>NC_139019.1:101408094-102008094 GCF_964374135.1 Grampus griseus
AAACTTTTAATATGTTACATTCTGAATCTTTTAAGATGGAGCTGTAGTACACAGTGACTCTCTTTCTGATCATGGAACCCTTTCCTCCTTGCCTTATAGTTCTATGAATAGATATTTAAGGAAAGAAATAAATCTCCAGTAATATCTAAAAAAATCATAGTGGCATGTTTTAAAGATGCATGATAATTTTAATGTAAAACTTTATTGTTTAAACATGATTTTTCTCTCTCGTAAGCACCAGATCTGTATTTTATATTTATATGCTGAGCTTTGGGGAATTAATTTACATATAAGGAAAGAATCATTTCTCCATTCTTGCATCCTAAACTGGGAAAGGAAAATGAAATTTATGTTTCTCTGATATTTCAGAACAAAGTAGAAGAGATGACTTAGAAGCTTTAGGTCATATGTTCATGTATTTTCTGAGAGGCAGTCTTCCTTGGCAAGGTTTAAAGGTAATTGTTTTTGTGTTTCCTTATTGAATTTCATAAATTGTTAATATATTAAGATACTGTCTTCCACGTATTTAATTTTAAAATTATATCTCAAGATTCTTTTTCTTTCTGTTTTAGGCGGACACATTAAAAGAGAGGTATCAGAAAATTGGAGATACAAAACGAGCCACACCAATAGAAGTGTTATGTGAAAATTTTCCAGGTAATGAATAATGCTGCTTGATACATGTGCTTATTATACACAGAAAACTAGAACTGTTCATTTTCATTGCTTAAGTTGATAAGTACTTTTTTCATGCTTAAAAAATATGATTCAAAAGATGTCAGCAGGACTTCCCTGGTGGCACAGTGGTTGGGAGTCCGCCTGCCAATGCAGGGGACATGGGTTTGATCCCTGGTCCAGGAAGATCCCACATGCCGTGGAGCAGCTAGGCCCATGCACCACAACTACTGAGCCTGAGCTCTGGAGCCTGTGAGCCACAACTCCTGAGCCTATGTGCCACAACTGCTGAAGCCCATGCGCCTAGAGCCCATGCTTCACAGCGAGAGAGGCCGCTGCAATGAGAAGCCCGTGCACCACAACGAGTGGCCGCTGCTCGCCACAGCTAGAGAGGGCCTGCGTGAAGCAACAAAGACCCAACGCAGCCAAAAATAAATAAATAAATTAATTAATTAAAAAAAGGATAAAAGAAGATGTCAGCATTTGATACACAGACCACAGGGCAATGTGTATATTCACTTTTGTAAAACAGTATTAATGGAAGAAAATTCATCTTTTAATACTGTTGACCAGTACCAGCTAAAGTAATATTTTCTTCTCTTCAGTAGCATACTTTTAATAAGTTGAAATATTTGCTTAGAAATACTAACTAAAGTTTTGGTATCCAATATTAGTCATTTGAGTCTCAATGTCAAGCTCAAAGGAGGTATGTGATGTATGATTTAGTCTAGTTTTCCAAGTACAGTAAAATCTTACTAACCTTATTACTACTTTTAGGCTAATTTTGTATTGGAGAGCTTTATGAAGATAGATTTGCTCTCATGTAGATTTTTGGCAACTCACGTGAAATCAACAAAAATTTACTTAAGATTCCTAAATCAATTAAGGGATAAGAATAATGTGTTCCTAATGTGTTAAAATACCTGTTGTGATTTATGCAATAACATTAAATGAGAACCAAACTTGAAGATAGAAGATGGAACTTATATCTCACTTCAGTATTTACAGGTTCTCCTGTACAGTGCTGGCATTATTATTGTAATAGTATCAGCAGCATAATCTCAGGTAGCCCTTTTCCACGTTTGCTTTTATTATTCATTGACAGTAAACTTTAATTGTGTATTTTGCTTTCTTGCTATAACATATAGAACTGGAAGATTAAAAGAAAAAATAGATTGATAGTACTAACAGTTTAGGTGTAGGCAGATTGGCTATACCTTATTAAGAAGCTTATACAAATTTCTGCAGGAAAAATGGGGGTGTCAAAGTAAATTAGCCAGGTGATTAGCTAGAAAGTGGAATAGTGGGAGAGTCACCATGTGACTGGGTCACTGGATGCTACTTTCATGCCTGTTAGGCTATGGGTGATCCTTTTCTTATCAGCTGCCATGAACAAATTGGATCAAAAAAGCAGCTAGGTGTAACCTACCATCTCTTATAATAGTGCTTTTATGTGCTCTGATGGTTAAACACTGTTCTACTAATTGCTGACCATTTTGCTTATTGATTTTTATGGCTTTTTCTTTCTTTTACTTCTGGAAAATACAACCTTTAAAAAAATACATATCTCTAATATATTTGGGAATTATAATAGCATGCAAAGGTTTATGTATTATGAAATAATTATTACATTTATGACCAGAAATTAAGAGAAGAATTAAACTGTTTTAGCTTTATGTTGCTAGGTCAGTTGATTAGAATACCATTTAACCAAGGTTAAGAATTTGAATCTTCTATTGGTCATTTAGCGTCACTGATTCTAAAGGAAATCCAGCAAGGTAGCAAATGCTTTCATGTATAAATCAATTCCTATCAGTATTTAAAATAATTTATAAAAATATGAGCTTAGTATGGTGTTTTGTGATTAAATAATTATGCATTATTAAGTTTCTATTTCAACCTTGGATACTGTCCAAGGTTTCTATTAAAAATAATGTAAAATAAAAATTTTAGCCTTTCCTAATGAATTGAAACAAAAATAATGTTTGTTAAATCTCTGATTTATCTTTTGTCCCTATTTCCTTTCTTACCTTCTTTCCCCCTTTTAATTTCATTGTTATTAAGTTCATAATATTTTAAATTTTAGTAGAATTTTGTTACTTTTTTATGTTTTTATAATACCCTGTGCTTTTAGATATTTATAATTTTATTATTAATGAGTATTAGAAAAGTTTAATGAGAGACAATTTTTATTTCCGTTCTAGAAGAAATGGCAACATATCTTCGTTATGTAAGAAGGCTAGATTTTTTTGAAAAACCAGACTATGACTACCTAAGAAAACTTTTTACTGACTTGTTTGATCGAAAAGGGTATATGTTTGATTATGAATATGACTGGATTGGTAAGCAGTTGGTGAGTATTCTAGGCTATATAATAAAAATAAAAGATTATTTGTAGTACTTAACCTTCTTTTTCATAGTACAGATCCTTTATTTAAAAAGAGTTGAGAACAAATAATTTTTTATTTTGAAGTGTAATTGATTTACAATATTATATTAGTTTTAGGTGTACAACAGTGATTCAATATTTTTATAGATTATACTCCATTTAAAGTTATTACAGGGCTTCCCTGGTGGCACAGTGGTTGAGAGTCCGCCTGCTAATGCAGGGGACACGGGTTCGTGCCCTGGTCTGGGAAGATCCCACATGCCGCGGAGCGGCTGGGCCCGTGAGCCACGGCCACTGAGCCTGCGCTCCGCAACAGGAGAGGCCACAACAGTGAGAGGCCCGTGAACAGCAAAAAAAATAAAAAATAAAAAATAAAGTTATTACAAAATAATAGCTATATTTTTCTGCACTGTACAGTATATCCTTATTGTTGATTTATTTCATACATAGTAGTTTGTCTCTTAATCCCATACTCCTGTTTTGCTCCTCCCCCCTTCTTTGTCCTCACCGGTAACCACTAGTTTGTTCTCCATATGTGTAAGTCTGTTCCTATTTTGTTATATACATTTGGTTGTTTTATTTTTTAGATTCTACATATCAGTGATAACAGAGTATTTGTCTTTCTCTGTCTGAGTTATTTCACTAAGCATAGTACTCTAGGTCCATCCACATTGTTGCAGATAGCAGAATTTCATTCTTTTTTTTTTATGGCTGAGTAATATTCATATATATATGTGTGTGTGTGTGTGTGTGTGTGTATCCATATCTATATGTGTATCATCTCCATCTCTTCTTTATCCATTTGTCCGTTGGGCACTTAGTTTGCTTCCATATCTTCAATATTTTGGCTATTGTGAATAATGGTTATGAACATTGGGGTGCATTAGTGTTTTCGTTTTCTTTGGATATATACCCAGCAGTGGAATTGCTGGATCATATGGTAGTTCTGCTTTTAGTTTTCTGAGGAATCTCCATACTGTTTACCATAGTGGCTGCACCAATTTAAATTCCCACCAGTAATGCACAAGGGTTCCATTTTTTCCATATCCTCACCAACACTTACTATGTCTTGTCTTTTTTATAATGGCCATTCTGGCAAGTGTGAGGTGATATCTCATTATGGTTTTGATTTGCATTTCTCTGATGATTCGCAGTGTTGAGCATTTTTTAATGTACATGTTAGCCATCTGTATGTTTTCTTTGGAAAAATATTTATCCAGGTTGTCTGCCCATTTTTTAAAGGGTCCTTTGTTTTTTTTGGTATTGTATGAGCTGTTTATAAATTTTGGGTATTAACCTCTTGTAGGTTATATCATTTGCAAATATTTTTTCCCATTCAGTAGGTTGTCTTTTCATTTTGTTGATGGTTTTCTTTGCTGTGCAAAAGCTTTTAAGTTTAATTAGGTCCCATTTGTTTATTTTTGCTTTTGTTTCTCTGCCTTAAGAGACAGATCTAAAAAATATTGCTACAATTTATGACAAAGAGTGTTCTGCTTATGTTCTCTTCTAGGAGTTTTATGGTTTCATAGATAAAGGTCTTTAATCCATTTTGAGTTTATTTTTGTATATGGTGTTGGGAAATGTTCTAATCTCATTCATTTACATGTAGCTGTCCAGTTTTCCCATCACCACTTATAAAGAGACTGTCTTTTCTTCATTGTATATTCTTGCCTCCTCTTTCATAGATTAATTGACTACAAGTGTGTGGGTTTATTTCTGGGCTGTCTGTTCTACTCCATTGACGTATGTGTCTGTTGTTGTGCCAGTACCATGCTGATTTGATTACTGTAGCTTTGTAGTATAGTCTGAAATCAGGGAGTGTGATACTTCCAGCTTTGTTCTTTTTTTCTCAAGATTGCCTTGGCATTTCAGGGTCTTTTGTGGTTCCCATATACATTTTAGGATTGAGAATAAATAGTTTTTTAAAGGGTTCATTTTATTTCTTTTTTATGGATGTTTCAGGTAGCATAATATAAAAATTATTCTTTGAATTTTGTAAAAACCTTACATTTGGAGTCACTTTTTAGAGTGATGAGTTATTTTGAATGTTTTACTTCTGATTTAGTTCTTAATGTCAAATATACTTTTTAAAAATATAATATTCTAGTGATAACTTTTAAAAGATCAGCTAGTTTTTTTCCTTTAGTCATCTTTCAAAGCATTTGTAATTTTAAAATATGTGTTAATTATTCTAGCAGTTTTAGGTTATCTTGGAATAGACTGATACTTATATATTGGAGCATGTTTAGGTTTTTAAAACCGTACCAAGTTTTCATAATTAAAAAAAAAATTGTCTTGATCATAACTGTGGGATGGGTGTCATTACTTAAATGAAGTTATCATTAAATTCTTTCTTTGAAGTGGTGACTTCCAGAAAATCAAATATGTATTCTCACTAGTCTTTTATTTTTAAATAAGTAAGAATGCCTTACAAAATTTTCTATAATTATGGCTCACTGTTAGCAAATTTTTTTCCAGATTTGGCACTGCTGAACTCTCAGATTCAAGTATTTTTGAACAACTGACTTACTTAAGCGTTTAATCTGTATTTTTCTTAACTCCAAAGTGATTTGAATATATATGGTATCTAAAATGCAAATCTGAATATACTTTGATTAAAGTATTTATATGAAGTTTTGAATTATATTTGAAAATTTAAATTTTATATAAGCCTCTTCTGAGCTAAAATATTGACAGTAAGCAATTTTATTAGCTTATTTAAAAAATTATTCCCTTAATTTTCTTAAAATAATTTTTTCCGTTTATATATTGGCTTTGGAAATGAGAAACATAAACAAATACACTTTCATTTTTTGATATGAAAAAGTAACCTAAAAGTAATGACAGTATTAGAAGGTCTTTTGTTGATATAAAAATAAATAGTTGATAAAGTATTTAAATATTTTGAAAATACTTTAAAAAGTAGCTATAATCTCTTTGTTGTATTTAACAACATATTTTAGGAAAGATATCTTTTCTTAAGGCCTTACTTTATTTAACAGTGTCTTTTTTTTCCCCTGATTATGTTAAGTAGCTAAATAATTTTAAATAAGAGTTCTGAAATTGAATGCATTGATTCTAATTGTTATTGTATTGTAGCCTACTCCAGTGGGTGCAGTTCAGCAAGATCCTGCTCTGTCATCAAACAGAGAAGCACATCAACACAGAGATAAGATACAACAATCCAAAAATCAGGTTTGCTGCCCTTTTAGATATGAAATGTCTTAATTTGCTTCTGTATTACCTTCTCACAGTTTATAAATATATTTGGTGTTTTATCATGTGCAGATGACAGCTTTATATGTGTATGCATTTGCGTGTATACATACTTGTATATACGTATTGAAGGATTGAAATACATGTTTTTTTCTTTTATAAAGCAGACTATATACACACATATTAAGGATAGAAAATGCATATATTTTCAATAGCTAGACTCTTTGCCCTAATGTTCACATTAAAAATGTTTAATCATAAATCCTAATTAGTGGTATAAGTTAGTATAATAAACTTTGAGCAATGTTTGATATTCTGTTAGAATGGAAGTATCTGGATACCCTGTTGGAATGAATTGTAATAGCAGTTGGTCTTTCTAACTATAGTCTAGTTTAGTGAACTAAATTATCTACTGGGTTCCTGTTATTTGAAAACTACTATTCTCCACAATGCAGAAATTCAGAAGTAAGGAAAACATATAACCTGTAAGAAATGATTTTGTAATCAGTGGCTAAGACCTCTCTCAGCCTCTGGAATCAGTCATACCTGGATATGGCTCGACCCTGGGCAGATTACTTATTCACTCAAAGCCTCAGTTCTCATCTATAAAATAAAAATAATTCATTTAATTCCTAGCATATAGTAAGCTTTCATTAAGTCTCAACTCTCGTGGCTGGTATTACTGTTATCATTATTACAATAAATTCACAAATAACTACATTACAATGCAGAATAAACTCTACCATAGGAAATACATTAATAAAGTGCCAAGGAGGATCATTGGAATAGGTAGGATCTATAAAGATTTTATGGCAAAGATAGCTTTTGAGATGAGCCTGAAGAATGAATGGAATTTTTAAAGGCAGGTGAAGGAATAAGAGCATTTTGGGGAGAGTGAACAGTAAAAAATATAAAGCAGAAGTTTATAAATGTAGAATATGTTTGAGGAGAAATAAGCAGTTGGCTTGGAGCAGAGAGTAGGCTCAAGACAAGGCATAGAAGATTCATTGAAGAGTTTGTATTTCCTGGGTAAGGTATATTGGAAGCTGTTGAAATTTTTGAACAACGTTTTCACTCTTCTTATTTTTGTATAAGGAAGCTTTATTGAATCCTTTTGACGTAAAAATTTTTGCTGTCACCCTGAGTTAAACAGGCCTTTAGAATTTTGGGTTATAACCCTTTTTGGAGGAGGATAGTGTGTTATCCTTTTTGTATCCCATCAGGGTTCAGGTGAAGGTTAAATAAGAAATGAAATCAAAGAAAAAACACAACTTATTAAAAATAATAGCCAAATAAAATGCTGCATTTAAGAAATATTTAACAACATTATGCTTTAAAGTATAGAGAATTTAAAAAGATTAGTTTTATAATTCACCTTAGAAAAATTGGGACAGTAAAGGGTATTATATATAAATTACTTCCAATATAAATTACAACTTGTTGATAGCTTGAGTACTCTGATAAGATGCTGTATATAGAAAGAAATGGGAGAAATCAAAACTTGGAGTTTGTGTTTTATAAATCAGTTAATTTCTCAAATGTACGTGGAAGAAGATCAGTAATTCATGTTCTGTGAAGATCTCCACTTGAGCTGTTAGGTATTGTAATAAGTGAAACTCTTCTTTTATTGTTGAGTTAAATTTTTGTTGAAATAAATTTAAATGTTTTAAAGGTTAACTTTCTACATGTTTCATATATATCTTGCTAGCTCGATTGCCAGCTCACTGAGGGTGGGAACCATATTTTGTTGATGTAGTACTTGTTGCACTAAATGTAAGGAGTCAGTTTTTTTCTCAGGAAATCCTTTAGGATAGCTTACATATTGAATTTGAAACCAGGACATGCAGATTCTTACCATGATAGAAACATTGTATATCTAGAAAAAATTTCTTAACTATCTGTGATGCAGTAAACAGCTTAAGTTGTGTGATAAACCCATAGTTCAGAATCCCAAAAGAAGAAAGATTAATTCTTTAAATGTCTGAAACCTTTGTAATGTCCCCAGATAAACAGTTGTAACTTAGAGTCAATGGTTGAAGTTCAGGGAATCTGGAAATTTTACAGAAAATGTTGGGTGCATGCAAATGTTTATCCTGAGGCGAGGTTGCATAGCTCTTACTGTCTTCTTAAAAGGTCCATGGTTCCCAAATGTTGCCTGCTGTCCTACGCAACATTTAGATCTTTGTCTCTCTTTTAGTATGATTTTCATTCTTTCATCTTGTTAAGATTTGGTCTTGTCTAATTTATTTCACTTTAACCCTACAAATATGCTAAATTCTGGTGATAAATTTGGAGGATTTAATGAAAAGATATTATAGAACTGTCATAATTGCTTTGATGACATATTTCATGCCAAAGAATGCAGTTTTTCGTTGTACAGTTTAATTTAGGAAGTTTAGTGCCAGAACATATATTCTTTGTGTCCACTTGATTTCAACATCTCTTCCCCTAAAGGGTTACTCTGGTTTCTGATATGCTTAGGCTCCGTATAGCCCAGTGTACTTGGCACTTTGCGGCAAGATTTTCCTTACTTTGGTTGAAAAAGAAAGAAAAGAGCCCTGAAGTCTTTAGAACATAATGTAATTGTGATAAGGAGCTAGGTAGTAATATTGGAAGAGCAGTAGGCTCTCAGTTTAAATCCTTTGTGTACTCTTTGCTACCTCTATGACCTTAGAGAAGTATTTACTGTTTCAGTGTCTTCATCAGTAAAATGAGGGTGATACTGTCTATCTCAAAAATGAGATAACACATATAAAGCAGCTAATGCAAAACCAAACATGTAATAGAAACTTAAATATTGTGTACCTTCCCCCTCTTCTTATTAGTGCTGTCCACATTTTCCTGAAACATAGAAATTGACCCCTATTAAGCAGTTACTCCTAATTCTGTTACTAGATTATTATTAGTTTGTGGTTATTGCCATACAAGTTTGCCAGATCATCTAAAAGCTTCAAGAATTATCAGCCTATTTCATGGAAATGGGTTTCTTAATTTGAACCAGATAAAAAGATCAAGGAGGCAAAGAGATTCATATATGTAAGATTGTCACTTAAAAAAATTATTTACCATATCCTCTTGGTATTCTATATAGCACTTCTCGCTTTTCAAAGAATTTTTCTGTTTTCTTGTATTATCCTCATAATCAGAAACAGGGTACTAAGCAAGAAGAGAAAAGTTTTCTGGGACCTTAAGTATGGCTGTTTGAGTACTATCTTTTTATTCACCTTGCTAGAAGTAGTTCCTCATCAGAAAACTAATGGGGACGTCTACTGTAAGAAAATATAGTGGATGGCTTTTTAAAACATTTCATGGTTTATTTGGAGTACTTTCTTGACCACGTCATTTTTACCTCTCTAGTTTTTGTTAACTTTATAAAGTTAACGAGTGGAGTCTATGATATCTAAAGTCCTTTCACTTCTAAAATTCTGTGATTCTATTTTATTTTTGTGGTTGATCATTACATTATTGTAGCATTTTAACTGAAATCTCTCCATGTTCAATATGCAAAGATAACTGCATCTGTGACTCAGAATAGTAAGGGTATTTTAAATTTCCTTTTATACGATTGTTTTCTATATTATAAGGATGAGATGTTTAACATTTTGGGTTTCTCTTCTTCCATGCATGCCACATGCATTAAATAAATGGCAGTCGGCAGACCACAGGGCAGCTTGGGACTCCCAGCAGGCAAATCCCCATCATTTGAGAGCTCACCTTGCAGCAGACAGACATGGTGGCTCGGTACAGGTATTTTCTGATTTTTGCATGAGTGATTATTTCCCAAATCTATACAACTAACCCTTTTTGGAACTCATGGCATGATTTCATATCCTAATGAAAATCTTGTTGCTGAACCTCCATAATTCTATTCCTTTGTATTTAACCAAAAAGCAGAATTAACATGGTCTAGCAAGACCACCAGGGATACTAAGATTTTGCCTTTGTTCATTTTTGCAAGCATATGCAACAGTATTTAAGTAAGTTGTACTCACAATAGGTTAGAAAAACAAAATGTATTACTTGAAATATGTGTTAAACTTGATTTTCCAATAATAAGCTCAGTCTTTTTTCATGCTTTAAGTAATAGAACATTTTTTATATCTTTTCCCTTTCATTGATTTTGCCTCCTTCAAACTTAGTTAAGTAGATATCTAACTTTTTCATCCTCAGTCCTTAGAATGTACTTTCTGATTAATTGGTCAAATAAACATGACCCTAATTTTTTTTTTTTTTTTTTTTTTTTTTGCGTTATACGGGCCTCTCACTGTTGTGGCCTCTCCTATTGCGGAGCACAGGCTCCAGACGCGCAGGCTCAGCGGCCATGGCTCACGGGCCCAGCCGCTCCACGGCATGTGGGATCCTCCCGGACTGGGGCACGAACCCGTGTCCCCTGCATCAGCAGGCGGACTCTCAACCACTGCACCACCAGGGAAGCCCCGTGACCCTAATTTTATCATTACATATTTTGTTTGTACTTGGAGAAAATAGCACATGGAGAAAATAATTTCAAGGACAAGTATTTATTAAATATTTCCCTCAACTTTCTGGATATTTACAAAAATTTAAAGCTGTCCCTTATTCTTTTTGATGTGTTCCTTTTTCCCCCGTTTTCTATATATTTAGAGATAGATACTATATTCTGCCCTCACATGCCCCCCTAAATTTTAACCTTTTGTATGTATTATAAAAATAGAAAAAGATTACTGAGTCTCTTATTTCTTTTAAAAATGTCAGTTTAAGGTACTCTGAATGCTGGTTTAAAGAAATTGAGATGATAAATGTTATCTTAATCCATTTCAATCTAGAACCTAGATTTGATTTTTTTTCTCCACATATTTCCACTTGAACAATTTTCTATTATGTTTTACCAAATTTGCATTTTTCTTAGTATGTATATATACATATACATACATATATATATATACACACACACACACATATGTAATCTGAATCTATGCTTGGGTTTTATTCTTTATTGATTTGAATTCTAAAAGATCAGTTCTTACTAGTTATCCTGTTTTTCCCATCTTTAACTTTTAGAGGTAATTTAAATTGTGAAACCAAGTATTTTTTAAAGAACTTCGTAGTCTATGGAACTTTCAGTCATGTGTGTAACACAAGTATTTGAATAGCGCTGTCAAAGTCTAGAGTGAGGAATTCAGAGGCAAGGGTGCCTGAATTGTAAAGTTTTTTGTGACCCAAATTCATATCACTGGAAAGTTAATTGAGAAAATTATGTTTAATTCCCATAAACACAAACTGGATTGTGTATGTATCTGTGTACGTTTATGTGTTTCTAAGTGTTGTATGTTTTTATAGCAGGTGTCTTGCTCAGTGTTCAGGGAATTCTGTAACAATTAAGACACTATTAGAAAGCTTTCCTACCACTTCTGTACCATTACCACAAATTTATCTTTAGTTTTTTCTTACTTCGTGGAATTCCCAGAGATGGCTCATGGGATCTCTTTGGACTGTCAAAGGGTGAATGAGTTTGATTATTGGCTCATCACTCAAAAACTTTGTTCTATTTTTTCACATGTTCTCAAAGATATATTTCAACTCTGCTCATGTCTCATCATCTCTTTAAAACTTTACTGCCTTGTAGAGATTACATCTGGCTTCATTCTAATATTCCGTAAGTGATCAGTTTACTTACTAGAATTCTGGTAATACATAAGTAAGACAAAAAATTTTACACTATTTTTCATTTACTTCCTGAATTAACTAACTTGATGTGATGAACATTAAGGTAGTTTTACTGTCATGAAGAATTTCCTAGCAGCCTAGGTAAGATCATGCCTGAATCTTGCCCCACTCCAAAATGTTGAATTTATTTATAATTTTTATCCTACCCACTTTCAAAATTTGAAAAGTTATAATATGACACTGGTATAATTGGAAATTGTAATGAAAATCTAATGAAATTGTAATTTAAAAATTAATAATAGAGGAAATAAAAATACCTTAAATCTGAGCTTATATGATTATTACAATAATTAAATACTATATTTGACTTTGAATGAAGGAAGAAAGGAAAACAATGTGTTCTTTCATTCTCATTATCTGATAAAGAGAAAAATCTTTTTACTAATACAAAAGTATGAGTAGAATTTGCCTTGAGGTTCTTTGTTCTATGGTTCTTAAACCACCTGTTGGACAATGTTCAAGTATTGGCTTTGCAAGAAATATAAAGACTTTAAATGGCAATTGAAAAAATTATCCTCAACAAATACTAAGGCCATATCATCAAATAGTTTCTCAGGAAAGACATTTCCAAAATAAGTAGGTTGGTATCTGTTAATAAAATGTATGCCAGCACCTCTTGCCTTTTTGACTGGACCTACAGAAAAATCCTCAGATACTCATTATTTCACATGTTCTTTTAATAGGAACTGCACGTTGGAGTCTACATTTGAACTCCTTATCTTTTCACAATTATTATGTATATTATTGCAGATCAGACATATAGGTTACCAAGTTGATTTAATTGTGGTGAGCAGCATAAGCATAAGTTCAAATTCTGTACCTTAGATTATTCATCAGTGACATGGAGATAATAATAGCTCTACCTTATGGTTTTGTTGTGAGAATTTTTTTAAAAAGTATTTAGCACAGAGGCTGGGGCTTAGGAAGTACTAAATAGTAGAATAATCTATTGCTTTTGCAAATTAGGAAACTTGACTAGTATTTTTTTTTTTTGCGGTACGCGGGCCTCTCACCATTGTGGCTTCTCCCGTTGCGGAGCACAGGCTCCGGACGCGCAGGCTCAGCGGCCATGGCTCACGGGCCCAGCCGCTCCGCGGTATGTGGGATCTTCCTGGACCGGGGCACGAACCCGTGTCCCCTGCATCGGCAGGCGGACTCTCCACCACTGCGCCACCAGGGAAGCCCTTGACTAGTATTTTTATCCATCTCTGAGAAGTGAAGTATAGAGATACAGCCAAACGAATGCATTGTGAAATGGGATTTATCTAATTTTATTCTTTCTCTTTAGTGAAATCATGTTAATTTACTAACCAGAAGGATAATGCTATACATTTGATAAACTTTTCCCACTTAAGAGACTACGAATAATATTCAAATACCTTAAAGAGTTTATTTTGAATCTGTTCTTGGCTTTTATATGTTTTGGAAAAGCTCTTAGGGGAACAAGTATGCCCCCTCCTGCTCCCCTTAGAATCACTGGTAATAAATATGGCTGAGAAGCCTAGACCTACCACTTTCAGTTTCTTGGCTATTCATTATTCAGCAAATATATATAAATGTCTACTGGGTGCTCGGCACTGTGCTAGGTTCTTTGAATAAAAGGGAGAATAACAAATATGGTGCCTGTCCCCGTGGAGCTTTCAGTTAATGGGAAAGGCTAATAAACAGGCAGTGTGATAAGTGGAGAAAATACAAGGTGCTATGAGAATATATAGTAGAAGCACCTAACTTGGGTTTAGCGGGTTAAGCTTTCCTGGAAAAAAATGGTATTACTTATATTCTATTTTTTTACACACTTTCAGTGAAGAATCAGTAGGGCTTAGCAGTCGAAGAAGGTAGAAGGGGTTAAGAAAGGGAGTGTACCAGGCAGAGAAAACAACATACCTAAGACTGTGGAGGAGAGATTGACAGATTGAGGAATTAAATGCAGTTTGGTCAAGCTGGTACGTATTGAGAAATGAGACTGACAGGTAGGCAGGAGGCAAGTCGTGAAGGACCTAAAAGGTCTTGTTATTAAATTTGGACTTTGGTCTGAGGGTATTGGGTAGCCATAAAGAGAATTAGATAGAGAACTAATTTGATTAGGTTAGTATTTACAAAGCTTACTTTTGCTGGAGACTAGATTGAAGGGAGACAAGTCTAAGGCAAGGACACAACTCTCAAAAGTCCACAGCTGAGGAGAGATGATGTGTAGTGGAGATGAAGAGAAATAAAAGGACTTGAAAGATAATTAGAAGATACAATTTAGTTGGGTATGGGGGTTGAGGGAAAGGGATGGGTCAGTTATCCCTCTCTGATATTTTCTACCTGGCAAATCAGGATTTCCAAAATTAGGTTTTAAAATGTACCGCTCGCAGCAGATAATACTAGTCTCTAATTCCACTGTGTTGAGCCTTTCACTGTAACACAGTCCATGGAGCTCGATGCTGACTAAAAATCTGATCCAAAAAAGGCTGAGAGGGCATGGCAAGCAGAGGGAGGAAGACAGCTGTTAAGGGCACTACTATTTTACATGGTATGGGATACCTTCTGATTGTTTGGAAAGCTCCTCTGCTTTGCATTTAAGGAACAATGTGACACTGGGGAAAAAAGGACAGAATCACAAGTGGTGCAGATGTGGTATGCAGCCAGAATAACATTATGAAATGTAAGAATAACATTAATTGTTGTAATAAGCAGTCTGATGTTTTAGTCGGTGTCACTTCAGAAATACAGATACAGGTGATGATAACAGAAAAAGAATTAGACACATGTATCCTGAAACGGTAAGGAAACATATGTGATTAAAAGTCAGAGGAGTAATAGATGTCATATCTGAGTCAGTTCTCCATCATGCTAATTGTTAATGCAGACTTTCTAAAATGTTTCAGATAACCAGTTTCAGTTTTCTTTATCAAGTCTTTGAAAACACTGAGGTACTAACAAGGAAAAGAATTGAGTAACTAGAACAGTCATATCTTTCTATTCATTGTTTTCTGGGGTACTGAAGTCTGAATAAGAGAGGCAGTTGTGGAAGGGGAGTAGTTGCTGCCTTTATTACATAAATAATTTCCAGTTCATCTTTTTTATTTAGTTTAGGGAATTCCTTGTTTAGTTATAATTGGGGTAAATCAGCATTACGCATTTGTTTCGATATTCTTTTTTTTTTTTTTCCTGGCAGTAAAGAAAGATTTTAATAACTACTGTAGTAGGGAAGAGAATATAGTGTAAACTGAGCTCGCTTTTCCCAAAACAAAAGGCAGGAGACTTTTTAAGTGCTGTGGTTTTCTCGACTAAAAATATATATTCACAACCCAGAAGTTTAGAGTTATGTTTAATTCGGCAGGAGGTTTTAGGATGTCAAGCCCAGAAGGCAGCATGTCAAGTAACCCTTAGAGAACTGCTCCAAGGAGGTGATGGGGGGAGCTAGGATAAATAGGAGTTTTGCAGCAAAGGACAGGTAGTGTGAACATCAAAAGATTATTGTTAATTAAAGAAAACCAGATATCTCAAGTTAAGGAATTTAGCACTTTGCCAGTAACATCTCGAAAGACTGAAATACTCAAATAGAGTGCTCTGCTTAATACTTCTGTAAGTGAGCATTAGATTGAGAATCCGTTTTGGTTTCTCTTTTGTTGAAAGTCACTGAGAATGTCACTGGGCCTTTGGATTATCAGTTGGAATATCAAGAATATTAATTGTAACTCTATAGCTTTTAGAATATGTTAGAAAGTTGGTTTCATATAGTTATGTGAACCCTAGCACAGGTCCAGTAAACTCTTTGGAAGTTACTCTTTTAACTATATCTTATTTACTAGTGTGCTTTCTTATAGATGACTTTTAGAAAAAGCTGAGTGGGTAAGTAAAATAGGTAATCTTTTAATATTTCTAATATATTTATTGGATAGATGAAGATCTGGTTAATTAATATATTGTGCCTCTACTGAGCGCTTGGTAACACTCTTCAAGACTCCAAATTAGGAAGATAGTAGTGTAACTAATTTGAATTAATTATATTTGGAAACTGTATTAATTGGCCTTTTGACATGGTTGATCACAAAGATACCATGTGTTATCTTTGTACTCAAGTCCGTGAGAATGACTTCTTTTGGAATTAGATTGGGCAGGCAGCCATTAAATGGACCATTGTTTTTCTCCCACGCTTAGCTGCACGCTGTTTCCCCACCGCCTCCCCTTCAATTCTGATACAGTGATAGTAAAACTTGGCCTAGTTGCCTTTTATTATAAACCTCTTAAAACGAGAATTGCACCGTTTCTTATCAAGTGGGAATAACAGAAATTTTCTTTAAGAACAAGAACAGCAGCAACAAAAACCCTGAATTTTCTTTTGAAATGTCAAACCTCAAGGCATCTGTGATTTTTAGATATACTTTTGTTAAGGAGCCTGATAAACACTAATATTTCAGAGATTCTTATATTCTAGTGTGAGTTATAATTCTAGAAATGTCACCTAAATAGAATCATTCTTCAAAATTTGGCTTACAAAAATAAGCCAAATTTTGGTTTCCAGGAAGATATTGACATATTATTTATAATATTATGTCTTTGGTTCTTCCTCTAAAATCTGTTTGCAAAAAGACCACTAATTTTCTTAAGTGGAAACAATTTTAATGCTGTGATACATTCTCACATCACTACTTTTAAGTGGGTCAGCTTCACAGAACTCTGTCACCACATTGATTCTCTTCTGACCCTGGGATATTGGCCTTTACTCAGAGGGTTAGGGAATCTGGGAAGCCCAGGGAAAATTACATTAAAAAAATTCATAAAGTCAGATGTTACTTCCTTTTGATCTGGTTCTGATCAGCGAAGAATGAAGCTTGAAACATTTCACTAAAATAAAGACTGTTAAAGTCACTTATGACTGTGTGTGAAGTGACATAAATCAGATTTTATAATTATAATGCATATATAGTTACTGTTGCTGGAAATTTAGAGTACTTGAGTTTCAAATTTTCATTTGTGCTGCTTAAGTAGGGGAAGATACTTTTGGGGAGCTGCCTATAAGTTGAGGGGGCCTCCCTCCACCTATTTAGGGCCATTGAACAAAAGTGGGAAAAGAAACCCATTGAATAATTATTGTTAAGGAAAGAACAATGGAAATTGTTCAGTGAACTGTTTCGATTATCCACTACATGCAAGGCACTCTGCTAGTTAAAGGTGGTGGAGAATACAAAAGTATAGGATAAGAATTCTGCTAATTCCTTTCCAGTTCATTGCAGAGGCTCTGACATTTTAAAAATTAAGAATAAAGAACCCAATTATATTTAGTAATTACAACAAATAAGTATTTTTTAATGTGTTCAGAAAGAGGGAGAATTTTAAGAGAAAAAATTGACACAGAGCCACAGAGATCAGTAGAATGACAGAAAGGAGGAAGCAGGTGCCACAGAAGCAGAGAGGGCGACTTAGACATAGGAGTATTCCTCCCATTGGATTGCCTCTAAAGATGATGAAGGCAGTTTTACATTTTCAGCTGTAGGCACAAATGCATTTCTAAGTACTTGTTCCATATAGGATGTATATAAATCATGACTTAATCTAGATACATTGATTGATTTCTGGTTATTCTTCTTGAGTTGGTGGGGAGAGAGCATATTTCTCCAAACTAGACTATTAAGTCCACAAGGGCAGGGATGTTTGTCTCTCTTGTTTACTATGGTATTCCAAGTTCCTAGAGCAGTGCCTGACGTGTTGTAGCCTCTTTGAACTTAAGTTTTAGAAATATGTGGGCTTCCGTAAATGGAAGTCTTAAGTCTAGTAGTCACCTGTCAACTCTGATGCTTAGGCCCTTGGTACATTATAAAGAGATCAGGTAGAGAAAACATTAAAAATGATTCTTAGATTTTGAGCCTGGAGGTCTGGGAAGAGGCTAGGGCTTTAACAGAAATAGGAACTATAGGGAAAGTAACAGATTTAAAAGGGAGTATGATAAATTAGGTTTTAGAAATACTGAGTGAGGTGCCAAACTTGGTCTAGCCAACTGGCCATGTGGGTGAGTGGTGAGGCTCAGGGAATCCTTTACATAGAGATGACAGTTGAAGCCACACTTTAGGTCAGACTGACAGTAATAATGATGGCCACCATTTGTTGAACTCTTACTATATGCCAGTCACTGCGCTTTATATATTAATTTCATTTCATCCTGATATCAACCTTATTAAATGGATACTTCTGTTTCCAATTTCATAGTTGAGAACACTGAGGTTTAGCAATGTAAGATGTCTTTCCAGGGTCACATAGCTGGTAAGTGGTAGAACTAGGTTTTGAATCTAGATTCGTCTTACTCCTAAGTTATTAGCTGGTGCCAAGTCATAGGGAGATGTACAGGCAAATGAAGACTGAACAAAGACTATTAACATATTTTCTAGGAATCATTGGCAACCTTCAAATAAACTCTTAGTTGAGTTCTGATGTGGGGACAGAGTGTAGATTGGGAGGAGTTAAGGAATAAATGGAGAATTTTATAAAAATGGAAGTGGTAAGTTAAGACAATAGTTTTCAAGAAGTTTGGAGGAAAACAAGAGATAAGACAGTAAGGTCACTTTGTAGGACCAAGAGAATTTGGGAGTTTTGTTATGGTTTTTATCTTGCTTTAAGATTTCATACATGCATGCATGTATTCATTTATTTCAACAAATATTTATTGAGTGCCTATTCTGTGCCAGATAGAGTGGGGAGATCTCTTGGGGAACAACACAAGGCTTTTGCTGTTATGGAGCTTAATTTTTTTTTGTTTGTTTTTAAAGAAGGTGTTGGGGGTAGGAGTTTATTAATTTATTTTTGGCTGTGTTGGGTCTTCGTTTCTGTGCGAGGGCTTTCTCTAGTTGTGGCAAGCGGGGGCCACTCCTCATCGCGGTGTGCGGGCCTCTCACTATGGCGGCCTCTCTTGTTGCGGAGCAGAGGCTCCAGACTCGCAGGCTCAGCAGTTGTGGCTCACGGGCCTAGTTGCTCCGCGGCATGTGGGATCCTCCCAGACCAGGGCTCGAACCCGTGTCCCCTGCACCAGCAGGCAGATTCTCAACCACTGCGCCACCAGGGAAGCCCGGAGCTTAATTTTAATGGAGATGGGGGTGGGTATCAAGAAACACATCAATCAGTCAATCAGAAAAACATCAACATGGATAAATGCTATACAAAGAATTAAAAGTGAAGTATAACATGTAAGAGTGTGCCTGCATGGAAGTTCTAGATTGTATGTTGGAAAAGTCCTGTTTTAGAGATGTTCTCTGAGAATCTGAAAGGTAAAAAGACAGACAATAAGCAAGAAGAGAATTCCAGGGAGTGAGAATAGATAGTTCCAAGGCCTTAAGGTAGAAATAACCTTGACATTGGTTGGAGGCTAGTGAGCAAAGGGAAAGTAGAAATAACCTTGACATTGGTTGGAGGCTAGTGAGCAAAGGGAAAGCTATGAGATCAGAGAGGTAGGCAGGATTCAGATCTTGTGGGGCTTTGTAAATTGGAGTAAAGAGTATGGTTGTTTATTTTAAATGAAATCAGGAAGTTGACATTAGAAGAGCTTTAAGCAGAGAATTATGTGTTATCTAATTTACATCTTAAAAGGAGCACCTTGGTTGTTGTGTAGACAATCCATTAACGGGAGGTGGACACGGGTAAAAGCAGACCAGTTAATAGGTTTTTGCTCTTCTTCACTCAAGAGATAATGGTGGTCTGGACTGCAGATCTGGTAGTCATAGAGTGGGGAGGACCGATTAGGTTTGGGGTGTGTGTCAGGGGAGGATTTAACAGGATCTGCTGATGGTTTAAGTCAAAGAGTGGAATCACAGTAACTTCTGGTTTTGGAGCTTGAACAACTGGGTGAATGAATGGGCAACATGAGAGTGAGACCTGAGCATGATTACAGATTGAAATGAAGGATCCATTGGAAGGAACAATATTGAAGTTTCCAAAGGAAGTAATTCATGATGTAGCAAGGTACCAAAAGATACTGGCACACAAGAGGGAACTGATTACGTTAGCCTTAAAAACCAGAGGACAGATTTCAAGATGAAAAGGAAGTAAGTTGCAAAGCAAATAATGAATGACCTTATCTTTAATAAAATGTAGACCTATTAGTATATTCAGTTATGAACAACTGCATACTAATTGTTTTGTGTTCCTCATATTAACTTTCTAATTTAAATACTTTGTTTATCATTGTATAACCTATTACTTTGTGTGTGTGTGTGTGTGTGTGTGTGTGTATTTTTTCTTTTTTGCAGGTTGTAAGTTCTACAAATGGAGAATTAAACACAGATGATCCTACTGCAGGACGTTCAAATGCACCTATCACAGCCCCTACGGAAGTAGAAGTGATGGATGAAACCAAGTATGTATTGGTTTTTCCTGATTTAGTAACTTTTCTTTCTTAAACTGTGCATGTTTGAGATTTATAGTCATTACAGTTATTTAAGGAAATTTTTTTCAAGGAATAGATGCATGCAAAACAAGTGGTATATTTAATTTTTTTAATCACTAAGTTTAAAATAGAGCTATTTCAGTAGATGTTTTAATAATACAAAAATAGTTATTTAAGAACTATGCTCAAATTCTTATTTAGAGTTAACAGCATATTTTTATTTTTAGGAATGTTGATGCATGAAAGTTATTGCTATACTATAGATGCTCATTTTTTCTGTAAACATAAGAATAAATAACTATTAATTTTGTAGTATGCTGCATGTATTAATATTAGTTTTAAGTTACTTTTTTTGGTTAAAGTAAATTATAATAATTCTGCTTGGAAAAAAATTAAGCTTGAAAAACAATGTGATAATTTCAATGTGGGCAGTTTCTGATGATCTCTCTTTCTCTCTCTCTCTCTTTCCTTGTATTTTTTTTTGTGTTTAGCTGCCAGAAAGTGTTGAACATGTGGTGAGTTCTCAAGTGTAGGCAGGCAGAAATAGCTCCGTTGACTGTAATTTCAAAGATTTAGCACCATTTTGTGTTTTTTAAAAACAAACTTTTCAACATAGAAATTATAATTGGTAAAAGTTGTCCAAAAGTATTTGATGTCATTTACATTAGCTCTGAAAAGCAAGAAATAATTGAGGAGCTCTTTTGCCTGCTGCAACTTTTTTGCTTCAAGTGACATAGATTTGGGGGCACTTTTTTATTGAGTAGATGATACACCAACCTTGCTTGCGCTTATGTATTTGTTTTGTAACACAAGGCTTTATTTGCTATTTTAAATAGAAAGGCAAGTTTTTGAGTTAAGCTTTCTTTTTTTATTGTTAGTAATTGTTAAATACCCATAGCAATAGTATCACTAAACCACTATTTCACTTACTAATTATATTGCCATTGAATACACATGGTATACATTGACAAATTTCATGATTAACTATAGTGAGAGAGTATTATGAAAAATCCTCATCTAAATAGTTCCTGCTAATTACAGATATTATGAAAAATAATATTCTTATCTGTTGCAATAATGTTGAATTTAAACTATTTTCTTGCCCTTGCCTTTAGTTATAACGCTGTGTTTAAAATGCTTCGCTCAATTTCAGGACAAATTTTGAGTCAGCCTTGGAGTGAATAAAGACAGTTGTTTAAATTAGTAAATTTTGGAACATTTACTCATCTACTCATTATCCAAAGGGAACCTTACATAAGTGCTCATTTGCTGGCTGCAAGATGAGGAAACTTTTGTGGATATTTCTTTTTAAAGAGTAATGATCAAATGTCCATTTTAACCAGTTTGACTGTGGAATTTATTCATGGTCAGTATGACTTAGTTTGGTGGATTTCAGGATATAATTAGTCAGCTACGTACTTGTGTATTTTTATGTCAGAAATAAAAGCAACAGTATATATGTGCTTGTGCAATCCTAAGCACAGTTATAAAGGTGGGTGGCATGTGGCAGATGAGAATGCACATGGCCTTTGCAATTAAACTTAGGTTGTAGAATCCTACTTCTGCCACTGTTCGTTTCCTTCTTCAAGCTTGTTTCTTTTCCTGTAAAATGAGGCTAATAATAGCTGCCTCATAGGTTGTTGAGAAAATTAAATGTGATAAAGCACAGTTATTTTGTCTGGCACATGGCAAGTGCTCAGTTGCCATTATCACCCCTATCTGTTTCTCCCCTTCCGGCTGCCAGTGACCTCTCATCTGTGCTCTTCCCAGGCTTGTGCCTCTTCCGTCAGTGTTCTGTATTTTTACCTTCACACCACTCTTCACTGAAACTGACCCTTCTGTGTCCGCATCCTCCGAGAGACCTGCTTTCCACCAAATCTATTACATTTTTCCATGTATTCATTCAACAGTTACACTGCTTGGATTTCACAAATATCTGATGCTGTCCTTGCCCTTAAGTAGATCATACTCCAGTGGGGGTAATTGCAGTTGTTTTAGCATTTATCAATGTATGATAAATACTATGAAAAAGGTATGAAAAATCCGTTAGAGCTTGTAAAGAAAATGAGTGTTTACTGACAGGATGATCAGAGAATGCCTTTTGGAGGGGGCTTTGAAGAATGCGTAGTAAGTTATTTAGCTGAGATGGGCGTGAGTGTGTGTATTTATGGTTTGGGTTTTTATCTGTAGGTGTTGGAAAATGAGAAAAAGGAAAATGGTGGGAAGGCTCTTCCTGAAGTTGAGGTTCTCTTTTGCATAGAGCGTCAAATCTAGATCACTTGGCAAGGCACCAGGCCCTTCATGCCTTTCCTGGTCTGGCTCCTGCCTGTCTTTCCCAGCCTCATTTTCCATTCTGAAGTCTGTGTTCCGTCAGTTCCTTAAGTTGGCCACTGATATGTTATTCTCTTTATCTATCTCTCACTTCTTGAAACTTCTTGGATTTCTTAAAAACAAGGTCTTTTTTATCTTAAGATCCCCAAGACCTCAACAAATTATTACTAAATAATTGACTACATAATGTAGTGTATCCATACAATGGACTATCAGTTAACAATATAAAAAATGAAATTGAAAACATGATGCTAAGTGACACAAGCCAGACATAAAAGACCACGTATTATATGATCCATTTACATGAAATATCCAGAATAAGCAAATATATAGAGACAGAAAATAAACAGTGATTGCCTCCAGCAGCTTTGAGGAAGATGGGAGTGACTACTGATAGGTTATATAGTTTCTTTATGGAGTGAAGAAAATGTTTTGAAGTTAAGTAGCGGTGAGGGCTGCAAAACTCTTTGAAAATATTAAAAACCACTGAATTGTACACTTTAAAAAGGTGAATTTAATGATGTGTGAATTATATCTGAATAAAGCAGTTATTTAGAAAAATGGATAGCAATCCATGATTTCAGTGAAGCTTTATTCCAGATGGGTTACAGACATCCTCAGAACTTCCCTAACTCTTCACTAGTTAAAAACTCTTTTAAAACACACAACATTTTGTCTTGTCTCTAATCAGGGTTATTCTGACGTTCCTACAGGCTTATTATTGCATTCCTTATATCCTCTTAGTCTGTGATTAAGAAACGTGAGCATGATTTCTTTTTCTAAATTGCATCTAATGCTTCTCTTCTCTCTTCCACCATTTTGTGGGTAGCTAGAGACCTGCTTAGAATTCTTTTTCAGAATTTGTTTCCTACTTCCTTCTTTTCTTCTTGCCTCTGATTGGCAGAGAGCCCTCTCACCCCATCTCATTACTAGAATGTATTCTACAACAGATATTTTAGAGTCTCATGTTTCCTAGAATAGTACCTCATGGGGTAAATGTATGATTTCCAAGTGATGGAAAATAGTCTCTTCCCCCAAGATAAAGTGGCTCCTTCATTAGTAATGAGATTTTGCCTTACCTTTTTTTACTATAGTGGAGAATTTTTTTTTAAGGCAGGTGATACAAATGATAGCACCCTCATCATTTCTTCCAGGAATTTAGGAGAACAAGGCTTCCTTTAAGTTTAGTTATTGAGTTTTTAAGTATTGTGAAGTCACCTTTTTTCCTTTGTTTCTCTGTTTCTCTTTTATTCCCCCTTTCCATCATTTCCTGAACAGTTATTGTGTGTTTGGTAATATGATGATTATGAAGATAAGTCAAGGCCCTTTCGTTCCATTAGAGAAGATAGTAAGTACACCGGTGACTTTTACATAGTGGTTCTCACCCTGGCTTCATACCACAATCATCTGGGGAGTTTTAAAAATATGCCAATACTTAAGTTGTACTTTCTGAGTGGTAGGGTCTGGTTACCAGTATTTTTTTTTTTTTTTTTTTTTTTTTTTTTTTTTTGCGGTACGCGGGCCTCTCACTGTTGTGGCCTCTCGCGTTACGGAGCACAGGCTCCGTGCAGGCTCAGCGGCCATGGCTCACGGGCCCAGCTGCTCTGCGGCACATGGGATCTTCCCGGACCGGGGCACGAACCCTTGTCCCCTGCATCGGCAGGCGGACTCTCAACCACTTGCGCCACCAGGGAAGCCCACCAGTATTTTTAAAATGCCTTTAAGCCAATTCTAAGGAGCAACCAGGATTGAGAATCACTGGTCTAAAGCAAGGTATTATAGGATTAGCAGTATGGAGTTCAGAGACTGGAGTATGCACTTCTAGCTGAAGATCAGGAAGTCTTCGTGGGTAAGGATACATTTGCAGTAGTTCTCAAAGATGAGTATGATTTGGCAAGGGAATGTGGGTCAGAGAGAAGAAGAGGTTGAGCGACAATGTGGAGCAAGGAAAGAATGGGTTAGTTTGAGTAGTAACCCGTGCACATAGAGAGTGTGAATATATTAATGGGAACTGAAATAGGCTAAGTGCCCAATCTCCAAGGGCCTTTAGTAGCACGTTAAAATATAAATAAATTGGACATGATCTTTCTTAGCACAAGGAAGCATGCTCTGGGTTTTAAGCCAAGAAATGGTATAATCAGATTGAATCTTAAGAAAATTAATTCAGCAGCAGTTTGAGACTTATGTTGCTTCCTGGGTTTCTCAGATTGCAGGAAATCTCCATTCCCTCCTTCCCTGCCTCCCTTCCTCCCCCCTTTCCTTCCTTCCTCCTAAAGTACAGGCTGCCTGGTAAGGAAGGCTGATGGAGGATGAGACTGAGAGGAGAGTAGAAGTAGGTTGGAACCAAATTTTAAAAGCTGTGTGGACTTAATGCCTCAGACAGTGGAGAACCATTGCTGAGATTTAAGAGGAAAAGGGCATGGCCATATTATGATGGGGGAAGTTTGGATGGCAGATTGGAGAGAGGAGGGTCTTACGCTAGAAGTCAGTTAAAAGGCTCTTAGCCGTGGTGGAGGCAAGAAGTTATGAAATAAGCCAGCATGAGAGTGTGGGGAGATTTTAAGTCATTTCAGACTTGAGGAACTAATTGCACGTGGATGGAGAGGAAGAAATGGAAGGTGAGGATGGGTCTGCAGGTTCTTAGTTAGAGTAGTTACATGGTCTTGCTCTCTAATCTAAACTTAATTGCCTAACCAAACAGTTTCTCATTTTTATAATCAAGAGACCTAGAGAAATGAAATTACATTTCAAGTATGAGTTTTAAGGGGAAAAATCCTTTGTCAATGAACTAAAGTTTAGACGTCATGAAAGATATTTTCTATATACTCATCAACGAGACGAGGAGAGGCTAGGTTCTGAAGTCCTAAGTGGGTGGGGTCTGGCAGGTACCAACAGTCCCTCAACCAGTGGATGAGCCAGTGAGTCATTATAGGGACAGATAAGCACTTCAGATCCAATAAACCCACATATGTATGGTCACCTTATTTTTGATAAAGGAGGCAAGGATGTACAATGGAGAAAAGACAGCCTCTTCAATAAGTGGTGCTGGGAAAACTGGACAGCTACATGTAAAAGAATGAAATTAGAACACTCCCTAACACCATACACAAAAATAAACTCAAAATGGATTAAAGACCTAAATGTAAGGCCAGACACTATCAAACTCTTACAGGAAAACATAGGCAGAACACCCTATGACATAAATCACAGCAAGATCCTTTTTGACCCACCTCCTAGAGAAATGGAAATAAAAACAAAAATTTAAAAATGGGATCTAATGAAACTTAAAAGCTTTTGCACAGCAAAGGAAACCATAAGCAAGACAAAAAGACAACCCTCAGAATGGGAGAAAATATTTGCAAATGAAGCAACTGACAAAGGATTAATCCCCAAAATTTACAAGCAGCTCATGCAGCTCAACATCAAAAAAACAAACAACCCAATCCAAAAATGGGCAGAAAATCTAAATAGATATTTCTCCAAAGAAGATATACCAATTGCCAACAAACACATGAAAGAATGCTCAACATCTAACTAATCATTAGAGAAATGCAAATCAAAACTACAATGAGGTATCGCCTCACACCAGTCAGAATGGTTATCATCAAAAATCTACAAACAATAAATGCTGGAGAGGGTGTGGAGAAAAGGGAACCCTCTTTCACTGTTGGTGGGAATGTAAATTGATACAGCCACTATGGAGAACAGTATGGAGGTTCCTTAAAAAACTAAAAATAGACCTACCATACAACCCAGCAATCCCACTACTGGGCATATACCCTGAGAAAACCATAATTCAGAAAGAGTCATGTACCACAATGTTCATTGCAGCTCTATTTACAATAGACATGGAAGCAACCTAAGTGTCCATTGACAGATGAATGGATAAAAAAAATGTGGCACATATATACAATGGACTATTACTCAGCCATAAAAAGAAATGAAATTGAGTTATTTGTAGTGAGGTGGATAGACCTAGAGACTGTCATACAGAGTGAAGTAAGTCAGAAAGAGAAAAACAAATACCGTATGCTAACACATATATATGGAATCTTAAAAAAAAGAAAATGGTTCTGAAGAACCTAGGGGCAGGGCAGGAATAAAGACGCAGACATAGAGAATGGGAGAATGAACTTGAGGACACAGGGAGGGGGAAGGGTAAGCTGGGACAAAGTGAGAGACTGGCATGGACTTATATATACTACCAAATGTAAAATAGATAGCTAGTGGGAAGCAGGGAGATCAGCTCGGTGCTTTGTGACCACCTAGAGGGGTGGGATAGGAGGGTGGGAGGGAGACGCAAGAGGGAGGAGATATGGGGATATATGTATATGTATAGTTGATTCACTTTGTTATAAAGCAGAAACTAACACACCATTGGAAAGCAATTATACTGCAGTAAAAATGTTAAAAAAAAAGAATGTAAAATCAAGAAGAAACTATTTTAAATTAAAAAAAACCCAGAAACTTCAGATCCAGACAGAGGAACATGCTTCAGTTTCTGGGTAGACTTTTGAGAAGAAAGTATATGACATAAATCCAGGAAGACAAGCCATATTCTCCAAGAAGAAAAGGGCAGTCAGTAACGGGAAATGGTGGTGTGATGTCAATAGGAAAACCTTGGCTATTATCATCTATGTTTTCTACAGAGTTTAGGACGTTGACCCATTATGATTTCTTTTTTCCTACCTAAACAGTATTTCAGGCAACAGCCTTAATGTTCATCAGATGCAGAACTTAACATTTATTCCCAAATGATTTAAGACTAGAGATGTGGCTTCAAAGCTTCAAAGCTTCTAGGGTAGATGATCAGATGTGGCTTCAAAGCTTCTAGGGTAGATGATCAGGTCAGAAGCATGAACCTGACTTGTGAGGGCGTATTGGCTCACTGTAACCACACAAGGAATTATCAAGAAAGAGCCAAGAAAAAGAGAATCATTGACAAGAACATGATTTAAATGTCTGGTCAGCTTATTCTTTCCCCAAGGTAGTTAGTTGTCAGTAGCCTAGATCTGAGGAGACCCTACATGAGGTATAAACTAGTGGATAAGAAAATGTAGCCACTGAGCAGCAAGGAGAGAAAATATCCTTGAAAATTGTAAAGGTGTGAGTTATTTTCTAAGACCAGATAATTTAATTTATTGATAAAGTAACTTGCTCACGTCATCTGTGAAAACTTCTCTATGTGCTGATTCCTGGAATCTGTGCTGTTATTTGCAGTTGTTGTTTCCGATACCACCCGCCCCACAACTGTACCAAGTTAAAATTACGTGGTTTCTTTTTATGCATTTGCCTGCTCTCATGTGAACTGATGACATGGTGTCCACTCAGTATCTCCAGTGGTCAGCTCATTGCATCCAGGATGAGGCCTCATATTTGAAATGGAGACGCGAGAGGGTGACCTGGCAGTTGGATCTAGAAAGCAGTGCTTCTTGTGATTCAGTCCTTTAATAATTTGGTGCAAATCATCTCTCTCCAGAAAAGCTTCCATGGGCACTAAAATCTGTATTTTGTAAGGTTTCACTAGGGTCTGTGGCCCAAGGGTAAGAGCTTTAGCTTTAGAACATGCTTTAGAATTTTGACCAGGTTCTTACTCTAGAAGTTAGTTTCATTTATGAGGCAAATCATTCATTAATTCAATAGGTATTAAATGAGTACCAATTTTGTGCCCATCTGTGGGATGTATCTGTGAGCAAGACCTTAGGAAACTTACATTCTATGTGGAGGTAGATAATAAGTAAATAAATAAATTCAGATTAGTACTATGTACTGAGAGGAAAATAACACGGTCGTTTGTCAGAGTGGCCATATGCAAGAAACTGTTTTAGACTGAGTGCCCAGGGCAATTGAGATGAGACCTAATTCATTAATCACTAAGACTATAAATCAGCTGTTTTGATAATGACTTTTAAGAAGTCAGCCACAAGGTTAATATCAATTTCCTTCTTAACTGCTGTAAGTATATCATATTTTGAGAGCATCTCTGTTCTCTGTACTTGGATGCATTCATATCGCATAAAGTAATGCTGTCCTCTGGTGGTAGTCAGTTTAATAGCATGCCAGCTCTACTTAGGCAAATGGCAAATCTTTTTCAAGGGTGTACTGAATGCAAGGGTGTATTCAGTGGGATTTATTTCTAAAAAATAGATGTCTTTTTTCGATTGCTTTTGATTTTAAAAGGTCTCTACAATTATAATGCATTTGAAGATCTTATTTAATCTTAAATAAATGCTTGGAGTAGTTTTCTGTGTTCAACAATACTTACACAATGGAAGGAAAGATTACCTAGGAAATAGGAAGGACTCAACTCTCAGAACTGAAAGCAGATTAATGATAAAAAATAAATCAGACAAAGTGAAGTGCTAATTCAAGTGTGGTAAAGCTGAGACTTGAACTTGTTCATCAAAACATCTATTATATTCAATTCCCCATTCCAAAAGGCTTATGTATACCTTACAACACTTTATTAGTAGAAAACTTTTTAAAAGAATATACTTTGGAATTTGAAAGGACAAATGACATTATTTAGGAACAGTGAACATTGTTAATAAAACTTTATATTTATTAAACAATAAAGTTCCATTGATATATGCCCATATTCTTAAATTTAATATTCTAATTATTTGGTCTTTCTTTTAAATACCAATTTTTTAATATTTTGTTTTCTACAATATGGACATTTTCTAACTCTTTTCTAAGTTTTTAATTGAAAGATTCTTTTTAGAATAATGATTTTTATCTCCTAGTAGTTTTTTGTTTTGCTTTTTTATTTTAGAAAATATATATAACAGATTTGAGAAAGTATTAGGTACCTAACAGTTAGAAAATTCTGACTTACTTCTCTAAGTCTAGGAAAAATGTATTGTGGCTAGAGTCTTCTTTTATAGTGGTGTCTCTTTTTAAGGCCCTTGATTGGGTAATTTATTTCCATTCTTTCTGGTAGTTACCTCAATAAGAGTAAAACCCGTCAAGATTGATAACGGCACATATTTCTAGTTGAATCTTTATCAGCTGATATATACAATTTTGAATTATTCACATTCCATGGTCTAGTCATTATGTACTACTTGAATGCAATTGTATAATTTGGTTTTGAATGCCCCATAGTGATTTCATAATTATGGCATAAATCACAATAAATGGTCTGAAATTATTTTTGACTAAAGATAATGTGAGTGGAGAGAGTATGTAATTTAACTGGACAGTGTGGATTTTTGTTTACATTTATTTCACAGAAATAATGATATCTAGCCTTTATTCCATCTTCCATGATCTTTTGCTGGATAGGACACCTGAAGCTCCATGGTCTCTTTTATTTTATGCTTAGCTTGAAAATGTTGAGCTAATATTGTTTTATGAAGGTGGGCTGGTAAGAATTAAAGGAACATCTTTGTAAGGACTTCAGTGGGAAAAAAAAAAAGGAGCCTCTCTAGATGTGGTACCTGTCATCTTGATATTCTGATAGATTGACTTTCTTTTAGGTATGGAAGGGGAAAACGGCCAGACCTTTATTTGAAGGAATGCTAGACTTTTAGAATATATATACATGTGTGTGTATTTGTTTTGTTGGTTGCTGATCAGTGATTTTCATTTAACTTTCAGTTCATACCAACCTCAGCATTGCTCTACATGTGTTGCATCTTCTCATGACTAGGAAAATTTACTGTGAGAAAAACTAGTTCTCTCAGGGATCATGTCTACGTTTTTTCCACCTAGGAGTAAAAACCAGATATTTCTTAAATAGACTACAAAAACTGAATGAGTTTTCAATTGCAAAACTGAATCACCTTGATTATGCTGTTTTAAATGTTAAGCATATTTTTCCCTTAATTAAAATAACATGATAAGCTTGACCTTCTTTAACCTCTAAAGAATTAAAAGTGCCAATCTTAGCATTCTTACTCTATTTAATGTATTTTCTCTCTTCCACTTCGTAAATATGATGGAAAATGTTTGTTGAAGAGTGTTTTGGGGATTTATCTTTTTAGTTTTGGAATCTAAACTAATTCTTAATGAAAATAAAATCCCCAAATTAGGCTCATTATTGCTTTTCTAACAATGGCTTCAACAATCATATATGAATACCAGGAAAAAAGGGAAAGAATACATAAAATGAACTTTATATAACAGCATGCCATTGCCAGAAATTAGTATCTAAAATAGAATGTGATGGGTCAGTTGGGGTTCAGAACTTTATGGCTTTTTAGTTAGTCTTCGTGCAGAGCCTTTTCAGTTTAGTGGCTCCTTTTAATGTTGCATAGAATGTCTTGCTATTCTAAAAAGGCACACTGATGAAATGATAGTAACAACTCTGCCATCGTTTCACTAATATATATGCTTCATTGGTATGTTCACTGTTTATGTTGCACTAGCCCGTGGCTTTCTATGGCATTTAAATTAGTATGATAGATTCAGCCTTACTTTGCAACATTTTAGTATTTTTATAATAAAAGGAGTATTTCCCTCCATCTGCAGGTGCTGCTGCTTTTTCAAACGAAGGAAAAGGAAAACCATACAGCGCCACAAATGACTCTGGACACAGACAGATCATGGGGAGTTACTTACATGTTCATCTGCTGTCTTGTGATTAAAATCATCTCTGTAGTGACCACATATATTTTCAAGAACTCACTGTTAGAAACAAAAATGTCATACTTTCATACTTCATTTTGTGGTTGTCTTACATTCGTATTTTTTTCTAATTTAACTTTTATGGAAGCTTTAAAGTTTTGTCAAAACATGAGTGCTTTGCCCATCATTGAATGGAATGGACCAATGAGGTGGTATTGATGAATTACAGTTCTGTAGAACATTTTTCAGAAGCTCTCCTCCTGTTGTAGAAAGCAGTACAGTATCTTAAATGTCAACCAATTATATACCTAATCTGATTTTTATAACTTCTGTGAGAGAATAATCAAAGAGGAATTTTCTCCCCAGTGGATAATGCAACAGAGAAAACAGAGTTGCCCAAATATTTAAAAGAAGTTATCCCTTGAGAAGATCATTATCTGTGTGACATCTGCATTGATTTCACTGTTACTGTCGGTACTGCTATTCATGAGTCATATTAACATTCTCTCTGTGAAATCATGGTACAGTTACTGCCCAGAGGTACTGAGGAAAAAGCTCTATAGGTTTGGCAGATGGTAGTGGTAAAATGAATCACAAGTAGTGTGGTAAATATGAGCTCTGCTTTTGTTGCACCACTAAGTGAAGTACAGTGTTGTCGAAGTGGCAAAAGCGCTTATTTTTTAAAAATGCAAAATATTTGTATAATGTAACTTTATGCTTCCAGGTAATAATGTATGTTAGACAGCAAGAAATGAATACTTTGAGAAATGAGATATGTTGGAGTTTTTTGAAAAATACACTAAGGAGAAGGAATAAATGTGAATCTCACCGCATCATATGAGGCTGAAATCTAAGGAGATCCCACTGAAACCTGCTGCTGAACGATTACATTCACCTTAAGCAGAAAACTTTGGATGTGCCACACAATGGTGTCTGTTTATTAATTATTTGCCCTTTGATTTTAAAAAAAGACCCTCAGCAATAAAAACGGGGTCACTCTATTGCCCTCTGCACACATTAGTCTCTTGTATTCAACTTTGCTGGTTCTCTGGAATTTTCCTACTTTTTAGCGTAATTGTGATGATTGAAAACTATTTTGGAGAGGATGGGTCAGGTGCTTTGTCCCCATAGTCTTTTGAAGTGCCTGCATATGAACAAAGTAATGGTTCTGTAAAAAAAGGAAACCCATTCCACTTTTCAAGTATGCTTTGTTTTAAGCCATGAAGACACAGGTATACTTTTGTCACATTCTACTAGCCAGAATTTGCAAGGAGAGTTAAGACAAAAAGACTGGCTAGAAAGATAATTATGTTGTTCAAATCTCACATTCACCTTTCCTTCATGAACTTGTTGCTTACTCCTTCCACTCAGCCCCTTCTTTTTGTCTTTAAGTGTGTGCCTCCGGGCATGCTTATTTATTTTTATTGTCTCAAGGTAACATTTAAAATATGTAATTAAAGTAAATAAATCTACATTTTTGACATTATTGCATTTACAGGAATTTAACTGTACTTTGTAATTTATTTTTCTTATTAGCCAAAAGTTCAGTGCATTGTTTTTGATGAATTAGGCACCCATATGAATACCGCAAATCAGGACATTATCATTGTTGCTCTGAATCTATGAATGATCTTTATAAGTTCTTGATTTTAAAGACCTACACTCAGCCTAGAAAACACTTGTATAATTTGGTCAACAGTTTCCATTTTATCTATTTGTATACTGTCATGATGTCTTAAACTACAGGAGTTACATACTGAGTTTTTATTTTTGTTTGCTTTGAGCAAGGTAGATGGATGTTTTGGCCATTATAATGTGAAACCACTTCTTTCTTTACAGTATTTGACCAAATTTGTGTGTCTATGATATTTGTAAATACATGCGATATCTGTATTTCTTATCATAAGCCTGTTTAGTTTTATTCTCAGTAGGGTTTTTGGACTGTACAGTGTTTATATGATCTGAACTCCTTATACATAAGAAGGTGTGTATATTAATCCAATTATGGACTTAAAATATTTTAAAACTATAAATACCCTTATTTGCTGCAAAGACCAGTGTGTAGACATTTGCTTTTTAGCAATATTTTTAAGTGCTCCATTTTAATGCCAAGGAATAAGTCTTTTGGCAACACAAACTGGTCAATAATAGGTAATGCAGGTATGTTCAGGTTAAGCCAACAATGTTTTGCATTTTTATGCTTCTTTTCTGTCAACACTAATGAAGTCAACATTGCCTGAATGTCTGAATAATGAAACACATCCCTGTTTAAAAGTATGTAACTGAAAAAGAAATAAAAAATAAAGGTAGTTTTTTTAAACTTGCTCTTTCCCCTTTCCTCTAATATGGGTAAAATAATGCTACTTACTAATTGAAGACAGGAATTTTAAAAATTCAGTTTATTTAATTTACTAAATGTGAAAAGCAGAGCTAAAGGAACATTCATTCGTTTGTGTTTTTTGATTTTGTTTTGCTTTGTTGGAACCCTATTGTAAAGAGTACATACCTGGAAGTATCTAAGCTTTCTTTAATGAAAGTTAAAAAAAATTTTTTATACTTCTCTGAACTCCTTAATAGAGCAATTAATTAGAACTAATGCCACTAATAAACCGAGGGAAACAAACTGAATCATTTCATTCCTTTTCAAAAATGAAGTCATATTATGATGTTCACAGAAATGAAATATTATTAAATCCAATTTTAAGTGAACGACTTTAATATCATTCCAGATAAAGAGCATATATCTGTGACAGTATCTCACAGTTCATCATTGTGCTAGGTGCTTTAAGGTGCTCTGCTTACTGAAAGATGCCAAAGGTAAGATAAGTCAAAGCAGCACACACTAAGCCCGTGTGTGTCCATTAAGCACCACCATTCAGAAAGAATAAGATATGGAGATGAAACGTAACAGGTTAAGCATGGGTTAAAAGGCCCTGTCTAGAAATATCTGACCTAAGATTAGGTTTCAATCTGAATGACTGTATAGTTGCATTAGCACCCTTTGCTTTTGCAAGTGACAGAAACTTAACATGGCTTCAGCAATAGGCATGCACATTGTTACATTTAACTGAAAAGTCCAGTGATAGGAGTAGCTTCAGGCATGCTTGATCCTGGTGCAAAGTTCAGGAGTCTGTTTTTCTCTGTATCTCTCAGTTTTGCTTCCTACTCTGCTGTTTTCATTGTCAGGGAGATTCTTCATGTGTGATGGTAAAGTGACCACCCAGCAGCTTCAGACTTCTGCCATAATCTCAGCCAAAACAAAGGACAGTTTCTCTCAACAGTTCCAACAAAAGCCTAAGACTGACATTTATTCCTTCATTGGTTCACATGCCCACCCTCGAGCCAACTACTGTGACCCAGGGAATGTTGTTCTCCCATCTTCAGAGGACACACTGAACTGAGAAATAAGGTAGAAGGGGGTGTTCCCCAAAAGGAAATGAGGATATTGTTACCAGAAGGAGAGTGAATGGATTCTGCGCAGGCAATCTAGATATCTTCAGTCATGGTGAGAAAAACAAAATAGAGTATAAAGGCAAACTTAATTGTTTTAAATTAGAAAACATTGTTATTACTGAGACTTTTATTAATGTGAATATATTATTGGAAATCACTAATATAGTGAATGAATACATTTGAAAAATGTTTTGGACTCAGGTAAAAACAGGTCATAAGTACCCTATTTGATGTGCTTTTGTTTAGTTTTAAAGGTTTTTGTGATAGAATTGGATTAGTAGAGTTAAAAGCTAACCTTTCTGCTAGAAGAGAAATAAATTGAATTATAAAGCTTTGCTGATGTTTGGGTTAACTAGTTTCTTCTCTGACCATCTCTAATACAGACCCACATATTATTTTCTTAGGAAATTTACTTCATAAGAATACATGGATCGTAACCAAAGAAAGAACTACATATAGAAGTATTATCAGGTAATACTGCTGGGATATGAACATGGTTTTAGAAAGAACAGTTGTTCACAGCAATGTTTACCATACTGTGATTTTACTCAAATTGAAGAACACTCCTGCACTGCTCTAGACTAGGGGTTGGCAAACTTTTTTGTAAAGTTTAGGATTTATGGGCCAAAAGGCAAAATTAAGGCTTTTATATACTTGTGTAATGAGAAAGAAAACAAATTTCCACTACTTTTTTATTGATGAAATTAAAAATATATATGAACACTTGAGTACAAATTTTTTGTAATACAGGTCTAATGGTAAAAATTAAGTTATTTTGAGAGGATAATATTTCACTTAATTGGGGTTTGAAATCGATTGCAAATGTTCATCTGTTATGCTGATCTGTAATGTGATTTTACGTATTTCATCTCTGAAAATGTCTTCATACAGAAAGATACTACCAAATACTGTTATCAGTCCACAAGTGTGTGGATGTTAATTGAGCATATTCACCATTTGGAAGGTGTTTATAGAATTCCATTAGATTCTGCTCTTGATATTTGCCTTTGACATATCATTACATCGCAGATTAATTACTTCCTTTTAAAGTTTAGATGGATGCTCCTTATTTATACAGTTAAGTGGATTTTGTAATATGGAAATTTCCTGTGCACTTGGATTGAGATCCAAAGATGTAGCTGGAACTGCAGTTGAGTTTGGAAAACACATCCACTGCAAATTTGTGTGGGAATGGATATCTTGCTGCTCGTGTTAACTAGACAGCATGGGAAGTGTCTAAAGCAGCTTGACATAACTTGTGATTTAAACAGCATTAGTTGTCATCAAAATGACTTTGTTGCAGTATAAATTTCACATATAAGTGCTGTTTTGCCTTGTAATTTTTAAGTTGAAGTTATTAAGAAACATTATCAAATCTGCAGCAAAAGCTAATTTTCAAATCCATTCAGTGTTCGTTAATAATAGGTGAGGGTGATACTCATTCAGAAAAAATTCACTTTTGGTCCTGAGCTCAAAAAATTGCAATAAAACTTTATTACTTTTATCAAACTGCTGTGTAGTTGGGCAAGTCAGGATATTCAGTTTCTGTTTCTAATAAAAATGGAAGTAATGATAGTTAAGACTGCCAAGAGTGAATTAAATTCACCATTGACTTTACTAGTTCATTAACGTGATATTCAAATAGTTCCCACAAAATACCTGCTGATGAGTAATATAAAGCATAAACATTGACTTTAAACATTTTACATTTTCACAAGCTTTGTAAATTTGCCCAGTAAACCCTTTTCTGCTCCACATGTCTTTACCACCATTGTTACTTCACATCTTAGCAGATTCTCCTTTAATTAGCACTGATGTTTTCTTAAGTTCTTTAAAAATATTCTTTCTTATAGTTGTTCCATGGAGACTATTCACAGAAGGTACTTCTTGAGGCACTTCAAACTCAGTATTGACTTCCCTAGTAATCAATAGCTGGCAGTATTGGTAACATCTGTTGACTCTTCAAAAGCCAAATCATTTTGCCTTGTCTTTTAGTTGGCAATTGATGTCTTCAAGCAACTGTCCTTGCTAAAAAGCTAGTGGTCTTCAACATGTTTTTCTCCTCTGGACACACTTTTTAGCTGCTGCAGTCAAACACAATTAGCTTTAACTCACCATCAATAAAGAGCATTCTTTGCTTGGCTAACAAATGAGCCACTTGGAAAGTAAGTGGCTTGCACCCTCATTCTCATTTTTTTTGTGTGTTTGAATAAATTCTATTGTGATGAGATATTCTGTTTTAAAGTTTTCTAATTGTTCTTACTGTTGCTTTTCTGTGAGTTGGGGATATTGTGATAAGTGCTTAGTCTGGTAATGTGAAAATAAATTGTATTCTTTTAACACAGCTGAAGTGTCATTGCATAATAAACATGATGCTTTGCCATATAGTTGTATAACAAAATAATCCACGTTCAACTGTGCCTTAGAAGCGCAACACTCAAAGTTCACCTTACTTTTTTTTACATAATTAATATTCATTAGTAATAAAAAATAATATAATGTCTGTATGACAGTATGTGTGGCACTTGAAATGCTGTCAAATTATAACTGCATCACTGAGATTTGTAGTGTGTTGAACAGCAGTGTAAAGCAGTGAGAGCACCACATATGGTCTCTGTCACAACTATTCAACTCTGCCTTTGTAGCATGAAAGCAGCCATAGACTATGTAAATGAACGAGTATGGCTGTGTTCCAATAAAATTTTATTTATGGACACTGAAATTTGAATTTCATATAGTTTTTATGTGTCATGAAGTATTCTTTTTTTTTTAACCCATTTAAAAATGTAAGTACCATACTTAGCTCGTGGGCCAAGTAATAACAGGAGGCGGGCTAGATTTGACTTGTAGACTGTAATTTGCCAACCTCTGTTCTAGACCACATTGGAAAGATATGGATGTTGGAGGTTAATTTTTTTTAATCTAATTGAGTGACACAACTTATCAAAAGATAACTTTTCTTCACTTTATAAAAGGAAGGGTCATTTTGAAGTAACATCAAGAATTATGATAATGTTCAAGAAAATACATCATAGCACTTATGGGAGTTAGAAATAAATGAGATAATTCCAGCTCCCATATGAACTTAGATGTTGAAGCAGTGAATGGTCTTGGAAAGAGCATGAATTTGGGGACCAAACAAATTTAATTTGATTCTCAGCTTCTTCACTTTCCTTGTGAGAACTGTGGCAAGTTATTTGACTTCTTAGCATCAATTTCCTCACCTCAGATTGGAGTAATGCCTTCTTTGCAGCATGTCTCTGAAGTTTGGCAATGATATTTATAATAGCTCTCCGTGCAAGCTGCCATTTACCATTTCTTTCATGGTAAACTATAATTGAAAACTGAGCAGCACCTTTATTTCTCACACAGAGTGTATGCTTCTGCTCCTTGAGACAGGAACAAGGTCTGGTATTTATTAAACTGTGTCTTAGATTGAAGCTGTCATTCCTATCTGTTTAAAAATACTTGCACACTAATTCTATCGCATTGCACAATTGACTATTTTGACTCAATGGCATTGATAAATTCAAAATCATTAATTCTATACCTTTTTTGATAAAAAAAACAGCAGAGGGCAAGGGCAAAACCCTATATCAAGTCACTGTAATCCTGCCTTAAGGTGAATATCAATCCACTGAACGCATAACAGATACCTAAGAGGTCTCTCTAATCCTTCTCTACCGCTTGACTACCATTAGCTATTTATGATTTTCTGAAATCTAGGTGAACCATTCAGTCCATTTCTTTGCCCTCCCATTCTCATTATCCCATCTGAAAAAGGAACTGGATTTAGTTTGCAATGTCTTTTCCTAGTGAATCCATGTTTACTTCTAAAGATCACCATTTCTAATATTACAAATTGCCTTTTAACTAATTCAGTCTAATCTTACTTGGATTCAACATTATTTACCAACCTGTAGCTGTATAATCTACCCTTTTCTTTTTTTAAAATAGGAATTTCATTTCCAGTCTAGTCTTTTTGCCTTGCTCCATTTACCATCTGCCAAGTCTCTCAGGATGGCTTTTGTCCAGGTCTGGAGACTTAGTTGTTCTTTGAAAATATTTGTACATGTGATGGGCTTCATTTCCTTCTTGCTTTTCCCCCTCATCCCCCACTTAACTTTCTAGACTGAAGATCATTCTTGATTAAAAAAAAGATGGTAAAAGAAAATTTTTAAAGAAGCTAAGTCTTACATTCTTTTTGTCATTCTTCAACCCTTTCCTTACATTTGGCTCTACATGTAGTTTATAAAACCCTTTTTTATTGACTTTAGCTTTTTTTATCCTTTTAAGAAATCATCAGCTAATTGGGAGGGGAGGGTTAAAGATTTTACCATTTCTTATATTCATTTGCTATGCACACTCTATTTATTTCCAGTCTTTTAAGAGTCAAACTTGTCAGAAGAGACATTTTTTGCAGGCTTGCTCCTTTTTTCCCCCCCTTATCAGAACCATTTTTAATTGCAGAACTGGAATCACAGTCTTGAGTTCCCTTCACTAGGTATCACCAATCTTAAGATGAGATGATCACATTGTCTCAAGATTCCTGACCCTACCACTTTATCAATCACTTCCTTCTTGCTGGTCATTTTGGTGGTCCAGAGTAGGAATTTCAATTTTTGCTATCTCTATTTTCTGGAAGATTAGTTTTTTTGGCATATAAAGAATTGTCAGATGCTCTGGTTATGTTAAAATAAGAGAGAGGTTGTTTGGACAATCGGAGCCCTGTATCATGACTAAACTTTGTTTCCCAATTCTGGGCTTTTTAAATTAAGGTTTATGTATTCAACTACTTTTTTTTTTTTTTTTTAACACCTTGTTTCAGGCAATGGGCTATGTGCTTAAATCTGATTTTCTTTTTCTGGCCTGGCATTCTGTAATGTATTTTCATAGTTGTATCCTGATGTTTTCCTCTCTTCTTTTCCCACATATTTTCCACAGTGCATTTTACCTTAGGTGTCCAAATTTCAGTGTTATAAGTCCAGGATACTTCCCTATACCTCTCTTCTCATTTGTGTGTATTCCAATCAGGAATCTCGCCATACCCAGTATCAGTAACTCCTGTGTCATATCTACCATGCCCTGTTTTTATCTAAGTTTTGTTGTTTATAGCTCTTGTCTGTACATTAGTGTGAAGACTGCTGGGTGTTGTTTTCAAACTTCCTGCTTAAGTTCTCTTCTTGAGTGAATCACTTGGCCATCTCTAACCTGATGGTGTATATAACAGCCACTTTCTTGTTTTTTATCTGATCTTTTCACCCGCATCCTCATTCAGTTAAAAAAATCTCTTTAACAAGTCAAATATACTCATACCGATATCTCATGAGATGATATTCTACCCATTTTAAATTGTGCCTTGGAAATTAAAGTCTCATTTAAAAATACCATATGGGCAAGAAAATCACTTACTTCCTTCTTGTACTTTGTATTTTGTCCTGAATCCCATACTGACTTTGTCAGGATGCCCTAAATATTCTATAGTCAGCTTTTTTTGGAATTTAATATTATAAATTGTGTATAAATATGTAAATATATAAAATGAATTATAAAAATTTGGCAATTAGAGCTATTTTTCCTCCACAGTAATTGGTGCTTAAGCTACTTAAATGGCAACAACAGCTGAAAATAGTACCTTGACACATTAACATCCGGACAAACCTGTATGGTCTCTTCTACAGGTTTGGCTGGTAGAAGACCGAAAGAGAGACTAAGAATTGAAAGTACTTATTTCTCACATTCAAGAAAGGTTTAAGACTATTCTTTAGTCAAAGTCCTAAGTTGCGAACAAGCAACCACTGTTAATCAAGATAACTTCCAATCAATTCACAAGCGCTGACAGTGAATCAGTGACAATATCACTGCAGTGGCCCTGCTTCTGAAAATGAGCAAGTCGACAGCAACCTGACTCCAGCCTTCTGAAGCGGAGCAAATCAGTGACAGCCCCACGTTTGCGGACAACAGCTGAGCAGAAGTGCCTCACTCCAGGGGCCACACTCCTGAAAGGCAGCTGGCCAGCAGCAGCCTTCCTCCCGTGACACACCCCAGGGGTTTTAGCAGCCTTTTTGGTTTCCCTAAACCCTGCTGCACCATTGTAAATAGTTCATTTTTTACATTTTTCTCTATTACTCTGTGTTCCCTCTCTCCTTCTGTGAAGCCGACTGATACATTGAGGTACTAGGAAAAAAATTTTTTTGAGTAATGGATTTTAATGTAAAAAAATGTTTGGAAAGTACTGCCCTAAGTCATCGGGGAATATCATATTCATTCCTTATGTGGTACTTAAGAAAACAGAAAACTATATATTCTCTATATTAATAGTATATAGAAAGATTTCTATCCTAATGTATTAAGCAAGATCTGACACCTGGATCAACAAAGCTTTCATGGTCAAGGCTATCTACTTGTGCCGACTCATTTCTCAAGAAGGCCTGCTTGGCAAAGTAGATTAAGCCTCCTTTGTGTACCTGTTAAGAGAAACAGCTCTGAGTTTTAGGTCTCTCACAGAAGGATCAACTATTATCAGTGGTGTTGGGCAGCTAGAGTCTCAGCTACTGGGGGGGAGGGGGTATGGGACCCTGAAGGAAAGGTAGCAGCGAGAAACTGGGCACCGTTAGGGCATAGGATGCTGTGGTTGAAGGTTTGGACTTTGTAGTTGGATAAACCTGTGTTTAAGTAAGTCATGGTTCTGACACTTGATGGCTCTATGACCTTGGGTAAACTGCTTAACCTCTCTAAGCCTCAGTTGCCTCATTTCAAGAAGGAAATTAATAACACTGATTTTACTAAGTTTTGGTGAGGAAGATGTGATATGTTCATTGTAGCCAAGTTTGGCTCGTAGTAGGTGCTCAATTAATAGTAGCTGTTGGCTATTATTTAAGCAGTACAGGGCAGAAAATTACCAAGGAAAAGATGATGTGATGGAAACCTCGATTGTACATTTAGCATGAAACTGAGGCATATGTTTGTAGTAATTCAAATATCTGTGAATGATGCGTTTGTGGCAAGGAACAAATCAATGGGGAAATTAAATTTATTTTGGAGATAACAGAAAAAAAGACTACTGAGAGAGATGGTAGTGATTCTAGTGACTAAGTGTCATATGTTCCCTCTCTCTCTTCTCTTCCACCTCAACAGGGACACATTGGCTTCAGAGAAGGAGGACTGGAATAGGAAATTAGAAATGTGTTCTGTTCAGGAATTAACCCCTAACTAGCTTTGTCAATCTTTCTGGGTATCCATTTCATCTCTAAGGGAACTGTTAGGGACTGAAAGTTTGTATCCCCTCAAAATTCATATGTTGAAACCGTAACACCCAGTGTGATGGTTTTAGGAGGTGGGGCCTTTGAGAGGTAATTAGATGAAGTCATGAGGGTAGGGCCCCCACTATGGGGTTAGTGTCCTTGTAAGAAGAAGAGAGATCTGAGTTCTCTTTCTCTCTCTCTGCCACGTGAGGGCACAGCGAGAAGATAGCCCTCTGCAAGCAAGGAAGAGGACTCTCACCAGGTACCAAATCTGCCGTTCCAGCACCTTGATCCTGGACTTCCCAGCCTCCAGAACTGTTGTTTAAGAAACCCAGTCTATGGTATTTTGTTTTGCCAGCTTACGCCGACTAACACAGATTTTGATACCAAAAAATGGAATGCTCTTGTAACAAATACCTAAAACTGTAAAAGTGGCTTTGGAATTGGGCAAGGGGTAGACGCTGGAAAAATGTTGAGGTACATGCTGGATAAAACTGAGATTGCCATGATGGGACTATTAAAGGTAATTCTAGTGAGGACTCAGAAAGAAAAGAGGAGAGCCGTAGAGAAAGCCTCCATCTCCTTAGTAAGAATACATAAATTATGCCAGCAAAAAATGTTGGTGGAAAAATTGATAGTAAAGGCTGTTCTAGTGAGGTCTCAGATCAATATGAGGAAAAGACTGTTGGACAATGGAAAATAGGTGATTCGTGTTACAAAGTGGCAGGGAACTTGACTGAACTGTCTTATAGTGTTTTGTGGAAGGTAAGACTTGTAAGTGATGAAATTGGATATTTAGTTGAGCAGATTTCTAAGCAAAGTGTTGAAGGAGAGGCTTGGTTCCTCCTGACTGCTTAGAGTAAAATGTGAGAGGACAGAGATGAATTGAAGAAGGAATTGCTAAGCAAAATGGAACCAGAACTTAAAGATTTGGAAAATTCTCAGCCTATCCATATTGCAAAAAATGGAACAGCTTGTTCTGAGGAGAACGTTAAGAGTGTGGCTGAACAACCATTTGATAAGGAGATTAATATGGGTGTGAACCACAGACTAAATCAACTACCCCAGGAGAAACACTGCCACTTTGAACTGAAGGGAACAGAGTTGGGATGAAGTGAAAGAAGGCTGTCAGATTTCTTAGATCCTACAGGACTGGATCATACAGCTATCCAGCTGTGAACATGTGCTATTCTTTTTTTTTTTAATTTATTTTATGGAAGTATAGTTGATTTACAATGTGTTAATTTCTACTGTACAGCAAAGTGATTCAGTTATACAGATATATACATTCTTTTTCATATTCTTTTCCATTATGGTTTATCACAGGATACTGAATATAGTTCCCTGTGCTATACAGGGACCTTGTTGTTTATCCACTCTATATATAATTGTTTGCATCTGCTAATCCCAAACTCCCTATCCATCACTCCTTCACCCCCAACCCCCTTGGCAATCACAAGTCTGTTCTCTATGTCTGTGAGTCTGTTTCGTGGATAAGTTCATTTGTGTCATATTTTAGACTCCACATATAAGTGATAAGCATATGGTATTTGTGTCTCTCTTTCTGACTTTCTTCACTTAGTATGATAATCTCTAGGTCCATTCATGTTGCTGCAGATGGAATTATTTCATTCTCTTTTAGAACATATGCTGTTCTTCAAGACAAGGAAAGAATGATCCAGAAGGCAATTCAGAGATCATAAGAGCTGCCTGCATATTTTCTAAGGTTGGGGCCATCACCTCAGTTTCAACAGGTCAGACAGTGGCTGCCTGGAGCCTTGCAGGTGGGGCTGCCCAGAGCCTAAGGATTGCGACCCATCAGGCAGAGCTACAGGTGAGATTGCTGTCCCAGTGGCCTTAAGGCAGAGCATTGAACCAAAGGGGATTATTCCTGAGCTTTAAGATCTAATCATATTTGCCTTGCTAGGTTTTGGACTTGCTTGGGACCCATCACCCCTTTTTTCCTTCCAGTTTGCCTTTTGTAATGGGCATGTCTACCCTATGCCTAGCCCACCATTGTGTTTTGAAAGCACATAACTTATCTGGTTTCACAGGTTCATAGCTGGAGAGGAATTTTGCCTCAGGATGAATCATACCTCAAGTCTCTTATCTGATTTAGATGATATTTTGATGAGACTCTGGATTTTGGACTTTAGAATTGATGCTGGAACGAGTTAAGACTTGTGGGGTTGTTAGGATGGAATGAATATATTTTGCCCATAAGGGTGACATGAGTTCTGGTGATGAAATGTTATGGACCAAATGTTTGTGTCCCCCTAGAATTCATATGTCGAAGCCTCTAATCCCCAATGTGATGGTATTTGGAAGTGGGGCCTTTGGGAGGTATTTAGATTTAGATGAAGTCATGACTGGGGGAGGGGGGGTACTATGATGAGATTAGTGTCCTTATAAGAAGAGGAAGAGAAACTGGAGCTCTCTCTCCCCCCACCACCCCACCACCGAGGACACAGTGAGAAGGCAGCTATTTGCAAGCCAGAAGGAGAGCTCTCACCAGGAACTGAATTTGTTGGTACCTTGATCTTGAACTTCCCAGCTTCTAAAACTGTGAGAAATAAATGTCTATTGTTTAAGCCACCCAATCCACGGCATTTTGTTATAGCAGCCTGAGCTGACTAATACAGAAACTGGTTGAGAAAACTAACTTAAAGTTTCCATGAAGATGATTCTGTTAGCCTTTGACATCTTCACAAGAATGTGATAATCAAATGAAATAATACATTTGGAAGACATTATGATCTCTAAAGTGGGGATTTCCACACCTAACTGGAAGTCAGAGTCACTTATAGATAGTACTTTTTTCTTGTGTTTTTTTTTTTTTCAAAGAAGAAGATTCTTGGGCCCTCCTCCTAGGCATTCTGATGGAGGAAAAGAGAAACTCTTCTTAAAGAACTCCTCTCATAATTCTCGTGTATCACTAGGTTTGGGATGCATTACTCTGAAACAACCTTCCTAAATTGTCCTTGAAGGTGGTGACTTAAGGTAAACTTCTGAGAGTTGGCTACTGAGATGTCTCTTTAAAATACCCTCTTCCCTGGTATGGTACTCTTAGTGCTGTTCGGCAAGTATTTCTGGTTCTCCCCTTGTCCAATCACATGATAGTGCTGTACTTCCTGCTCTCTTGTGGTTGGGTAAGACCATGTGACTCACAGCCTAGACCATTGTTTTCTGACTCCACTCAGTGTTTTAGCTCCTGACTGGCCTCCCTCCACAGACCTGGGCCAACACTTGCCCAGTCTCCTGTTAGATTCTTCCCCCAGTAAACACAGTCAAGCCCCTCCAACCCCAAAGACACTCTCCATTGATCATGCTCCCCCATCCAGTTGTTCTTCTATTTTTCTCCTTTTCACTCAGCCACGTGTCTTGAAAGAAGAGTTACAGTATTGTCCTATGATATTCCAGTGCCTGAATCAATGTGTAACATTACCACTGTGTGACCCTCCCAGGCCCAGCCTCTATGTGGTCTGCTTTGAGGTCCAGGACTGTAATGGTAAAAACTATAGTATTTACTTCATTTGAAATACTTTTTTTTTTTTTTTGCTTTTGTGAGCATCCATGGCTAAGTATGTACAGATGTAAGGAAAAATTTTAAAAACTCTTAGAAGTCAGGCGGTGTGACATTTAGGGGGATTTTTGGCTAAAACCCTTCTCCTGACCAGGTCCCAGGTTAATTAATAGGTTCTTTTCGTAAGACAGTGAGTGAAAGGTCCAGAACACCAAGGGACAGATTCAGTCTCTTCAGGAAAGACCCTTTTATTTTCCACTTAATATAAAGTGGTTATTAGATATTGTCCTCACCAGTTTCTCAGTTCTCTCCTGATGTAGCTTCCTTCCTTGAATTATTCAAAAAGCCTAAAGAGTGAAAACAGCCAAATGAGAGGTGTGTCTGTGGTTAAGCTCCATGATGTAATCTGGTCATTGCTCCCTTTTTAATACACCAAAGAACATCAACAATAATGATATTCAAGCCCAATTTAACCTTTCACAGGACAATGAGAAGTAGATCTCCTCTCTTCTCAAATAGAAATGTTCAAAGATGAAAATATTCAAAAGTTCTGATGCCACAGAGAAAGATAAAATGATTAAAAATGATTGCTTGGGGTTGTTTCCTCCCCTGGTTAAAAGCTATAAAATTACTCCTGGGGAACAAAAGAGCATGTTTTGTGTTACACTGATATCCAGGAGATGGTTCATTTTTATCCCAGAGGAAGGAAGAGTGGCCATTTGGCCAGAGGCCAAGAAACCTTGGCCAAGTTTTCTAGAAGCCCCCTGACAAAGATAGGCCTAGATGAAGAGGGGAAACTCTAATTTATTAACTTAAATAATTTTTCTTTAAAAGTGGTGAGGTTGTGAGTGAATTTAATGTTTTAGATTTTTTTCCAGTGTTTTGCAAATGAAAATTTAGAACCAATGAAATGAGTGGAAAGATGAGGAAACAGAAACTTTGGATACAGGCTCTTCTTTCAGGAAGCTTGGCTGAGAGAAAAGGAGAAAGAGGAATAACTGGATGTCTTGCTTGTGTTTTTATGATTGGAGCAGCTTGAATGTGTTTGTTTACTAGGGGGAAGAATCTTATCAGTGAAGATGAGGTAAAAGCTGCCGGAGAGAATGATGTGGAGGAAAGGAAATCCCTGGGGGAATGAGCTAGGATTCCAAAGAAAGGGGAAAGTGGAAAAGAGAAAGGGCTAGTTGGGCTTTGTAGAGATGGTATGTGTGAGGGAAGTTAGAAAGTCATTCAAGTGATTGGCTATAGCGTCTTTGTTGACTTGAGATATATGTGAGCCTGATAGGAGGCTGCCCCTGGGTTGCTGTTTATCTGGAAGAAAATGGAACCATTAAGAGACTAGGGGTGGTTCTGAAAAAAGTCAGAGAGAGCAAGCACAATTATTTCAAACTTAATTTTGTTATAATATTTGCTACCCATGACCTTCAGTTTTTCTTTAGGCAATGTATAGTTAATGACAGAAAAATTATTGAATAATAATATAGTAGTTAAAAATGAAAGAAAGCTTTCACCTGCTGCTATGATAATAATCCACTTTTAAAAAGACCTTTTCATATAAGAAGTGTTTCATAAGCAAGTTGCTCTTTTAAGGAATCCTTGGTAATATCAGTTGTATTATGCATTTAGTTGACATTTTATGAATGTTTCATATTAATCAGACTACATTGTTCTTGATATAGATATAGAAATCTAGTTAGCTCAAGATCTAAAAATTCAGTATTAATGCAACTCAATATTTTACTTTCAGATACGTATAGACCATAAATTATAATCTTTATATATTTACATGGGGTATTATATACAAAGGATAAAGTTTTCCCAAGTCAGATTGGTTAAAAATATAAATTTAAATTCTATTTCAGAGCAAAATAAAGTTTTAACCAGCTGAGGTCTGAGTCTTTATGATGATTTAGACACAAATATGTAAGTTCTATTTGCACTTATGTCTATATATCAATTCACCTAGGAAATTTCTTCCTCTAGTGGGAAAAATTAGATTTTACTTATCTCTTTCCATCCTTCATGCTTTCACAATATAGGTACAGTGAATAAATTGTGTGTGTTGCTAAATAAAGATTAGGGGCCAAAAAGAATATGAATGCAGATCAGCAACATTCTCAACTGCTAATCTAAAAGAGTTCCTTCCTACTAGGCATTTTATCATTGAAAAGTTATTATTCTCTAATAAAAAAAATAAAAACCCTCAAAATAAGCAAATTCTTGTGGGTTTTCACTACGTGTAAGCACAGATGGAGAATTCTGTCTAACTTCTATTTAACATTGAGATCCAGTTCCCATAAAAATTCACTATTTTAACTATGTACAATTCAGTGGCATTAAGTACATCATGCAACCAGTACCACTATCTAATTCTAGAGCATTTTCATCACTCGTAAAAGAAACCCTGTACCCATTAAGCAGGCACTTCCCATTCCCCCTCAACACCCCAGCCTCTGGCAACCTCTAATCTACTTTCAGTCTCTATTGATTTGCCTATACTGAGCATTTCATCTAAATGCAATTACACAGTATATGGCCTTTTGAAACTGGCTTCTCTTATTTAGCCTAAAGTTTTCAAGGTTTATCCAAGCTGTATCATGTAAGAGTACTTCCTTCCTTTTTTTTGGCTGAATAATATTCTGTTGTGTGTATGTACCATTTCTGTTTATCCATGTATGTACCATTTTCGTTTATCCATTCATCAATTAAGGGACATTTGGATTGTTTCTGCCTTTTGTCTATTATGAATAGTGATGCTATTAACATTGGTGTACAAGTTTTTGTGTAGACTTAGGCTCTCAAATTTCTAAGATAGAATTTCGGGGCCACATGGTAACTCTATGTTTAACATTTTGTGGAACTGTCAAACTTTTCCACAGCGATCATACTTTTCTCATTCCCACCAGCAGCAACGTATGAAGATTCCAGTTTCTCCACATCCTTGTCAACACTTGTTACTTTTCATTTTTCAGAATAATTTTTTAAAGTATAGCCATCCTAGTGGGTATGAAGTGGTATCTCATGGTGGTTTGGGTTTGAATTTCTCTAATGACTTATGGTATTGAGCATCTTTTCATGTGTTTGTTGACCATTTGTATGTATATTGGAGAAATGTATGTTTGAGTCCTTTGCTCATTTTTTTTTTGAGTCATTTCTCTTTTTATTGTTGAGTTGTAAGAGTTTTTTATATATCCTGGATACTAGGCCCTTATCAGTTATATATTTTTGAATATTTTCTCATTCTGGGTTGTATTTTATTTTATTCATAATGTTCTTTGATGCACAAAAGTTTTAAATTTTGATGTTCAATTTATCTATTTTTTCTTTTGTTCCTTGTGCGTTTGCTAAACCATTGTCTAACTCAAGGTGAAGAAGATTTTCACCTGTGTACCTTTCTGAAAGTTTTACAGTAGTACCTCTTACATTTAAGTCTTTGATCCATTTTGATTTAATTTTTGTATGTGGTGTGAGGGTCCAAATTAATTTTGCATGCGGATCTCTAATTGTCAAAACCTGTTTGTGTCTTGTGGTTGCCTAGCCTTCTTTTTAGGGTGGCCAGGCAGGAGGCCATTTTTTCTCTAGGTGTTGACCTAGAACAAACAGACTACCAGTTATTTCTCCAGCAAAAATGGATTTATTTAGGATCAGCAGAGAATTGCAGTTCTGGGTCTGCTGTCATGGTGAACCACATGGAAATTCCCACTCAGCAAGGGAAAGAGAGCACTTTTATAGAGGGGAGAAGGAAGTTGTATAGCTATAATAAACAAAGAGTCCATGGCTTTTCATTGTCTGAGTTCTTGCCAGGAAAGAAGAGGAGTCTTTCTTCTTCCTGTTGATCTCTGCTGTTGTTGTAGGGCATGAGAGCTTCCCCTGCTGGTCTCCTAACTCTATTTGAATTAGGTTTCTGTTTATTAATTTCTTTACATTTCCCCCTTTTGATCAAGATCTTTCCCTAAAAGCATCATGAGTAAGAGTCAGGTTTTCCAGTGTTAGAGGCTTTTTGTCCCTCAATACCAGGAAGGACCTTTCCTGGGTATAGTGTCTCATATGGATGGGTAAGTAAGTGGTCAGATTGGAAGCCTAATGAGGTCACATTCAAGTAACGAGGAGGGTTAAGAGGGAAAACTCTCAGACACTTTTATCTAAAGTCCACACGTTGTCAAGATTATAGACATTGGAGATCATCTGAAGTGTTATGTCATCATCAGAGTTTTGTCGATAACCTTCCAGCGGCCCTGGTCTGGATATTTTGAGAAAGCCATGTCATCAATTATTGTCTGCTTTGATTCCAGGAAATCTTTATTTTCAGATCACCAGATGATGTGCAGTTCCAGTCTAGTTTGGTGCTTACTTTAGGTGTGTTACATGAAACCAAGAGTCTGTTCCCTGGAGTTTGGTAGTACCAGGGTTGGTTAGCAATACCTGATAAGGGCCGTTCCAATAAGGTTGAAAGGAGTCTCTCTGGAGATGTCTTTTCCAATAAAGGAAATCTCCAGGTTGCAAGGTGTGATGCTTAAGTCTCCCAAGAGTGCACTGTGAAAAGATTGCTCTGCCAAAACTTGGGCGTTTTTTGGCCATACTACACACCACACAGGATCTTAGTTCCCTAACCAGGGATCAAATCTCTACCCCCTGCAGTGGAAGCACAGAGTCTTAACCACTGTAGTGCCAGGGAAGTCCCAAAACATGGTTATTTTGAATAGAAGCAGTTAGGCCTTTGCTATATTGGATTATCTCTTCTTTTGTCAATTGTGGGTCAAAAGAGGCAAGAATCAAGTGCATTGGGCATCCTGTGACTGTTACAAAGGGTTGAGAGTTTATAGTTCCAAAAGGGGTGGATCTAAGATTTAGAAGCAATGCTTTTGGCCAAAGTATTTAGAGGACCTCTACAAATTTTACCAAATGAGTCTTAATAATGCCATTAGTGTGTTCTACTAAACCAGAAGATTGAGTGTGGTAAATGAAGTGAAAGTGTTGTAAAACCAGCCATACAGCACAGACTTGTCCCTAGCCAGTAAAATGGGTTCCTCAGTCACTAGGGAGTTTGAGAGGAGTTACCCAGGTAGTGATAATATTTTTTCAAAAGGACTTTAGCTACAGAAGAGGCAATATAACCTGTCTGTAAGGGAAGGCTTCAGTCCAATGTGGAAATATACAGACCATGACTAAAATATATTTATATCCATTAGGGGAGGAATTTGTATGACATCTATGTGCCAGGCCCTAAATTGTCCATTAGGCAGTTTAAAATGTCCAGGAACTGTACGAACAGGCTTCCCTGGGTTGTAATTCAAACAAGTGGGACAAGTAAGGTAGGAACTTTTTGTTAATGTTTTCCCAACCAATATTGATTCATGACTGCAATCATTTTTTCAGTAGACCAGTGGTTTAATGCATGTACAGTGGTGAGGAGTGGTAAGAGTCTCTGGTAGGACTAAGTTGTTGTTTGGCCTAAACCAGAGCTTTTTCTTTTTATCAAACCAGCAATTGTTGAATTTTCAGTCTTATTTTTCCTTTTCTAAGGCCAATTATTGGGTTCTCTAACCAGTTTTTCTAAGTTATCATTCGGGGAAATATCCCTTTGGACCATGACAGAGACATGGTGCCTGTTGGTTCCTTTAAAGGCATCATTCCTTGCAGAAATGGTAGCAAGGTGAATTCCTGTAACTTCCAGAGAGTCAAATTTAGAATGCCCCAGAATCTTAGCAGTAGCTAAAGTTGAAGGTAAACATATTGTATCCAGTAATTCCTGAACATAAGGGCCATTTAAAATTTTATTTCTGCTGGAAATAAGAAACCCACATTGCTTCCGCAACATTCCAAAATCATGAGCTACTCCAAAAGCATATATATTTTCAGTATAAATATTAGCAGTTTTGCCCTTGGCTAAAGTGCAAGCCCAAGTAAGAGCATATATTTCAACCTGCTGGACCAAAGTAATCATAGGTCCTCAACAACATCAAAAGGAGTTACAGTAGCATACTTAGCACGGTATTTGCCATTGTCACCTTTTACATAAGAACCATCAGTGAACCATGAGAAGTCAGTGTTACTCAAAGGAATTTCCTACAGATCATCCCGAGGAGTCAGAAGGTGATCCATCAGTGTTAAGCAGTCGTGAGGGACTTTGTTAATGACGGGGGAGAAGAATAACAGGGTTAAGGTTATTACACTGTCAAAGAGTTATGTGAGTAACATTTAACAGAAGGACTTTGTAGGAGGTGAGGTGGCTGACTGAGAAATGTTGAGTATGATGATGAGAGTTCAGGAGGGCTTCTACTTGCCTGAGGTACAAAAATGGTTAAAGGGGATCCCACAATGATTTTCCTGATGGCCTTAACCAAAAGGGCAGTGTCAGTAATGGCTCTAATGCAAGGGGAATATCCCCATGTCACGGGGTCCAGTTGCTGGCCATACTACCCTGTGGGTTGATGGTGATCCCCCTGTGTTTCAGTGAGCACAACAGGAGCATTCCTTTCCTTTTCATAAACAAAAAGATAAAAGGGAGTCTGATAATTGGGATGTCCAACGGAAGTTGGATACATCAAACTGTCCTTCAAGGCCTGAAAGTCTATGTCATCCAGTTCGTCCCATAAGATTGAGTTGAGGTTGTTTTTCTTTAGTAAAACATACAGAGCTTTGGCCATAAGAGAAAATTCGGAATCCATTTTTCAATATTAACCAGCTAGCTCAAGAAAACCTTGCAGTTGGTGCTTAGTTTTGGATTTGGGGAAACCTAGGGCACCTGAAGCCTATCTGGATCTAGGTGTTGTCCTTGTTCTGATATTAGAGGCCATAAATATCAAACCTGAGTTTTGGTCAAACTGCAATTTTTCTTTGCTGACCTTATGTCCCTTTAAGGCTAAAAGTTACAGCAAGTGGATACTGTCTTCCTATGAAGAGGTTTGAAATGGAGAGCAAAGAAGCAAATTATCCACATCCTGCAACAAAGTAGAACCCCTAGGGGATTTTATATCACCCATATCAGCCTTCAGGATTTGTGAGAAATACGAAGGACTCTCAGTAAAACCCTGAGGCATTCCTGTGGAGGTGAATTGTTTTTCTTCCCAAGTGAAGGCAAAAGGGTGTTTGCTAGATTCATCAGCTGGAACGCTAAAAAATGCATGTAATAAATCAATTACAGTAGAATTTGCTTCTGGGTGAATGGATGTTAGTAAAGTATGAGAGTTAGAAATGATAGGCTGTTGAAGGATAACAATGTTGTTTATTGCTTGGAAGTCCTGGACCAACCTCCAGCCTTGGCTCTTAGGTTTTCTCACTGGTAAAATAGGATTATTACAGGGACTAGTACAAGGGATAATAAGGCCTTGAGCCTTGTAATATACTTTGAGCTTTATGTCTTGAAGGGCTTCTTTACTTATAGAATATTGGTTAATTCTGGGAAGAGGTTTTAAAGGATCTGTTTGAATCTTGATCTGAAAAATCTTGCTTTGAATTTTGCCAAAAATAGTTGGAGATTTTGACCATAAGGAGGATGGTGGCTGATGCAATAGGGACAAATGACCAGTGTTTCCAGCTTCAGCTCTAGTACCATCAGGGATGGAACAAATAAAAGATGTTAAATTGTCACGTAATTCACCTGGTTGGTTACTTGATGACTACTGTAAAATTCTAGAGCTATTTCTCCCTTTTGGGCGAAAGAAATTTTGACACGATACTTTTAACAAGTCTCAGCCTAATAAATGGATGGGGTGGAGGAACAAAGGAGGAAAGGGTGGGTATCTACAAAGGACCTAAACAAAAGGGAATAGGTTCAGAGACAGGAACCTCGAGGCTCATCAGAGATCTCCACTCTTTGAAATGTTTTAGTATTCTGAGGCAGGGGCTGTTTTATAGTAGTGGGGCTGAGCACCAAGACTGTGGCTGTGGTGTCAGGACTGGAAGATATTTGTCCCCAGTTTGCAGAAATACTTCTTCAAGCTGACTAAGAGAGAGGGTTGGGAAAAGCCCCTGTTGTTCCTTGGAGACCTGTCATTAAGAATTGAGAGGACGTTGGAAAGGCTGGTTAGAGGGGTGAAGGCACCTGAAGTGCTTGAATTTGTAACACTCTCTTTTCCAGTGTCCTGGCTCTTTGTAATAGTAGCAGAAACTGGGAGGTTTTGGTTTTGGTTTAGGAGCCTTCATTTGCTGGAGTTAAAGATTAAGAATTTTCACGGTCTTCCTTGGAGGTGGCTCATCTAGAGTATGAGAGAGCTGGTTTGCCAGATGAACTAAATCTGGAGTGGACATAGTTTCCCATTCCATCCTGGTCCTTTTTACTAGAAGAGAAAGGTTTCATTCAGCCCAGTGATAAACAGAGTTAAAAGCTACCCAGGTGGAATCAAGATCTGAAGGGAGACCAGACTTTCTTTTTTTTAAATTAATTAATTAATTAATTTATGGCTGTGTTGGGTCTTCGTTGCTGTGCACGGGCTTTTCTCTAGTTGTGGTGAGCGGGGGCTGCTTTCACTGCGGTGTGTGGGCTTCTCATTGTGGTGGCTTCTCTTGTTGTGGAGCATGGGCTCTAGGCGCACGGACGTCAGTAGTTGTGGCCCAGCGGGCTCTAGAGCTCAGGCTCAGTAGTTGTGGCTTGTGGGCTTTGTTGCTCCACAGCATGTGGGATCTTCCCAGACCCGGGCTTGAACCCGTGTCCCCTGCATTGGCAGGCAGATTCTTAACCAATGTGCTGCCAGGGAAGTGCCCAGAATTTTCTTTAAAAGCAGTCTGAAGTCAATTGTGATAGTAGTCATGAACAAGCTCATCAGATTTTTGTGTGCAAGCCTGATATTGGCTCCAGTCAACAGGCTTTGGAAAAGCCGTAGGGATTGCCCTGTGAAGTGGCCTAGTGATTGCCCAAGCCTGATCATGTAATAAGTTAGCAGGCTGTTCTCCGTGTTGTAATTTTAGAGACCTTTCCCAGTTAGTGGTTTTCACCCAATTCTGGACCAGGCCTTCACCAACAAGCATATGAACTAGTTGATGTAAGTCAGAGAAACCACGTTGATACATTTGAATGGCTGGATTAAATTCCTCAGCACACCTGTGAGGGTCTTCCGTTACTTTGGGAAAATCTTTGACTACGGCTGGCAGTTCATCTCTAGTCCAGAGAATATTAGAATTTAATAAGAGTTTAGCCTCTGGATCCTCAGAAGGCTTAATTTTGAAGGGACACTTCTGCTAAGTTCAGAGGAAAAGGGAGTGGGGAGAGTTTCACAGAGAAGGGGAGGCTGGGTGGGAGAATTGGTATGGGGCCACTGAGGGCACAGAGGAGGTGCAGGTGGCATAGAAAGGAAGCAGGAAGATGGTGCCAGAGGTTGATGGAACCTGAACCTGAGAAGCTGAGGGAGGCAGACAAGAAGGTGCTGGAAGCAGAGCCTGAGACAGAGGCCAGGGAAGAAGAGCCTGAGGCTTTGGGAGCCATTTTATCTTTCTTTATTTGCCTCAGTTAATCTTAAAATCTTATTTTGCAGAGAGGCTCCTGATAACATGTGGAAGTCTCAAAATACCAGTCAAGATAGGCATTCCATTCCGTTTTAGAAAGTTTGGAGCTATCATAGTTCAATTTGATTTTCAGAAAATTGTTTGGGGATTTCCAAAGTTCCCCATAACGGCCATTGATATTCTAAATTGCCTTTGGTCAGGCCAATCCATTTGGTTAGACATGCGCATGAGGAAGGACCACGGTTTTTAAATATGACATCAGCTGCAGTCCCTGTAGGGCAGGCGGGGCACCCTCAAAATATTTAGATAACTGGGATCTCCTTTCTCAGAGATTTTTCTCTAGAGTAAAAGAATACTTTTTAAACAGCTCAAACAGCTTGAAATTCAAACAGCTCAACTTGCAGGCTTTTCTAAGGGAGCAGCTTGGTCCCGGAGGAGCCAGGCTGAAGGCTTCTCTTTCAGTTCCCACAGAACAGCCCCTATTTCAAAGGAATGGGCTGAAGGCTGAAAACCCGTGCAGTTTTATCAAAACACCCCCTGTTCCTGAAGTAATGGGCTGAAGGTTTCTTGGCCAGTTTCAGCTGAAACAGTCTGATCCCAAATCAGACTGAAGTGCTGAATGAATACTTGTATACAGAACAAGACCTTAACAAGAAAGGACAAAACCTTAAAATAGATCCTCAATATAGCCTGGAGAGCTTCAAATGCAAAGAGGGCAGAAGCTTGGATCCCAGAGAAAGATGTACCTTCAAACTCCAGGGCTGGCAAGAAAAGCCTTTTAAGTGAGTGACAAGTGGGCTCAATTTTGGACATCTCACCTGTTTGCTCACTAGCCCCAGAGCCATCAGGAGTCTTCCCTGGTCCCCCTAAAGGCCACCAAAATATTGATCTAAAACAAATAGACTGCCAGTTCTTTGAGATTAGCAGAGAATTGCAAGTTGGGGTTGGTTACCATAGTGAGCCATCTGCAAGTCCCAACAGGGCAAAGGGAAGGAGAGTGCTCTTATTGAGAGGAAAAGGAAGTTGGGAGGACTAGAGTAAACAAAGAGTCCATCGCTTTTCATTGACTGAGCTCTTGCTAGGAAAGAAGAGGAATCTTTCTTCCTTTCGGGGCATGAGAGCTCCCTCTTCTGGTCTCCTGATTCTATTTAATAGAGGTTTCTGTTTATTAGTTTTTTGTTTTTACATAGGGAATTCTTTCTTATTGGCATGTGAATGTCTTCTATCTGAGATTGTTTAATATCTATTGAGAAGATTTCATCTCTTCCACTGAAGTGTACTTGCCTAGCTCCTAGTGTTGTATGTTTGGTGGTGAGAGAGGTGACATCCCTTCCTTACATTAACTTATAAAGCATTTCCCTGTTTTTAGTTCATGTCTCACCCATGAGTCCCCTTTTCCTGGTGTCTCCAAGACACCAGCCTCTTAAGGGTTTTGCAGGATAAAACGGTTCTCATATTGTCTATATCTCTTTATTTGGTTACTTGAGGACCACCCTGATAAATTTAATTCATTGTTTTTCACTGTTCTACCAGTCCATGTGTGTGTTTTAATTCCATTTCTACCATGTGAGTGGATCTGCTAGGTGTCTAAGTGCTCAGATGACAAGAACTCTCTGAACAGGACTGACATGGATTTTTCCTTAGTATCCTTGCATCAGAGGCCTTGAGGTTATTCAAAAAGATGTTGGTGTCTTACAGAGCCTAGTATAGGGTTTTACAAATAAATGGTACTCAATAAATAATTATTTGGTTTTATTGTTGAAGCCTAATGAAAAAAAAGTGTTCTAATCTATGTAGGGAGCAGATAAAATGGGATTTTGTCAGGGAAAGAGAGGAAGAAATGTACCGCAGAAGTCTGTTAAACAGGAAATATATTTTTTGCATCAATTATAAGGTTGAGATGAATTAATAAAAAATCAGATGGTTATTAGACTAATATATTACATTAATCTGTTCCTCTTACAATTATAATGTACTTGTATTCTCTGTTGTATAACTAAAAATACAATAAACATATTTTAAGTAACATTATATAGTAGACCTAGTACTATTTAGTGAAATGCTTTTTAATTTCTATTAATTTTATAGCATCTAACCCCTAGAATCTCTATACTAAATGCATTTCTGAAGCTATTGACTTCTCTCTACATTTTGTAAGGATAGTAAATGAAACCTGTAGTTCAGTTAGGAAATGATAGGTTGTTAACTTGTGACAGGTTTTCAGGAGCCTTCTTGATGGATTAACTACATCTAAATTGCAATGATACCCTGAAGTCCTCTTTACTTACCTTTCACAGAGTTGAATGTACCATCATCATCACATACCTTAAAAATGTATTCTTCAACTGTAAAATGTTTTCAGAACAAAATGGCATGAGTAAATGAGTATGTCATTCTCATGTGAGCTACTCTGTGGGCCTTTCTTTCTTCCTGGATCAAATAAATTTCATGTGAAATTATGGGCATAAGTCTACTTTTGGAATGCTGAAACTGAAAGAGTTATTACCAAGAATATGACAAAGCTCTGCCTTTTAACTTAGATCTTTTTCCATGCAGCATCTGTAAACTGATTAGAAAAATATAGATAAAATTTCCATATTAAACTGGCTCACAAAAGAATTATTTTGTGACCCACAGATTTGTGGTCCTCAAACATCACCAGATATTTTTTATAGTTTTTTCTAGTGATGCCTTGAAATCAAAGTATCTGCCCTCAAGTAAAGGAGACCAGATTTGATATTAATTTCCATAATTTCTTAAACCATATTTAGTTTTTCTAGAATATATGTAATGAATATAACTTTTCTGTCTTCACAACTGAGTATTAAGATATTAGGCCAGTGATTCTAGAATTAACTCTTTGAATAAATGATATACTACAGCTGTATAATATTGATTCTGACTCCATTCATCTTTTATAATTAATCAAGTATTTTATAACTTGCAGCAATATTGCCTGTAACTTGTGCAGTAAGTCCATTGTTACTGGGATACCTGGGTCCTGGGAAGTACAGTTCCGTGCAGAGCTTCTCTGGCTACTTCTGCTACCTGGAGCTTTAAAATATCTTTTTATTCATCCAAAGAGCAATATATGCCAATGATAGAAACCCAAATGATATAGATGGTTATACAAGGAAAGGAAAGTCTCCTTCTGATGCCAGATATGCAATTCACCAATCCCTCCTCCCCAAAGGCAACTGTTAAGTTTCTTGAATATATTATCTAGAAATGTTCTGTGCATGTGTAAACTTTATATATATAATATATATATATTTATATATAAATGTTAAATTTTTAAATATACACATATACACATGTACACAATGTTAAATGTTAAATATACATATATATATCATACAGTATAATGCTGTGTAAGTACAAACATACTGGACATGCTCTTTTGTAACTTTCTTCTTTGTTTAAAAATAGATCTTAGAAATTATTCCATATTAACACTAGTATTACTGATAAGCAAATATAAAAATTGGACATATCCCTAGAATTGGAATTACTTGATCAAAGAACATGTGTATTTACAACTTTTAAAAACTTTTGGTCTGCTTGGAATTTATTTTGATAGGAGTAAGGTAGGGATCTAGCTTGATCCATTTCCAGATGGCTGCTAGTTTTCCCCAACATTCTTTGCTGATCAATAAATCTCTCTCTACTACTCCAACATATATAGTTTTTATCATATACTAAATTCCATATATATGGAATTCCATATATATATATATATTCCATATGTATATATATATTTAGACTTTATTCTGTATTCTGTCAGTCAACTAATCTATTCATCTTTTTAATTACCATAGCTTTAATATAAAAATATATTAATATAAATATCAGAATAGGCTGGTCACCTACATTTGTATGTTTGCTTTTTGATCTAATCCTTAAAATTAATTTTTTTTAAGTTTAAAAAGAAATCCTCAAACAGTTTGGATTGATTTATGGGGATTTAAAATCATTAAGTGTCTCCTTGTGTAATAAAAGGGCATGCATATTATGTTAGTTTACATGGTTATACTATTATTTGTATATCTTTAAGTGTTTCCATTTATATTCTAAAATAAGATTATCTCCATTGCTTGATTTATCAGCTCTAAACAATATCTAGTGATAATCTGCCTTGCAAAATTAGAAAAATCAGTGTGCTTATATTCTTTATACCATATTCTTTCCTTTGTTCTTCCTCTCAATATTTATTAATTAGATTGTTTTGCAACATATTTATTATTTACAGCATTTATATTCTATTCTTTCACCAAATTCTACTCTTAAATAATTTCCATGGCTTTTTTATTCAAGTAGAATCAATTTACTCCATTAATCCTTTATTATTTTTGCAATTATTCTTGAGTTCCCTCATGTTTGAGATGTTATTTTCCTTTACTTTTGAAGAATATCTGGCTGGGAATGAAATTTCTAGATCACCCTTTTACTGCCTGGATCCTCTAGACCTGCTTTACTGTTACCTGGCAATGAAAGTTCTCATGGAAAGTGAACTCAGGTTCTTATGCACCACACACCAATAGGTGACTTGATTGATTTTTTGGCTTGGGTGCTCATAATATCTTTTAAGTCCATCTTTGAAATTTTGGGGTTGATTGTTTTATATCAATTTTGGAGGGGAAAATTTACCTTTCAATCTTTTATTTCAGGAAAGTTTTCTTCTATTATATCTTTTAGCAAACTTCTGTCTCATTTGTTTTGTTTCCTTTTTCAGCAGTGTCAGTTATGCCTATTTTGGAACTCATTTGTCTGTCATATTCTTTCATTTTCTGTCTACTATTTGTGAAGTATTTTCTCTTTTTCATTTTATTTTGCTCAGTTTTATCAATGTTGTCCTGCATATTCATGGCCTTGCTTTCAGTAGTATCAGTGCCCCTTTTTTGATGCTTCTAATGTTTCATTCATTTAAATCATGATTTTATTTTTCTGTTTATTTCATTAGTTTTATGTAAAAGTTCCTTATGACCTTCATCTGCTTTCTTTATATGTTTTGTGGTATAGTTTTCTTGGGGTAATTTTTGGCTGTCTTAATTCTTTTCTTCAAGTATTTCTTTATATATTTTGGTGGGTTTTTTCCTTTCGTGTATCTTTTTACATATTTCATGATGGTTCATTTATAGTTATTACTCATCTTAGAATTAAGGCTTTTAAAAAAGGGGGAGGGGGCTTCCCTGGTGGCACAGTAGAGAGTCCGCCTGCCGGTGCAGGGGACATGGGTTCATGCCCCGGTCCAGGAAGATCCCACATGCCGTGGAGCGACTGGGCCCGTGAGCCATGGCTGCTGAGCCTGCGCGTCTGGAGCCTGTGCTCCGCGACGGGAGAGGCCACAGCAGTGAGAGAGGCCCATGTACCACACAGAAAGGGGGAGGGAAAGCTGAGTCATTTGTCAAAATAATAGAATATATGATCCTTTGAAATAAGAGCACTGAGAAGAGATGAAAAAGCACAAAGGACAAAGGATGAGACAGCAGAAAGAAATGAATAGTGAACTGTAGAGCTCAAAAAGAAATGGGAGAGAAAAACAAAATCATAACAGAAATGAAGACAGCATTAGATGCTGCAAAGGATAAAATAGACAACATGAAAACATAGTCAATGATGAGTAGAATAGGCTTGGAAAGCCATTTTTTAGTGGACCAGCTTTTTTTTTTTTTTTTTTGAAGATATAGTATAGCAGAAGAACTTCAACAGTGAACTGGATTAATTAATTGTCTTTGTAGGCTTTATAAATTAAGGGAAAACCTCATCTGTGGGTTGGATTCTGCTGTTATCTAGTAGAAGTTCTTATTGGGTCATGTTGAAAATTCCTGTGTTTCAGGATTTCTTGTGTACTGATTTAGTGTTTAGCTCTTACCTTGCCAAGAACTGGTTACTGTCCTCCATCTCTCTTCTCACCTCTCACCCAACAGGTGAATTTTTCTTTCAGTATGTCAGTTTTCCCTTTCTTGGCTTCATTGCCACAGTTGGTTGTCACATAGCTAAAGGGACTCTCAAGTGCTCTGCCATGCACCCAGATCTTACCTTTGCAAGTAAGGAGTTGTTGATTTCCCTCCTTATCTGGTGCCCTCTAGTAATCTGGAGATATGCATAATCCACTCTCAGCTTTCTCTCTTAATGAGGTCTAATACTCACCATGCTTGGCAAACTTCTTTTTTTTAAATACACAGTTTTTAATTGAAGTAGAGTTGATTTACAATGCTGTGCCAATGTCTGCTGTACAGCAAAGTGACTCAGTTATACACATGCAGACATTCTTTGACAAACTTCTTAAAGTATGGTTCCTCATTGTGGCTGCATACACATAAACATTTATATTTCATATTTCTATTTCTATATCATATTTCCCATTTTTCTTCATATTGTAGTTTTGTCTATTTCAAAGAAGAGAGCCTAGGCTTTGCCATATTAACTAGACATCTTGAAATGGTCATATGAGAAAGCCATTCCTCTGGACTAAGCATTGCTCTCTCACTGTCAGTCACCTTCTAGAATGAAGACACTGAGTTAATGACATGGTGACACTTTAAGTCAGAAACACTGGAGTCTAAATTTATTTTTATCATGTTTTGAAGGGCATGGGAAAGTGCCAGAGAAGCATGAGTGGCAGCTGCGTAAAGGGTGAAGAAATTGACGAGGGAAGAAGTGTTGCCTTGTTGCTCCAGGCACTGACTTTCACAGTGACAGCCACTGGCATTCTCCTAATGACTCTCTACTTCCTTGGTTCCTGAGACAGTTCTGAACAAGGTAAGATGTTAACAGTCCCAGATTCATTGGTTGGTAAGACCTGGAATTAGCAGTGCTGTCCACAGATCAAGGGTAAGCCCAAGGTGTTCAGGTGGCTGACAAATTGCAGAAACACCTTCCTACTACCCAGCTTATGTTTTATGATTGGACTATACCCATCAAATTCTGGCCCTCCATAAAATAACTGCTGAATGAATGAATGCTTTGATTCCCTTCTGAGACTGGAGTTAGGCTTCAAATCTGGCTACTCATCTGGGGCCCTGTTGCTGTTCCTCTGTATTCACATGGCCTTCTACTCTATGCCTTTGTCTCCTCCTTTTCTGTCTGAAACAAAGACTCTGTCATTGGATTTAGAGCCCATCTGGTTAATCAGGATGATCATCTTGAGATCCTTAATTACATCTGCAAAGACCCCCCCCCTTTTTTTTTCCAATAAAGTCATATTCACAGGTTCTGGGTGGATATATATTTTGGGAGCGGTCATTCAACCCACTACACTTACAAAACACATATTGGAGAACATTCTCACGTATGACAGACATAGTCCATCAGTAATGAATTGATATATGGGAAAATTGTAAGCTGTGATTTATGTGAGATTCTCAAGGAGGTGACTACAACCTCACCTCCTTCCTGCCTGCTCACCTCTAACATAACAGTGAACTGTTGCAGTGGTAGTTGAAAATCAGTGGATGATTATAAGGCCACTTAAATGCCTGTCTTTGTGTATAGCCAGGATTTTACTTTTAGCTGTGCCTCACCCACAAGGTTGAACTCCCCTGACATTGACACGTGTCCCAACCTCATCTACACTTGCTCTATTCTTTTTGCGTTTTACTTTGCTGACCCTATGTGGGCCCACACTTTGACACACTGCCTGGTTCTGTAGAACTTCCCCTCCCACTCTCAGCCATATTGTGAGGGTCCTGGCATGATTTCAGTGCATACTGCATTTTCAATGAAGAAAGTGCTTGCAAATTCTGTCATTGTACTTAAGCTCATTTTGCTGTAGTTCTGTAAGCAAGGAGTAGTAATAATAGAACAGTGGGCATCCAATTTGTTGAATGCAAAACAAAGGAAGGTAGGCAACCTACCTAGGTTCACACAGCAGGTTACTGGTAGAACTAAGTTTCACATCCAGGTCTTTCTAACTCCAGAGTCCAAGCGTGCAGCCACTATGCTGTAAGGCTCAATTGGAAAGCAGCCACTTGAACCAGGGATGGGCTTATGTTACCACTGTGGGCAAGTTTAATAGAACCCCACAACAGGCAATCTCTATGAGATCATCTGACTCCTCAAAATACTGTAGACAATGAAATACATTACTTTATCCAGAGGATGAATTACTTGATTAAAGAATATAATATAAGCATATGTAAGAATATAATATAAGCAAGAATATAATTCTTCTTGCTTTCTGGTAACAAAGGCTGCTTTTAAGTTAAATTTTCAATGCTGTGCATGATACACAATTCCTATAGGTGGTAGAATGTTAGAAATAACCTTGCTCATTTAAAAAAGCATGAGAGAGAGGGCAGGGGATAACAATGGTGATCACAGTAAAATGAGGAACAGTCGAAGGCTCTACCATAAAGAGCAAGAAAAGCACTGAAATTATACTACACAGCCTAAAGACACAAAACATTTCATTTCCCTTTGCATGAAACTGGTTTGACCTTCACCGTCCTCAAATAACAGGAAATATTATTTCTCTGGTAACCGTACTGCATTTTAGGCGAGTAGTTAAGCAGAATGCTCAGCATGAATAAATACAGTTAGAAATTGTTAGGGCAGATCTCTATGAAGAGTGCATGTTAAGCAGTAATAGAAATGTTAGAGCTTACAACAAAATGAAATTCGTATTGTAAAGGTCAAACTTACCTAAGAGAGACTTTTTAGGTAAACTGTTGGGTTGAAAACCCTATTCCTCTTTTGTTTTAATAGTAACATATGGTGGCTGAGGTGATGTGTTTCAGTTGAGTGAATCTTGTAGCTTTATCCTGTGCTTGATTCAGCAGAGCTGTGGATGATTTTTGCAGGACTATGAAAAATGGCTGAATTCTCTCTTCCTCCAATCTGAAATTAATGACTAGGAACATTACCGACACAGTAGGTTTTCAAAAAAATAGTGTAAGTACTTTATCTAGAAATGGTGTGTTTTCCCTTAGATAAACATGCAAGATGTTATGGGATAAATTTGTCTTTAGGAAGACAAATTTATGTAATTTTGAACTCAGCAACATTAGCTAAAAACAACTAATTTAACAATATTAGCTAAAAACTACTGGAGGTAAGAATCAGAGATATATGTATCTATATTAATCTCTGCCTGATTCCTGGATTTGAGGTATACTGCCTAGGCTCATTCCCTAGTGAGAAGACTGGCAGAGCCGTAAGAACTTGTAGGAGGACCAGAAGATCCCTAATATCACACCTGAACTGATGGATGAGCCATCAAAGTCGCCTCAGCCCTTGGAGAATTTCATACTTACTTACTTAATCTTTAAATTTATCAGACATTAATTGAACCCCAACTATATACCAGCTGCTCTTCTAGAGATGTCAGTGAAGCATAGTTACTGCCTTCAACACTGTTTCGAGAGGGTGGGCATGGTGATCAAGCATGTACTCTAGTTACCGTTCAGAGTGCTAAGGAAATGCTGAAGTTGAGAGAGAGCCCAGCTGATACCACTCCATCTGATTACAGAACGGGCAGGAATTCAGGAAAAACTTCTTGAAAGAGGTGTGGTTTGATGGGAGTGCAGAAGTTATTTCATCTCTGGGCCTGTTTCTTCTGTAAAATATTGAGAAATGATAGGACCACCTATCTTTCTGGGTTGTCGTGAGGATTACATGAGAGAGTGTGTGAGAAGCCTGGCACTTGTAGGTACTGTAAGTAAGTATTCATTATGATCCCTTTTGGCCACTTTCCTTAGGATTTAAAAACAAAAGCTTCTTAACTCTTTCCTGAGGTCAGGGAAGTCCTGAAACCTATGAACGTGGAATCCAGCTAGCCTTCTCATTTTTGTGTGATGAGCTGCATGAAATTAAGGTGTAGGTAATTTCTCAAACAGGTGATTCTGCTAAGAGAGTTAATAGTTTAAGAGTGAATGGTTGGTGGGACCTCCCTGGTCGTCCAGTGGTAAAGAATCTGCCTTGCATTGCAGGGGATGAGGGTTCGATCCCTGGTCAGGGAACTAAGATCCCACATGCCGTGGGGCAACTAAGTCTGCATGCCACAACTACTGAGCTCACACGCCTCAACTAGAGAGCCTGCATGCTGCAAACTACAGAGCCCAAATGCTCTGGAACCCACGCGCCACAACTACAGAGTCCACGTGCCCTGGAGCCTGCGTGCCACAACTAGAGAAGAGAAAACCCGCACGCCGCAACTAGAGAAAAACCCGTGCACCACCACAAAGAGCCTTCACGCTGCAATGAAAGATCCCGCATGCCTCAATAAAGATCCTGCATGCCACAACTAAGACCCAGCACAGCTGGAAAAAAAAAAGTGAATTGTTGGCCCCATGCACATCTAGACTATAAGGAAAAGTAAAGTGTTAATCCAGTGTTGAGCTTTTTGTTCTTTCCTGTCTCTGCCTTACTCTCTCTGCAGCCACCTTCCTCCTTAAGTACACTGCTTATGTCAGTTATTCCAGAGACAAGGGCCACCGTGTTTCCAGCTAATCTCATACATGATAACACCCAAGATGTGCATTTTAAAAGTTTGTTTAGATATGATTGATCACCTCAGGAAAGTCGTGTGATTACTAGGTAATAATCTTATTAGAAGAACCTAAGAAAGCAGCATTCTTGGTGATTTACCCTTGTTTCATTGGCTCAAGCACTGATCTCAAACCTGGTTGATCCATTTTAGTGAAAAGGTTAAAGTGAATCCACTTTCAAATGTTATAGCTTAACTAGAAATAATTTTAAGAGCTCACAATCAGGTATCTGTAAACTTTAATATTTATTTACTCATTGATTTAAATCAACTGAGATTATGTACTCCTCTCTTTGGGCACGTATGGCACATATTGGTATTTGGTATTCTCTGCCAAGGATTCCTTTCTTCACTGGTATGTCCAGCCCTGTGATAGTCACGGTGTCTTTTAAACTTGCCACCTCCCTGTGAAAATTTCCTTGCTCATATCTTAGTGGCTTCCTGTTTTGGCTCTAAGTTATGACCTAGATTGTCATCTCTATTTCTCACCTCCTCTTTTGGTGGAGAATGAGATCGCTGTCTCTGATTGTCCTGTGATTCTCTTAGTGTCAGGAACAGCTAATCGTTTCCATGAGTGTTACAGTTCTTCTAAGCTGCTTGGAATAAAATGGGGTATCATTTCCTAGAGGATGATGACACAGCTTTCTGGGGCTGTCAAAACACTTTAATTCATTGAGAAGAAGCATTTGACGCATATTGTGAGAGTTATGCATACATGAAGAGAAGACTATAGAACTCAATGGGTTAACATCATCTTTCAGATAAACTTCATTTTTCTCTCCCCTCTTTTAGCCCTTGTGCGAGTGAAACGAAAGATATTTTTTAAAAAACCACGACATGAAAAGAGGGAAGTATTGTTTTTGTAAAAGCAACCCTAAAACACAGCTATTGAAAGAAGCAATGTTTAAAAAATTTAGAATAGATCCATCTAAATTCTCAGTTTAAAATTACTTACTAATACAAATACCTAAAAGGCTTTAAAGAATTGTTAATGCTGTTGAATAAATGTTGAATGAGATAAATGAGGTGTCTTCAAATGGGGCTATGATTTATTATAATCATTTGTGGAATTTTGGTTTCCCATTTTAAATGGTATACCTCTTGCAGGCAGGAATGGGCTTCATTGTCCTTGTCACGGATAAGGGAAGAGTAAAATCCCCTGTCTTTACAAGGAAACTTGTTGGATTTCTGGCTCCTCCTTGACCAGCAGTTTCAGGTCTGTTTGTTTATTGGTTTATCTTTGCCTTTTCTTTTTCTTCAGGCCTTTCGGAATCACCCTTTTATATAGCAGATGGTTTTTTTCTTTTTAATATAATCTGAAGGTTTTAGATATAGAACTATAGGGGATTTTTTTGCTCATTTGTATTTAGTTTTTTGACAACCATTTTTATTTTAAACCTGTCTCTCTTTATGATATACTTTTAGTTTTTAATCATTTTTATTTACTATATGATCTGAGATATTCATATTTTTCCAAGTGTTTATATAATTAAGTCATGATTTAATGAGTTATCCCTTTAAGATTCACTATCTATTTGACTCCTCTTCTAGGAGATACAGATAAGAGTATGCTTTCTCTTTAACCTACTTCCCCTTCTCTTCTCTTCTATCACCAGAGACAGATTATATTATTATTTCTAAAGTACTGTGGTCTATAACATTTACATTCTGTTCTACTTATAACTCTCACAGTTGAGTAGTGTCTTTACAATGATTTCTCCACTTACCTCTAAGTTTATAGGATATCATACTATAATAGTTGTTTTAAAGAAGAGCTCAAAGGAGGTGGTGTTCCTGATTTCTTGCATGTTTCGTATGATCTGTCAATTACTTTTATACTTGAAATAATAACTGGTTTAGATTTAACATTCTTGGTTTATATTTCCCTTTCCCAAAGATGTGGTAGATATTGCTCTATTGCCTTCTGCAGTAATTTTTAAATCTGAGGTCAGCCAGATTTTTTTCTTTCTTATAGGAGAATAGATTCTTTCTTGCCCCCCACAGAATGCTCTATCATTAAACTCCAGAAAGTTTCTCAGGTTATGTGCTGATCATTCTATAGCAACTTTTCCTGGTATACAATGTACTCATTTTACCTATATGCTTGATTTTTCCCTTATTTCAAAGAAATGTTCTTTTATTATATCTTTGGATATTTTTTATATTTCTTCTTTAGAAATGTCAGCTATACACACATTGGATCTCCTTTGGCCCTATATCAGTAATGCTCTTTCAAATACTTAAGTCTTTGTTCTTCTATATTTTTGTGTTTTTAGAAATGGCTTGTTTTTTCCTTCTGATACATTTAATGTGACCTTCAGTAACGTAATAGTTTCATTTTCTCTTCTATTTTTTGACTCTGATGCAGCATTTTTCATTACATTTATTTTCTGATGTTTTTCCTTGAGTCCTACTGTGTCTTATCTGGATTCTTGTTTCAGAGGGGTTGTGATTTTTAAAATAATTTTTAATTTGAGGAATACTATATTTTTCATAATTTTCGGCCTGATTTGTGTTATAGTCTTATGAATTTTTTATCTGCCTTCTGCTTGCTATATACTTTTCCTTAGACTTTTAGTACTATTTTTACATACGTCTCAGCTGATTTTTTTCTATTTTTCATCTATAATACACACCTGAATCAGCTATTCAGTGATGGATAATATATAGGAGAGTTAGGTAGAATGCAGCAGAAAGTTTGAATTTTAGACCATGGCTTTTGAACACATTCCCATGAATATTCGCCCTGAGGTATATAGTAAACCAATTCTGTGTTACCTAGAAGTCTTTCTGGCACCTAGTGAAGCCACGGGTTCTTTCTTTCTTCTTTCTTTCTTTCTTCCTTCCTTCCTTCCTTCCTTTCTTTTTCTTTCTTTCTTCCTTTTTTCCTTTCTTTCTTTCTTCCTTCCTTCCTTCCTTCCTTCCTTCCTTCCTTCCTTCCTTCCTTTCTTTCTTTCTTTCTCTTTCTCTCTTTCTTTCCCTCTCCTCTCCCTTCCCCTCCCCTCCCCTCCCCTTTCCCTTCTCTCTCCCTTTCCCCACTCCCTCCCTCCCTTTTTTCCCTCCTCCCCACTTCCTTTCTTCCTTTCATTCCTGCTTGTCTGCAGGGCTATTTCCACTGATAATTTCTCTACCACCATGTTTCACCCACAGCAACTCTTTTGGGAAGACGACACATCTGTATGCTTTCATATTCAGCTTGGCAATATCTGCCACTCTGTGGTACAAAGTAAGATTTACTGAGGTTTCCCAGCTCCTGCATGAAACCCAGTTGGCCATTCAAGTGAAGAGAGATTCTGTTTTGTCTTGGTATATCCCACCTACTGTGGTGAATGCTTCACTGTGCTCAGGGCCTGTAGTGGCTTCTGTCTCTTGTGGAGCCCTCCTCTGTCTTTGTATTATTTTCAGTGTACCTGGCAGCCATTGTGCTTTAGCATTGTGGTTGTTTGTTCATATGTTATGGTTTGTGGTTATGGTTGTTTCTTATTGTATTAGTTATCTATTATTATGTAACACAGCACTTCAAAACTTAGTGACTTCAGTCAACTGCAATGTATTACTTCTCCCGATTCTGTTGGTGACTGGGCAGTTCTGCCAATCTTATCTGGGTTCATTTACCTAACTTCAGTCAGCTGGTGGCTCATCTGCAATGGCTGAGACAGCTGGGATGTCTGGGCCTCTCTCTCCACATGTTTTCATTCTGGCTACCTTCATGGCATGGTGATTTCAGGGTTCCAAGAGGGTAGGAAGCTTCAAAACCTCTCATGACAGAGACTAGAAATTCTCAAAGCAACACTTCTGCTGCATTCCATTAATCGAAGCAAGTCAGAAGACCAGTCCAGTTTCAAGAGGTGGCAAAGTCACACTGTAATTGTCATCCAGTTATAGAAGGAATTTAGCTCTTTGAGCAAACAATCTAAAACATTGTGGTTCATTTTTTGATTTATGTTTCTTGACCATGTTTTCATTTGGTTTAATGGTAAAGGAAGGAACAGAGACAGTTTTACACTGTTGCCTTTATAGGAAGTCAGCTATTATTAGTTTTAATGGTAATTAATAATAATATACCTTCTTTATAATAATATAGCACCTTTTATTTTTTACTTATTAAAGACCATAGGCTGTAACTTAAGAAGTGACCCTCCTGTATGTAGTTAATAGCTCCCAGTCATAGTGAAAGGATTTTGACACCTGAAATGGGAAAGCTTTTTCCAGTTTATATAGTAAAGGATAATGAATTTTAGACTGGAGGGCAGGAAGACAGTCTTCTATTTCTGATTCTAATCCTAGTTTTGTGATCTTGAGGAGATGAGTTTACTTTTGTCTCTCATTTACTAAAATGAAGAGGTTCTTAAACTTTAAGGTCATAGAAGTTACCTATGAGATGTTAAACATTCAAATCCTGTCTCTTTCTCCCTTGAAATTCTGACTCAATAGGTCCAAGATCTAAGAATCTGATTTTTTAATAAGTATTTTATATGATTCTGTTGCGGGTAGTCTCTTGACCACGCTTTGGGAAATACTTAACACCATAGGTTTTGTATTAGAACTTTGAAAACCTCAGAACCAGCTTCCATTTGCAAAATTCTATTGATTATGAAATGTATATTTAAAATGTGTTTGTTATTTGAGCAATGATAAACTATTTAATTACCTGCATCACTTAGAATGTCTTTGATAATAAACAACCTAACTTGAGCTCAGTGCTTTCACATCTGCCATTATGGAAGTAAAAGAAAAAATCAGTTTCTCATGTGCATCATTAAAATCTGTTGATTAAAAAAATTGTATGTTTAAAAAGTTCTCATCTTTGCATCATACTTTTCTTCCTTGCCATGCAAAATGGAAATAAGTTAACACTGTAATTATTCATACAGATATGGGGGCCAATCTTTGATAAGTTAAAAACCTGTACCTCCCACTGCCCAATATGTGAAAGTATCATGCTGTGTTCTAGGGAAGCCATTTCTCATCTCTCAGACATACCCTATCTACTTCAAAGTTAATTCTAAGCAATGAACAGTGGAAATTATTAAAATAAAGTTTGCATGTATTAAGGTCCTAAGATTATTAGCTAAAATATATTTTTTTAAATGTGAGAAAAGAGAGTTCAATGACTTTTAACATTAAATAGTTCAAGTTCAATGACACTAACATATAAATCATCATAGATAGGCTTTGGGGTAAGGATATATGAGTTAGTAACAAGCTACCCAGAACTAAAGAATATTCGCTTGCAGAGCATTGTAATTTTTTTTCAGACTTTGTGGGCCGCAGTTTTATCTTGAGGGCCGTACAGAAATATACCATGGGCACATCTGGCCCACGGTAGTAGTTTTAAAACCCCTCTTTATGATAAAAATGCTTGTCAAACTCTAAGTAAGATTGATTCCAGGTTTTAAACCTTGTGTTAGTAATTTAGTTGACAGCTTTAGTTTTTGTTAGAGCAACTCTCTATTGAGCCACTTGATGGCAGCATTTACTATGTGTTAACATTGAACTTTTTTTTTTTCCTCTCTAGGTTGTTCAGCCTCGTTTAACATTGGTAGTGGAAAAGATTGATAGCAATGCAAATGTATTTATAACCAAGAGAGATAGTCACCTTCCACCCCAATTAGCCTTTGCATTGATTTACTGAGGAAAAACATCTATTACTGAAAAAAGTCTTACAGATTAGTGTTGCATTATTTTGTTACAGTTGAAATATGTAGGGAAAGTGATCTCAGAGAAGATACACTTTAATCTAACCAAAAGTATACTTTCCCAATAATTTTTTTTAAAAAAGATACATCATTGAGAATGCAGCTCTGGTTCAGAATACTGTACCACAATTTTTCCCCCTTATATCTATATACTTAGTTATTTGGATATTTTCTAATAATGAGCTTGTGTCACATCTTAGATCTTTAAAAAGAGATTTATTCATGAGCTGTTGCTTGGATAAAGCCATTGATCTACCAAAAAAGAAAATCCCATTTCTCAATTTCTTTGTGAGAATATAATTATGGTTGGAACTAAAGTCTTTTTTTTTTTTTTTTATAATGAAAAGGCTTACTGCCTCCTGAAATATGTTTTTGTACCCCCTAAAGATTGGAACTGCAGCTGTGACTTTTTTCCTGCAGAGAAAAACCTACCAGTAATGATTGTATAAACATCCCGGCAGGTACTTTCTAGGAGGGGGTTCACTAAGAGAACTCCTGTTTGAGATTTACATGGAACACAAATTGGTAGAGATTTACAAGGCAGTTAATGATTTAGTGCTTTTGGCTTGAAAGAAAGGAATAGTATTTTTGGTTTTTGTTTTTTTTAACCATCCCTGTTTTCCCTGGTCCCTTATTTCTCTTTAAAAAAATCATGGCATGTGGAAAAGTTTGGTGGGCTTTTGTTTTTTGAGCTTTAACCAGAGAAGATTCCCCATATTATAATTCCCTGACATTTGAATTTATATGTCAGAGTAAGGTTAAGGTACTCAGTATAGGGTTGTAAAGAGGCTCTGCTGGACCATCAGGGCTGCCTAAATGGCAAGAAAGTAACATGGGAAGTCTTGGACTGAAGGCAAGTTTATATAAATATCTTTGTGGGTGTATATAAATATTCTGGGGAGGCGATTCCAGCTTTGCTATTTTCACAAGCTCAACTCTATTTTCCTGAGCTCTATGTATGTTTACTTACATACAATTGTACATTTCCTTCTGTTTATATATGCTTAGGTATTCTGAGTCTATAAAACGAGACTTATGTACCTTATACATTCTTCTTGTAACTAATGCTAGTTTAAATTTTAAAAAAGATTCTATAATAAAAGTAATGCAAGATTACTGTAGAAAGCTTATAAAATATAGGTACGTGAAAAGTAAATAAAAACAGATAATATCTTACCATGCCATTATTTGAGTGTTTTAGTCATATATGTATGTGTGTGTGTATATATATATATATATGTATATTGCAAATAAATACAAAAAATTATAGGAATTGGGTCACACATTAGTCTTGTACAGGTTTTCACAACCAAGCCGGACACAATTTCTATTGCTACACAATTCACTTATATTCCTTTTCTTTTTAACATAAGCACATAATCCTCATTTTTATATTTATCATTATGAGACGTGCTACCTGGTTTGGACCCCTGGAAAAAGAACATTTAAGTAATATCACTCTAGTCAGATCCACCAGGTCTGATTGCATACATATGGAAATTCATAAAGAAGATCCAACTCCAGATGGCCTGATGTCAACAGGGACACTTTCAAAATTGTATAGGAAGTTATGGTCTAGATCTGACAGACATAATTGCTGTGATGTTCAGTCTCAGATGAAATCAATGCAGAAAAGAAAAAGAAAATAATTACCCTGACAGCTTTCCCAATCTGCAGCCTTTGCTGTATGTAAAGTGCTGTTCAGTTCTAGCCAGCGGTTTAGAAAGGAAGGAAGCGCTTAAGTGGCTGCACTAGAAAGGGGCTGGTTGTCTTTCAGGAGAGCCTTGTTTTCACTTTGCCAGTGCCCTGAACTGCTGAGTGCCCCAGCACAGTGCTGTCTCCCTCATTGGTGATAGAAGGTGCTGTGAACTGCCTGCCCAGAAATACCAACCGGAAGTCAGAACAATCTCAAGTGCAGCCCTCTCACCAATTACGTGTTGTGTGTGTGTGTGTGTGTGTGTGTGTGTGTGTGTGTACTTGCATGCATGAATGTGTGTTCAAACTTGCATGCTGAGTTTTCTAGTTAGCGTAGTTCAGTCAAAGCCTGGCCATAGGAACTTGGGTCAGTGTTTGAGGGGTAACCCATCTCAAACAGTGTGAGGTCTCTGAATTCAGGTACCCAGCTTGACTACAGTGAGGGCGGCTCCATTATGCTCAGCTGTGTCTCAGTTAAAGCAGAACAAAAGGGTTTCAGAAAAGAGAAGGAAGCACACTGTGCTGGTTTAGTCTGAGGGTAAGAGTGGAGAAATGGCTGAAGTGATTGAGGGGCTTCTACCTGCCATAACCTTGTAGGAATCTCCCTGAACTATGAAGCAAACTTAGATCTTGCAAGTTTGCTTAAAGGGCTTGGTAAGCCCTGTAGCCAAATACCATTTCTGGGTTTAGAACAATTGAGTTCTGTGTCAAATTTGTTTTTTATTTGTTGTCTTGCTGTTTGCAAATGTTTGGCCCCTGTGAAATTTTTGTATGTTCAGTAAAAAATTACCCAGAGAGTTGAAATTGGCATTGATTTTTAATTTATACAGAAGTTATTACAAATATATTTGTATTACAAATATATTTGTCAGTGTCAAAACAGTTTCATTAAAGAAAGAAGTTTCATTGCTTACAACATATAGGAAATCAAATTTCATAATTGCATGTACCATGTGGGCAGTAACACCGGTTTCAGAGTTTAAAGGTCATTGATGACTAGGCTCTGAGTTTAAATTAAATTGCAATATGTGTTTTCCTCTTCCTCCTAGACTGCAAATGTGACAGGAAATACTGGCACAACTTAGCATTTTCTACTAAAAGAAACACTGATGTCTGCTTTCTATTTGCCTTCTTTCTTGTGCCCCATCCTTCATAACTGCAAAGATAACTTACAGGTAAATAGTCAGTCATTGTTTGTACAGTGAGAACACTAATACCAATTTGAGTAACAAAACACAAATGGGACCTTTGGCTTTGGTTTACAGAAGTGACATGAATAAAAAAGTCAATTCTCATTTATTAGCAAATGGTAACTTAATTAGTGTTCTCAAATTCATCTGTCCTCATTAAAGTTGCTTTGTAGGACTCTTCCCTAAGTTCTGTTTCCCCCCTTGCACTTCCCATTCTCCATCCTCCCTTCATCACGATCAAGTTTGTAGTTCCTGGGAATTTTGCTCCTTTTCTAGAATATTGCAGTAAGGGAAAAAAATTCATTTCATTATCAGGTTGTAGTCATTGATCTGACGGAGTTCTGGTTTTCACATGTCATCTAGTATATGTCAGTTCCCCAGGCCAAGACTTCTTCACCTGCAAAATGAGGATGATAAACGGTTTGACTTCACGTTTAATTTTAAAATCCTGTGGTTCTTAGTTTCAGTTCCCCTATGGAAAAATTCAGAAAGAGTTCACTTTGCTTTCTACCTTTTTAAAAAAAGTAATTGCAGGGCCTTCTCCCACAGCATGCATTTTTATCAATGTAAGTGGAGATGACTTTTGTTTTCTTAGGAAGCAGGATTTATATTATGGAAGATGCAATTTGTCATGATGTGGTAACTGCTGGAGTAAAGCTGTTGCCTGAGCAACTCAGGTGCTTTGAGTGTTCTAGTGATTTGTTCATCATTACAATGGGTGATACGGATGATAAGATTCAGGTGATAAGTGCAAGAGGGCTAGACAAGTGAAAATACTGGTCATAATTAATAGGAAAAAAAAACATTGATTTTGAGCAGTATCTAGATGTAAATAAATTCTTGATTTGCTTTATGATATTTTGAATTTATAGCTGTAGAAAACATCTTTATAGCCAAAATACCTGGAAGACATTGATTTTATTATTTTGTGTCTAAAGTTCTTCAGTACAGAACAAAATCAAGAGCTGGTTTGAAAGCTTTATGACAGACAAACCTCTACCAAGACTGATCTAGACTAGACAAGAAGAGAGAAGACAAAAATACGGAAAAAACTTCCTATCATTACTGGTAGCAAAGGATTTAAAATAATAAAAATATTATGAAGCAGTATATGCATACAGTTGAAAGCATAGATGAAATGGGTGAATTCTGAAAATGCCAAAATTCATATGAGGAAAAGGGAGAACATGAATGGACCAATAATCACTAAAAAAACCCCCCAGCAATGGCAATCAAAGACCTCTTGCCAGTAAAGTGTCAGACCCAGAATATTTTATAGGAGAATTTTACCAAAAATTTGAGTAATAGAATCTCTCTATATTATACAGATTGTTCTAGAAATTAGAAAAATATTAAAGACACCCAACTCATTTAGAAGCTGCTATAACCTTGGTTACAAAGCCAAATAAAAAGTATAAGAAATAAAATTATAAACCCATTTCACATATAAGCCTAGGTGATAAATTCTAAGTAAAATATTAATGAAAATAATTTAACTGACATTATGTCTGTCTAAATAGAATTAAAACCTTCATACTACAAAATATCCTGAAATGTTGGAAAAAGTATAACGAATCACCTTAAATGTATAACTGAACTCTAAGAAAGTAAAGGAAATCAGTAGTGATCCAAAATGGGGGGGGTAGGAATGTTGAACACCAAAGAAATAAAGATGAGTTGATATTGTGGTTGTCTTAGAGATTGGATACTGGTTTCACTAACCAAGGGACTTGGTCTTGGTGGTCAAACAAAACAGGCTATAAGAGGTAGGAAATTTGAACTCAGAGATGCTGAAATTAAACCCTCAAAGAACGATACACTGTGTGCAAAATCGACCAGAAAAATTCTGGCATTTTCCCAGTCTTTTTTAATCTCATCAGCATAGAAGGAAAAAAATTCTTTTTTCATAGTAGAAAAAATTCTTCTCAAATAACTTTTAATTGTGGCTATGCCCTAATCCATCTATATATTTTTAGTTGATGTAAAAATCAGTCCTAAGATCATACTATCCCTTGAGTTCTTGAGAAGAAAATGTAAAATCACACAAACAGCATAAACCAGGTTATGTTGAGTTCCTGCTAATAATGTGTCAGAGATCATAACCTCCAGAATATAAAACACACATGGAAATAATCAACCATGTGTGAGAATCAGTGGCCAGTAAAATTTGACCCTCAAGAAGTTCAGATATAATTCATGTGAAATTTATACTATAAAAGTAGCATATTTTAGATTCTTAAGGACTTAAATGTCAAGAAAATGAGAAAAAGAATGAGATTAAACAAATATAACATGAGAATACCTAATAACTAAGTTCAACAATGTTGCAGGATACAAGATAAACATATAAAAATCAATTGTATGTATATATACTAGTAATGAACACATGGACACTAAAATTAAAATATCATTTACAATCGCTCAAAAAATGAAATACTTCAGTGTAGATCTAGCAAAACTTGTACAGGACTTGTATGCTGAAAAGTATACAATACTGATGAAAGAAATTAAATATCTATGTAAATAGAAATATCTGATTATATATTGGAAGACTCAACTTGTCAATTCTCCCAAATTGATGAATAGGCTTAATACATATCCAAGCAATATTTTTTATGGATACAGACAAGATTATTCTAAAATTTACATGGAAAGAAAAAGGAACTAGAGTAGCTAGAACTATTTTGAAAAAGATGAATAAAGTGGGAGGGAATCTGTCTTTCCAACTGCAAGAGTTATTATAGCTAAAATAATCATAACTATGTGGTAATGGTGGTGGGATAGACATATAGACATTGGAACAGAATAGAGAACCCAGAAATACACACAAACATGCCTGATTTTTGACAGATGTGAAAAAGCAATTGAATAGAGTTAAGATAGAATGTTAAACAAATGGTGCTGGAACAATTGGACATCCATATGTTAAAAAAAATATACCTTAAACCTAAGCCTCACACTTTATACAAAAGTTAAAACGAATCACAGGCTTAAATGTAAAACATAAGACTATAAACTTTTAGAAGAAAACAGAAGAGAAAAATGTCAGGATCTAGGACTTGGCAAATGTTCCTAGATTTGACATCAAAGAACAACATACAAAAGGAAAAATTGCTAAATTGGACTTTATTAAAATTTTAAAAATTGCTGTGTGAAAGACCCTTTCAGAAGATAAAAAGACAAGCTCCAGAATGGGAAGAAACACATGTTTCTGACAAAGGAGTAGCAAGCCACACATTAAACAAAAGACTAGTATCTAGGATATATAAAGAACTCTGAAAATTCAGCAGTAAAAAGCAAACAATCCAATTAGCACATGGGCAAAAGGCATAGACATTTCACTGAAGATATACAGATGGCAAGTTAAACACTTGAAAAGATGTTCAACATCAGTAAACAGCAGGGGAATTCAAACTAACACCACCATGATAATATCACTCTACACCTATCAGAATGGATAAAATAAAAAATAGTGACAACACCAAATCCTGGAGAGAATACAGAGAAACTGGATCAATCATACATTGCTGACAGGAATGAAAGATGGTACAGCCAGTCTGGAAAATAGTTTGTCAGTTTCTTTAAAAAGCTAAACATGCAACTACCATATGACAAAATTACACTCCTGGAGACTTAAACCACATAAATGAAGACTTATGTTCACATAAAAACCTGTACACAAATGTTTATAGTAGTTTTATTCATAATAGCCCCAAACTAGAAATAACAGGTGAATGGCTAAACAAACTGTGGAATATCAATACCAAGGAATACTACTCTACAGTAAAAAGGAAAAACTACTAATACACTACAACCTGGATGCATCTCCAGAGAATTATGCCGAGCTGCAAAAGCCAATCCCAATAGGTTGCATACTGTATGATTCCACTTATAACATTCTTAAAATGAAAAAAATATGAAAATGAAGAACAGATTAGTGGTTGCCAGGCGTTGGGACAGGAGGGAAGGAGATATGTTTATACAAGTCAGCATAAGGGATCCTTGTGAGGGAAATGTTCTCTACCTTGACTGTATCAATATCAATATCCTGGTTGTGAATACAAAGCGTTACCAATGGGGGAAACTGGGTAAAAAGTACATGGGATATTGCTGTATTATTTCTTACAGTTGCAATGTTAATCCAAAATTACATCAAAACAAAAAGCTTAATTAAAAAATATAAACAACAAAACACAGAGTGGGTCAAATAAAAAGAAAAATGTGGTTACCCTGGGTTGGATTGTAGATATGGGTGCCCAGTGGATAAGAGTCAGTAGTGGCAGGGATACCTTTTAGTATGTGCCTTTTTCTTGACATAGGAAAATTCACAAATCATAAATTTATATCTTAATGACTTATCACAAAATGTACCCACCCACATAACTACCACTCAGATTAAGAACTAGGATATGACCCGACCCCAGAAACTCCCTTTGTGCCCCTTCCTGTCACTGCTCCCTGTCACTCTTCCAAAGATAACCACTGAGTTTAAGTACCATAGATTAGTTTTGCCTGTTTTCAAATTTTATAAAAATGGAATCATACAGAAATCATTCTTTTGTGTCTGGCTATTGTAAATCAACATTACATTAATGAGGTTCATCCATGATGGTGCATGTAGCAATAATTTGTTCAGTTTTGTTGCTATGTAATATCCTATCATATAAACTGTAATTTATCCATTCTATTCTTTATAGACATTTGATTTTTTCCCCAAATTTTATGAATAATGTTGCCATGAAAATTCTTTTTTTCCTGTGATTTTTTTTTTTTTTTTTTTTTTTTTGTGCACGTAGGTACAAATTTTCCTTGGATGACTAAATGAAAATGAAATTGCATTTCTTGTAAGGCAAGTCTGGTGATGATGAATTCTCTCAGCTTTGTTTCTCCTCCATTTTTGAAGCACAGTTTTGCTGGATGTAGTATTCTTGGTTGACAGTTTTCTTTCAGCACTCAGTCAGAATTTTGGACACATGTTCCACTCCTGTCCTTCCCCTGAGGGAGAGGTGTGGAGCTATATCAGCCTCCCTCTGTATGCTGTTCCGCAGGCCCTCTGGGGCAGCAGCGACCTGCCAAGCTCTTTTCTGTTGTTCAGCAACCCCTGGGCATCTAGAGTATATCACGTCCCATCAGTGCTCTGAGACAGAAGACAGATACCCGTCCTCAGGCAGCCCACAGAAAAGGTGGAATGCTGGATATATGTTCCAACTCTTTTCCTCCCCAGGGCGAAGTAGAGAATTGGGGTTTTTCTCCTACTTGATCCACTGAGCTGGGGAAAGGTCTATGGCGAGTGAGTGTTCCAAAATGTTGCCTTGTTCTCTGTGGCTTCCAATCTGGTGCTCGCTCTTGTCAGTTAGATTAAGGCAAGACAGGGACCAGTCCTTCAGGCAGCCACCCCTTCCCCGCTGCCACCCAAAGACTAAATGTTAGACATATGTTTCAATCTTTTCTTTCTCTCACTAGGGAGAAGCTAAGATCTGGGAATTTTCTCCTGATTGTGCTACGTTGAGTAGGGGGAGGAATTATGGTGAGTGCTGTGAGTTTTCCTACCCACTTTGATGTGACTGATTTTGTGCTCGTCTGGGGTACAGGAGTCTCTTAATTGGTTTCTAAGTTTCTCACAAAGGGAATTGGTTCCTGTATTGTTGTGTCAGTATGTCATGGGGGGAAAGAGGGTATGGGGCTTCCTGTTCTGCCACCTTGCTCTCTATTCTCTATTGTTACCTTGGCTTTGTCTGTTTTTGTACCAATGCATCACTGTCTTAATTAAAGTAGCTTTATATCCAGTAGTGGAAGTTTTCCAATTTGTTTTTTTTAAGAGGTCAGAGTTATTGACCTTTTAAATTTCCATATAGCTTTTAAGTTAACCAGTTTTCATGCGCACACACACACACACACACACACACACACACACACACACACACACCCCTGCTGGAATTTTGTTTGGAATTTCATTGGATCTATAAGATGAACCATGAAAACTAACACCTTTACAATTGTAACTCACAATATGTGAACATACTACATCTCACTATTTAGTTATTTAATTTCTCTTAGTAATATTTTATAGAGTTTTTACATAGTTTTCATTAGATTTATTCTAAGCTATTAGGTGTTTTTAAAATCTTATTATAAATGTTCTTTAATTTAAATTTTCTTAAATGTTAAATGTTCTTAAATTTAAATTTTTTTTTTTTTTTTTTGCAGTATGTGGGCCTCTCACTGTTGTGGCCTCTCCCATTGCGGAGCACAGGCTCCGGACGCGCAGGCTCAACGGCCATGGCTCACGGGCCCAGTCGCTGTGTGGCATGTGGGATCCTCCCGGACCGGGGCACGAACCCGTGTCCCCTGCATTGGCAGGCGGACTCCCAACCACTGCACCACCAGGGAAGCCCAAATTTAAATTTTTTTAATTTAAATTCTATTTGTTAGTTACTAGTATTTAGACACAAAATAGATTTTAAATATTGTGATTGTTTTGAATTCATGTATAAATTCTAATAGTTAATCTGTAGAATTTTTTGGATTTTTTAAATACTTATTATACTATCTGGAAAAATGACAGTTTTGTTTTTTTCTTCCAATCTTTTTCTTATGTTTTTCTTGCCTTGCCTTATTGCAATAGCTAGGACAGTGGTGATTAGAATTGGTAACAGCAGACATTCATATCTTGTCCTTATTCTTGGAGTTACAGCTTTCATTATTCTACCATTCAGTATGATTTTTTCAGTAGGATTCACAGATACCTTTTTCTGCAATAAGTTGGTCCCATGTATTTCTACTATAGTAGTAATTTTTATCATGAATAGATGCTTAATTTAATAAAATCATTTTCCTGTATCTACTGAGATGATCATATGATTTTTCTAATTTAATCTTTTGATGTAGTGAATTACATAGATTTTCAGATCTTAAATCAGCCTTGTATTACTAGAATAAACCAAATTTGATCTTGATATATTGTCTTTTTCAAATATCTTTGTACTTTGCTAATATTTTATATAGTATTTTTATATCTTGAATCCTTATCTTACAGTTTGCTTCTGGGAAAACCTAGTATCAGACAGAGAATATATAATACAGGATAAATATAGCATCAAGACACAAAAAATCTTGGCCATGCTTAAACAAATAGTGATTTATTTTTCTCATGCAACAGAAATTATAGTGCTTAAGTTTGATAGAATTAATTCACTTGCTTAGTGATGCCAGCAGGAACCTAGCTTTTTTCTAACTTCTCTTCCATCCTTAGTATTGCCTTTTTATCTTCATGGTTGTTAACTCATGCTATAACTTAGAACCTCACAATCTCAAGATTTGCAAGGAAAGGAAGAGGATTGGGCAAGCCTTTCCCTAAGTGAGGCTATTTATATATGGGGAGCTCCCAAGCATGTGTCCTACCTATGATGTTTCTTTGGCCAGAAGTGTGTCACACACAGATACAGAGAGAAATCACTGGTAGAGGAGAGCAAAATTCCTATGTCTGGATTAAATCAATCATGATTAATCTTCTAGGTCAGAAAGAGACCTATTTTTCCTTGAAATCAGAGATCTATGTGTGCTACAGTATCTATGTCCTTTTAGCCAGGAAAAAATAGGGGAATCATACCTGCTACAAATAGTTCAAGAAAGAATAATTTTATGTGACTCTTAGAATTATAGATGCCAAGATTCTTACCCAAATGTAAGTTTAATCCAGCAAGTAAAAAAACGTCATGAAGTAGTTATTTCAGAAAAATGTAAGTAAATCCTGAAACAGAAGACTACTACAAAGCCATAGAAATGAGACAATATGGTGCAGAAACATAAATAGATCAATGGAACAGAATCGAGTTCTCAAAAACAAGTCCATGTTTACATGGGAACCTGATATACGTAGAAATGGACTTAATAGAAAAGGATGGTTTCTTCATTAGGTGACAGTGGAAAAACAAGCCACTATATAGGGAAAAATAAAGTTAGTTCTCAAAAACACAGTTTAGATTAATCACAGGCTTAAGAATGAAAGATTAAACTACAAAGTGAATAAAAATACATCAGAAAAATATCTCTGTGCTTCTGAGTTGCAGAAAAATTATTAAATAAGACCCCAAAAGTACAAGGCATAAGATAAAAAATGATGAATTTGACTACATAAAACATTATGAATTTCTATTCAATGAAGGGAACCATCAGTAAAGTCAACTGACAGGGAATAGGCTGAGAGAAGTTATCTGAGAACTCAAAAACTGACAAGGGATAATAACTATAATATAAGAAACCCTTATAAAAAAAAAAGAGGAAACTAACAGATCAATAGGTAAAGCAGAATCTATACACTCCAACAGCTAATCTGGAAAACAGTCTGGAGATACTTAGGTTAATTTCATATGCATAGGTCCCAGGACCCATCCAGTCCACTCCAGGGGAACTTGTGGTTTCTAAGGAGGCATGTGTAAGAATGCTTGATTACACATCATTTGTAGAGCAGGACATTGTAGACAACATAGGTATCTATCTCTAGGGGAGCAGATGGGTGAAATGTTGTGGATATTCACAGAGGTAACAAATTAAAGAGAGAGTTATGTGGAGAAGTCTTTCAAACATAGTGTTGAGAGAAAAAAGTAAGATAACAAGAGATCTGTAACATGATTTACCTGGCAAATTTAAAACATAAACACACAACAAAACAGTACCTCTTTTCAAATATACCCGCATGTTCAGGAAAGGTGCTAAACATATTAGAGTAATTTCCTACAGGTGGAGGAGTGGATTGGGAGTGGAGATTGAGGATAAGAAGAAAAATAAAGCAATAAAGCCTTGCATGGACAGTCGATGACTGTGTCATGAACTTGGAGTGCAATCAACTCAGTTCTCTGCATTCTAAATTATATGTTTACTTTCTAAGTCCTATGAAGATTCTAGCTTGCATGCTAGCTCCTAGTTAAGCATACCCACTATTTTAAATATTGCTTGTTAAGAAATAAATTTTACGTAGAGACTTTCCAGTAATTATTTAATTTGTAGAAGCCACTGTATACCAATATAAGTCCTCACTGTAAACAAATGATTACCTTCTTCCAAAATCACACTTTTAAATTATTGATGGGGATATGTTGTCTTTTTCATTCTGTCTCAAAGGCTTTAGTTTCTAAAAACCCACAGACAACTTCATCTGTAATTTTACTCAATTTAAGTTCCATTTTGCTCTCTACTTTCTTACTCCTTTTTTAAACCAACAACATTGTTAAAATTTTAAAACTCCTCTGTAATAGTGATCAGGTTTTCACTATTTTTCCATTTCTCATGAGAATGAAGTTCATGAAGAAATTTGGAAAAATTATACCTTGATCTGAAGACATTTTATAACTGAAGATTTGGCTGGTGAATTTAAGCCATGGTTCAAAGCTGAGCACACTATATTCACTTGGTAGAAAGTTCTGAAATTCATTCTGAGATATGGGAATGAGAAGATTTTTCATGTAACTCTTTTCTTTAATTACTAGGTAAATTACCTAAAATTTGCTAGGTAAATTTTCTTTCTGATGAAATTATGATTTGATTATTTTTAATTGATTGCTTATTGTGTGCCAAGACATATATGTTATTTTATTAACCATGGATAAGTTTGCCTGACCCATGAAGTTCACTGAGATTCTAATGATGGTAAGACCAATTAGTTGATGCTGATTAGGAAACTGCTACTCAAAATGTGGTCTAAGCCAACAGAATTACCTGGGAGATTTTCAGACATGTGGAAACTCAGGCTCAATCACATACCTAGTGAATCAAAACTTGTATTATAACAAGATCCCCAGGTGATTCTTAAGTTCTTAAAGTTTGAGACATACTGGGAATCATCCCTTGGCATCTAGACAATAACGTCAGGTTGAAGAATAGCTGTTTTAAAATTTAACCTATTTTTACATAGTTATCCTTGCTTTTCTGATTATTTCTATCATTCATTCATTCAATAAGCATTTAGTGAGTACATTACTGTATTTCAGGCTGTATATTGGGAGTACACAAAAGCAAAGAAGACATGCTAAGGAATTCCTGTGGGTTTTTTTGAATGCAGAAATAAATGTAGGGGCTTCCCTGGTGGCACAGTGGTTAAGAATCCGCCTGCCAATGTGGGGGACACGGGTTCAAGCCCTGGTCCGGGAAGATCCCACATGCCACAGAGCAACAAAGCCCTTGCACCACAACTACTGAGCCTGCGCTCTAGAGCCCGCAAGCCACAACTACTGAGCCCATGTGCCACAAATACTGAAGCCCGTGTGCCTAGAGCCCCTGCTCCACAGCAAGAGAAGCCACCGCAATGAGAAGCCGGTGCACGGTCGTCACAACTAGAGAAAGCCCATGCGCAGCAACAAAGACCCAATGCAACCAAAAATAAAAAAAATAAATACATTTTTAAAAAAGAAGAAGAAGAAAGAAATGTAGAAGAAGCTGGAGTGAAACCTGCTTTTGGCTGTCTGGGAAAAAGTTCCCAGCTCACCAGTCTGACAATGGCTACACAAGTTATGGAGACAACCATCCAGAATTTGTTCAGTGGTACTGTCTGTGCCCTGGAAACTCTCAGCAAAGCAGTCAGCCTGAAATTAGGCACTGCTTGGCTGGGGGGACCTTGGTTTCTGGGCTCCCAGTTGAGCCTGGGCCAACTCTAGCTCTCCAACTCACAGCTGATGGCTGGCACCCAGACCTGCCTCCTCAGCTTCAGGGATGGCTTGTTGTCAAAGAACCAGAGAATGAAATTTCCATGACAGGGTGGGGCAGGGTTTGTCCAGCATAGGGTATCTTCTATAATCCTGTGTGGTCTGATTCAGATGCTATGAGCAAAAGTTTTTCAGAACTGTGAAGGAGTAGAAATGATGGAATGGATTCTAATGGAGAACATTGAAAATCAATGAATCTAGGCCTAGTCCCAAGAGATGGCAGGAAAATGAAGTTCTTTTATATTAAGTTTTATGGTACACCAAAATCACATTGCATTAGAATTTTTAAAGTAATGTGTATATTGATTTCATAATTCTTGCTTCAGAACTAAGAGTTGAAGAATCTTCAACTGATATCTGATAGCCACTCCTTTTTATGTGAATTAGGCACATAGTGAATTAGTCTGGGAAGGAGACGTGAGAAATGTCTCATAGAAACTACCATCTAGTCCAGGTTCGCACACAGATTTTTTCTTTTTCTTACTTCCTTTTTTTTTTTTTTGCTATTCAGTGTCTCTTGCCACAAAGTTGGAAATTTTGTTAAGAAAAAGCCAAGGAAAGCAAACTCTAGTTATGGGAAGAAAATCTCAGCTTTGGTGAGATGAATTTTCCTCTTTCCTTCCCACCCATAGTGCAAAGAGCAACCCTTAGTATCTCTCTATGTGGTATCTGACTGCCAAATGGGTGAGGAAGGAAGAAAACACTTGAAGTAACTGATTGTTTATTGGTGATAATTTGTGAAATGCTACTTGGCTCTAGATATGGCTTTGTCATATTTGTGAGATTCAGTTCCCTTACCTGTAAAGTGAAGATAATTAGACTACACCAAGATTAAATGAAATAATGTTTATTTTGCTTAATTAGGGCAGGTTTTTAAAAATTGAGATATAGTTGATTTGCAATGTTGTGTTAATTCCTGCTGTACAGCAAAGTGATTCAGTTATACATATATATAATTCTTTTTTTAATATTTTTTCCATTATGGTTTATCATAGATATTGAATATGTTCTCTGTGCTATATGGTAGGACCTTGTTGTTTATCCATTCTATATATAAAAGCTTACATTTGCTAAACCCAACCTCCCACTCCATCCTTCCCCCAACCCCATCACCCTTGGCAACCACCAGTCTGTTCTCTATGTCTGTGATTCTGTTTCTCTTTTATAGGTAGGTTCATTTGTGTCATATTTTAGATTCCACATATAAGTGATATCATATGATATTTGTCTTTCTCTTTCTGCCTTACTTCGCTTTGTATGATAATCTCTAGTTGTACGCATGTTGCTGCAAATGGATTATTTCATTCTTTTTTATGGCTGAGTAGTATTCCATTGTATATATGTACATCTTCTTTATCCATTCATCTGTTGATGGACATTTAGGTTGTTTCCATGTCTTGGCTGTTGTGAATAGCGCTGCTATGAACATTGGGGTACATGTATCTTTTTGAATTATAGTGTTGTTAATTAGGGCAGTTTTGGGTACATGGTAAGCATTCAATAAATTCTAGCTATTACAGTAGGGTCAAAATTTACACCTAGGTACTAAAGTGAGATAATGGCATAGGAAAACCCTGAACTCACCTCTTCCCATAAACATAACAGATATACAGCTACATATGAAACAGTTCCCTCTGAAAGGAACCTGAATACTAGCTGAATACCTGCTCTACAATAAAAGATAAAAGGGTCGCATTGAAATGGATAGAAGGGGCAGGGACAGGCTATTACTAGAAAAAACCTCACCCCCAGCATGGTGACTGACAATTGGTATGGATCTCAGAATAATAATAATAAAAAGACCTTCTCCCTGAGGAACAAGGGGTTTGCACTCCAGTTTGTGTCTAGTTACCAGGTCACGATACAAAGTTAATACAATATTGTTATATACAGCTCTCTTCTGTCAGGGAAGAGTCAGCCAGGTTCTTTCGGGCTATTCACATATGAATAAACCAGCTTGTTTTCTAGCATTTAAGAAAAGCATCTTTTTTCCCCTGAAAGCCTGATCTTGTAATGCATTTACCCCACAGCATAGACCCTCTTTGAGGAGGAAAGACCTTATTTGGTTCGCTGAATGAAGTGGCTTGGCTGCTCTTTGCATCTTGGTGTGCAGAGGCAAATATTCTAATATTGAATTATCCAACCTCCTGAAATGCAACCATTGTGCTTTCTTGGACCTATTTGATCCCGCTCATGTCTGTTCCCATATGATTTTCTTACATTTAGTGTATTCATCATTGCAATGTGGGAAGAGGAGCTGGGTAATGGTGCTGTTCAGTGAAAGAAGAACCAAAGACTATGCAGAAAAGAGTTGCAAGTACATTTGTTCTAAAAAAATGTGGGAACACCTTTTTAGAAATACAATACATGTTTTTCAATGGGCAGTTCTTCCATCCTATGGTTGAGGCCCCCCTCTCTATGTAAATGGATACCCTTCAGAGTCTGCTTTCCTACAACAAAGAGGTGCTTTATCTACTCCAGAAGTTAGGGCTCCAAAATTGATAAATACAAGACTTTTTTTTAGAAACATAATGCAATACTAAAGAGATGAAAATAACAAAATACATTTATCAAACTTCAGATTTATCAGGCGTAAGAGCTTGCACAACTTAATGACTTAGATGATGCCTGATGCTTTCTTGCCTGTTACAGGATTTAGCAATTTGGTTCTATCCTCTTGATTTGTCGTGTGGGTTATTTTGATGTGTGGAAATCACCTAGAGAAAAAAGTTCTACCATATAGAGGGGATTCTCTGGTTTAATTCCTTACTAATTCATGTCCTAGAAATCCTGGGAATGGATAACAAGGGTGTTTTGATTTTGTTTCATTTTGTTTGCTCCTTTTTGCTTGTTACTTGTGATACTGCTTTTCTGATGCTTGAATTTCATGTTAGGTCTCTTTACTGTGTTTGACATCAATACCATGCAATCTGAGGCCAAATCTGGCAAAGTAAAAACAAGTGAAGAATTAGAGTTATGATCTTGGCCACTCAGGCAAAGGAAAAATTGCTTTAACCTTAGAAAGTAAAGACTCAGTTTCAAGGATGCATGATTATTTCTGGCTAGTTGTATGCATTGCTTTTTGTCCCTTTTGCTTAAATCTCCATTTTAAGGTTGACCTGCACTCTTCCTGGCTTTCTGGCATTGTACTCATGTCTGAGGAACTCTTAATGGAATAAAATTCCAAGGTATAGAGTGAAATGAGAGACTGGGTTAGACTAGCAGACTGAGTAATATGTAATCAGAATTTAGAGTATCTATTAACCTCCAAATCAAAACAGATTTGTTTAGCATACAATGAAATTTAGTTTTCAGTACCTTAATGGACTTAATGTCATCTGGATAAAACATTTCTGCTTGGAGCCTTGGTTTTTCTACTCAAATACTGATATACTCTGGGCTGTTACACAAATATTTGAGGATTAGTCCTTAAGTGATATTTTACCTACCCAGCACTCACGTATTGGCATTACACGTGAAAGCCAGATATAAACCAAGTGTTTGATAAATAACCAAATTAAGTAATAACACCTTGAACTTTTTCCTTTATTATATATAGGTGTACAATATAGTGATTCACAATTCTTTTCTTTTTTAACATCTTTATTGGAGTATAATTGCTTTAAAATGGTGTGTTAGTTACTGCTTTATAACAAAGTGAATCAGCTATACATATATTCCCATATCTCCTCCTTCTTGCATCTCCCTCCCACCCTCCCTATCCCACCCCTCTAGGTGGTCACAAAGCACTGAGCTGATCTCCCTGTGCTATGAGGCTGCTTCCCACTAGCTATCTATTTTACATTTGGTAGTGTATATATGTCCATGCCACTCTCTCACTTTGTCCCAGCTTACCCTTCCCACTCCTCGTGTCCTCAAGTCCATTCTCTAGTAGGTCTGTGTCTTTATTCCCATCTTGCCCCTAGGTTCATCACGACCTTTTTTTTTTTTTGATTCCATATGTATGTGTTAGCATACAGTATTTGTTTTTCTCTTTCTGACTTACTTCACTCTGTATGACAGACCCTAGGTCCATCCACCTCACTGCAAATAACTCAATTTCATTAATTTTTATGGCTGAGTAATATTCCATTGTATATATGTGCCACATCTGCTTTATCCATTCATCTGTTGATGGACACTAAGGTTGCTTCCATTTCCAAGCTATTGTAAATAGAGCTGCAATGAACATTGTCGTACATGACTCTTTCTGAATTATGGTTTTCTCAGGGTATATGCTCAGTAGTGGGATTGCTTGGTCGGATGGTAGTCCTATTTTTAGTTTTTTAAGGAACCTCCATACTGTTCTCCATAGTGGCTGTATTAATTTACATTCCCACCAACAGTGCAAGAGGGTTCCCTTTTTTCTACACCCTCTCCAGCATTGATTGTTTGTAGATTTTTTGATGATGGCCATTCTGACTGGTGTGACGTGATACCTCATTGTAGTTTTGATTTGCATTTCTCTATTGATTAGTGATGTTGAGGATTCTTTCATGTGTGTGTTGGCAATCTGTATATCATCTTTGGAGAAATGTCTATTTAGGTCTTCTGCCCATTTGTGGATTGAGTTTTTGTTTTTTTTGATATTGAGCTGCATGAGTTCCTTGTATTTTTTGGAGATTAATCCTTTGTCAGTTGCTTCATTTGCAAATATTTTCTCCCATTCTGAGGGTTGTCTTTTGGTCTTGTTTATGGTTTCCTTTGCTGTGCAAAAGCCTTGAAGTTTCATTAGGTCCCATTTGTTTATTTTTGTTTTTATTTCCATTTCTCTAGGAGGTGGGTCAAAAAGGATCTTGTTGTCATTTATGTTATAGAGTGTTCTGCCTATGTCTTCCTCTAAGAGTTTAATAGTGTCTGGCCTTACATTTAGGTCTTTAATCCATTTTGAGTTTATTTTTGTGTATGGTGTTAGGGAGTGCTCTAATTTCATTCTTTTACATGTAGCTGTCCAGTTTTCCTAGCACCACTTATTGAAGAGGCTGTCTTTTTTCCATTGAATATTCTTGCCTCTTTTATCAAAGATAAGGTGACCATATGTGTGTGGGTTTATCTCTGGGCTTTCTATCCTGTTCCATTGATCTATATTTCTGTTTTAGTGCCAATACCATATTGTCTTGATTATTGTAGGTTTGTAGTATAGTCTGAAGTCCAGGAGCCTGATTCCTCCAGCTCTGTTTTTTTTCTTAAGCTTGCTTTGGCTATTCAAGATCTTCTGTGTTTCCATACAAATTGTGAAATTTTATGTTCTATTTCTGTGAAAAATGCCATTGGTAGTTTGACAGGGATTGCACTGAATCTGTAGATTGCTTTGGGTAATATAGTCATTTTCACAATGTTGATTCTTTCAATCCAAGAACATGGTATATCTCTCCATCTGCTTATATCATCTTTAATATCTTTCATCAGTGTCTTATAGTTTTCTACATACAGGACTTTTGTCTCCTTAGGTAGGTTTATTCCTAGGTATTTTAATCTTTTTGTTGCAGTGGTAAATGGGAGTGTTTCCTTACTTTCTCTTTCAGATTTTTCGTCGTTAGTGTACAGGAATGCAAGAGATTTCTGTGCATTAATTTTGTATCCTACTACTTCACCACATTCATTGATTAGCTCTAGTAGTTTTCTGGTAGCATCTTTAGGATTCTCTATGTATAATATCATGTCATCTGCAAACAGTGACAGTTTTACCTCCTCTTTTCCTATTTGGATTACTTTTATTTCTCTTTCTTCTCTGATTGCTGTGGCTAAAACTTTCAAAACTATGTGGAATAATAGTGGTAAGAGTGGGCAACCTTTTCTTGCTCCTGATCTTAGTGGAAATGGTTTCACTTTTTCACCATTGAGAACAATGTTGCCTGTGGGTTTGTCATATATGGCCTTTATTATATTGAGGTAAGTTCCCTCTATGCCTACTTTCTGAAGGGGTTTTATCATAAGTGGGTGTTGAATTTTGGCAAAAGCTTTTTCAGCATCTATTGAGATGATCATATGGTTTTTCTCCTTCAATTTGTTAATATGGTTCATCACATTGATTGATTTGTGTAATTTGAAGAATCCTTGCATTCCTGGGATAAACCCCACTTCATCATGATGTATGATCCTTTTAATGTGCTGTTGGATTCTGTTTCCTAGTATTTTGTTGAGGATTTTTGCATCTATATTCATCAGTGATATTGGCCTGTAGTTTTCTTTTTTTGTCACTTCCTTGTCTGGTTTTGGTATCAGGGTGATGGTGGCCTTGTAGAATGAGATTGGGAGTGCTCCTCCCTCTGCTATATTTTGGAAGAGTTTGAGAAGGATAGGTGTTAACTCTTCTCTAAATATTTGATAGAATTTGCCTGGGAAGCCATCTGGTCCTGGCCTTTTGTTTGTTGGAAGATTTTTAATCACTGTCTCAATTTCAGTGCTTGTGATTGGTCTGTTTTTTATTTTCTGTGTCTTCCTAGTTCAGTCTGGAAGGTTGTGCTTTTTTAAGAATTTGTCTATTTCTTCCAGGTTGTCCAGTTTATTGGCATATAGTTGCTTGTAGTAATTTCTCATGATCCTTTGTATTTCTACAGTGTCAGTTGTTACTTCTCCTTTTTCATTTCTAATTCTATTTATTTGAGTCTATTTCCTTTTTTCCTTGATCAGTCTGGCTAATGGTTTATCAAATTTGTTTATCTTCTCAAAGAACAAGCTTTTAGTTTTATTGATCTTTGCTATTGTTTCCTTCATTTCCTTTTCATTTATTTCTCATCTGATCTTTATGATTTCTTTCCTTCTGCTAACTTTGGGTTTTTTTTGTTCTTCCTTCTCTAATTGTTTTAGGTTTAAGTTTAGGTTGTTTATTTGAGATGTTTCTTGTTTCTTGAAGTAGGATTGTATTGCTATAAACTTCCCTCTTAGAACTTCTTTTGCTGCATCCCATAGGTCTTGGGTTGTCGTATTATCATTGTCATTTGTTTCTAGGTATTTTCTGATTTCCTCTTTCATTTCTTCAGTGATCTCTTGGTTATTTAGTAGCATATTGTTTAGCCTCCATGTGTTTATATTTTTTACAGTTTTTCCCCTATAATTGATATCTAGTCTTATAGTGTGGTGGTTGGAAAAGATGCTTGATATTTCAATTTTCTTAAGTTTACCAAGGCTTGATTTGTAACCCAAGATGTGATCTATTCCTGAAAATCTTCCTTGAGCACTTGAGAAGAAAGTGTATTCTTTTGTTTTTGGAAAGGAATGTCCTATAAATATCAATTAAGTCCATCCTGTTTAATGTGTCATTTAAAGCTTTTGTTTCCTTATTTATTTTCAAATTGGATGATCTGTCCATTGGTGAAAGTAGGGTGTTAATGTCCCCTACTATTATTGTGTTACTGTCAGTTTCCCCTTTTATGGCTGTTAGCATTTGCCTTATGTATTGAGGTGCTCCTATGTTGGGTGCATAAATATTTATAATTGTTATATCTTCTTCTTACATTGATCCCTTGATCATTATGTAGTGTCCTTCTTTGTCTCTTGCAATAGTCTTTATTTTAAAGTCTGTTTCGTCTGATATGAGAATTGCTACTCCAGCTTTCTTTTGATTTCCATTTGCATTGGATATCTTTTTCCATCCCCTCACTTTCATTCCGTATGTGTCGGTAGGTCTGAAGTAGGTCTCTTATAGACAGCATATATACGGGTCTTGTTTTTCTATCCATTCAGCCAGTCTGTGTCTTTTAGTTGGAGTATTTAATCCGTTTACATTTAAGGTACTTATGGATATGTGTGTTCCTATTACCATTTTCTTAATTGTTTTGGGTTTGTTATTGTAGGTCGTTTCCTTCTCTTGTGTTTCCTGCCTAGAGAAGTTCCTTTAATATTTGTTGTAAAGCTGGTTTGGTGGTGCTGAATTCTCTTAACTTTTGCTTGTCTGTAAAGATTTTAATTTCTCCATTGAATCTGAATGATATCCTAGCTGGGTAGAGTAATCTTGGTTGTAGTTTTTCCTTTCATAACTTTAAATATGTCCTGCCTTTCCATTCTGGCTTGCAGAGTTTCTTCTGAAAGATCAGCTGTTAACCTTATGGGGATTCCCTTGTATGTTATTTGTTGCTTTTCCCTTGCTGCTTTTAATATTTTTTCTTTGAATTTAATTTTTGATAGTTTTATTAATGTGTATCTTGGCATGTTTCTCCTTTGATTTATCCTGTATGGGACTCTCTCCCTGTATGGGAAGTTTTCAACTATAATCTCTTCAAATATTTTCTCAGTCCCTTTCTTTTTCTCTTCTTCTTCTGGGACCCCTGTAATGCGAATGTTGGTGCGTTGAATGTTGTCCCAGAGGTCTCTGAGACTGTCCTTAATTCTTTTCATCTTCTTTCTTTATTCTGCTCTCTGGTACTTATTTTCAGTATTTTATCTTCCAGGTCACTTATCCATTCTTCTGCCTCAGTATTTCTGCTATTGATTCCTTCTAAAGAATTTTTAATTTCATATTGCATTTTTCATCATTGTATATTTGCTCTTTAGTTCTTCTAGGTCCTTGTCAAACGTTTCTTGTATTTTCTCCATTCTATTTCCAGGATTTTGGATCATCTTTACTATCATTACTCTCAATTCTTTTTCAGGTAGACTGCCTATTTCTTCTTCATTTGTTTGGTCTGGTGGGTTTTTACCTTGCTCCTTCATCTGCTGCGTGTTTCTCTGTCTTCTCATTTTGCTTAACTTACTGTGTTTGGGATCTCCTTTTCGCAGGCTGCACGTTTGTAGTTCCCCTTGTTTTTGGTGTCTGCCCCCAGTGGCTAAGGTTGGTTCAGTGGGTTGTGTAGGCTTCCTGGTGGAGGGGATTGGTGCCTGTGTTCTGGTGGATTAGGCTGCATCATGTCTTTCTGGTGGGCAGAACCACTTCCAGTGGTGTGGTTTGGGGTGTCTTTGACGTTATTATGATTTTAGGCAGCCTCTCTGCTATGGGTGTGGTTGTTTTCCTGTCTTGCTAGTTGTTTGGCATAGGGTGTCCAGCAGTATAGTTTGCTGGTCGTTGAGTGGAGCTGGGTCTTAGTGTTGAGATGGAGATCTCTGGGAGAGCTTTCGCCGTTTGATATTACATGGAGCCAGGAAGTCTCTGGTGGACCAATGTCTTGAACTCGGCTCTCCCACCTCAGAGGCACAGGCCTACACCCAGCTGGAGCACCAATAAATACCCTGTCATCCACACAGCCAGTTATGTGTGGAGGTTCTTGCCTTTTGAGAAGTCTGAGGTCTTCTGCCAGCGTTCAGTAGGTGTTCTGTAGGAGTTGTTCTACATGCAGATGTATTTCTGATGTATTTGTGGGGAGGAAGGTGACCTCCATGTCTTACTCCTCCACCATCTTGAAGGTCTCTCCTGCATTTCTTAAAGGTTATACTTCATCTACACTTATTATAGAATATTGGCTGTATTCCCTGTGTCATATAATACATCCTAGTAACTTATTTTATACCCCGTAATTTATAGGTCTTAATCCCCTACCTGTATATTGTTCTTCCCCCTTCCCTCTTGCCACTGGTAACCACTAGTTTATTCTCTACGTCTGTGAATCTGCTTCTTTTTTGTTATATTCACTAAATTCTTGTATTTTTTAGATTCCACATATAAGTGATATCATGTGGTATTTGTCTTTCTCTGTCTAACTTATTTCACTTAGCATAATGCCCTCCACTTCCATCCCTTTTCCTGCAAATGGCAAAATTTCTTTCTTTTTTTATGGCTGAGTAGTATTCCATTGTACCTTGCACTTTTCATATGAACATCTTTCAGCTTCTCCTGTGAGACTTCTACATTACCACTTAGAGTAAGATGGCTTCTGTTTTCTAAGCTCTGGTCAATTAGGAAGGTGCAGATTTCTAGTTGATAGAAGAGCTCCTTCAGGCAGATACATTGGCTACAGGGAGTTTCATAACAAGAGAAGCCTTCAGTGTGAGAGCTGTAGGGGAGGAAAGGGACAAGAACAAGATAGAAAGTAAATATGAACTCAAAAAGAACATGTGTCTGGGGTGAGTATGTAAATTGATATTCATCATGATTGTCCTGAATTTACCAAGAAGATGTCCAATTTTGATTGCTATCTTTTGATTAAGAACATGAAATCCATTTTGGAAAGTTTGTCAACCAAATAAGTAAATAAAATTTAAAACCTTTTGATGTACAAAGCTTTATATTCTCCTTTATCTGCAAAACTTAGCTTCCTGAGCAGCTTTTTCTTCTTAAGGAAGAAAAAGGAAGAGATTGGAAACTAACTCATGGGCCATATTTGATCTACAGATGTGTGGATTCATTGGAATGGAAGCTTTGAGTTTGTCACTCTCTCCAACTCCAGCCCAGACCTGTGCCAGTGGGGCAAGAAGACAGCTTTAGGATCACAGATGAAAAGAGGAATGGAAGTTTTCTATATATTCACAAACAAATAGCTAAATAAAAACCCAAACCACCCCAGTTTCTTTCCTCATTCAGTTAGCTAGAATTTCATTTTCTGTAAAAGCTAAGAAAAATTATTAGGTTTTACTTTCAGTTTTATTTAAGACATTTACTCAACACTAAAGTAGCTATACCTTCAAGAGAAAATGTGTGGAAAATAACTAAAACAATTGCAAGAGTATAGATTTGAAATGATCCAAAGATTTTTTTTTTTAAAAAGGATTGCTTCTAATAATTAGGGTTAGAAGCATGGAAAATTCCAGAATTAAAAAACTTCCAGGTCTTCAATTCAACTAGAATGAAAGAAGCATAATACTCAGAAGTTCTTTACCAAAAAACCTCTTCTTTCATCTGGGGCCTGCACTCTTTGACCAGGGGTGCAGTGTGAGGAGAATGTGAGTGGTGAGGGTGGGAGATGGCTGGTCACTCCAGCCAGCTGCACAGATCCTGCCATGCAGATTGATGGGGTGGAAGACAGGGTGGCTTGTTGCTTATCTGTCTGGAATAAGAAAGTGGGCTGTTTGTTAAACATTTCATTTAAATACAAAATTTGTAAGAACTGAAGAATATTCCAGTTTTATTAAGTATGTGCAGTGAATTCTTTCTGAGTAAATGGCTTCATGTCACTTAGAGGGATGTTTGCTATCTGAGCCTCTGTGACTTCTGGCCCTCCCCTCTGCCTTCTATATTGATCTGTTTCCCCCTGAGTTAGCTGCTGCCTTCATGCTCTCTCCACTTTCTGTAATTAAGTGTGTTCTCAGGAAGGGAACTGGAAGCTATTTATACTAAAGGCTAAAACTGAAGAAATGAGTAAACATTCAGTCATCAGCCAGGAGGTAGAGGAAGGATGTGGGACTTTCTAACCACCTCGTCCTCACTTTATATGATATAGACTCATATAGACCATTTGTTTCCAAAGTGAGGGAGGTGGATGAGCATTCCAGGAGGTACTCAAGATAATCCATATTAGAACATACATACACATGCACACACACACACTCAAACTCATACTTTAAATTCACATTTCTGTGTATGGTTTTATAATACACATAATATGCTAGCACTTATTACATGTATATAATATACAAATAAACATAGGGAGTTTTGATGGATGTATGTGTCAACTAGACTGAGCTAAGGGATGCCCAGATAACTGGCAAAATATTATTTGGGGGTGTGTCTTTGAGGATGTTTCCGGAAGAGGTTAACATTTGTGTTGTTAGATTGAGTAAAGAAGATGCTGTCACCAGTGTGGGTGGGCATCTTCAAGCCTCTGAGGGCCTGAATAGAATACAGAGGCAGAAAAAGGATCAATTTGCTCTCTGCTGGAGCTGGAACATCCATGCTATCCTGCCACTGGACATTGGTGCTCCTCGTTCTTGGGACTTCAGACTTGGACCAGGACTGGGAGACCATTGGCCCCCCAGTTCTCAGGCCTTAGGGTTTGGGCTGGAGTTACACTCCTGGCTTTCCTGGGCCTCCAGCTTGTAGATGGCAGGTTGTATCATTTCTCAGCCTCCATAGTTGCATAAGCCAGTCCCTCATAATAAATCTCTTTCTATATATCTGTATATATCCTATTTGTTCTGTTTCCTTGGAGAGCCCTGACAAATACAGATGTCATGATCAACAGTTGTTTTTTTTCCTGATCAAACTATAATGTCAAATATTTTGGAGATTACTTATTTAGATAATCATCTGTACACTTGCCCATAAAGCTGTCCTTGTTTTTCAAAGGTTTGGTATAGTACTTACATAATGAAATTATTTGTTTTTATAAGTCCTCTTTTTGCTGTCTCTTTTCTCACACTTTATTGTAGTCAAGTGTGTTCTGCTATGTCAGACGGGGGGTGGTTGGCAAATGATTCTTAGTTCATGTCTGGGGTTTTGACCTCTGGAGACTTCCCTTACTTTTTTCACATCTCAACTATCCCTGCCAAAGAACGTTAGTTATATTTAATCCAGTATTTCCAGGAGGTTTTAAAAAATGTGTCATATATACTATAATTCCAGAAATGGAGTTATTACATTTCAGGGAAAATGCTTTCTTATTACCCTCCTATTTTGTTTTACTATGCAGCTGAATAAATTCCTTCTTATTACTCATTTTTTCTTAATTCTTAACTGTTACTGTCTGTTCATTCTTTCAAGGAAATTTACTGTTAATTTTGCCAAGTTCAAAAGAAAGTGCTACTGAGAATTTCATTATGTGTGGATTAGTACTATGATTGCTACACACTTTAAGGAGATGTCTTCCAGCCATTTCCCCTACAGAGCTACTCTTTCTAACATAAATAAAAATTTCAAAGCCATCATTTCCTCCAGGTCTGGCATATATATTTATAAGATGGGACTACTATAAACATTTTCTATTTTACAGAAAATTTACAGAAAAGTTGGAAAATATTTGAGGATGACTGCTATGTGTCACCCTCCCCACCTCAAAAATTCTATTATACTTGCTTTATCATGTATCTATCAATCCTTCTGCAATCCATATCTTATATTTTGCATTTCAAAGTAAACTTCAGATATCAGTATTCTTCCTTAAGAAAAGCATGCATATCAGTCATTAACTAGAGTTCAATATTTGTTCTTTTATTCTTTTAGTTAAAATTTAGATATAATTAAATGCACAAACAAATGTGTACATTTACTGAGTTTTGAAGAATGCTTGCTTGAACCTCTACCAAGATACTGAACATTACCACTCCTATCAAGATATTAAATATTACCACCACCCTATAAATGTTTCCCATATGAGAGGGGGCTCTTTTTGTATGTCTGATTTACAAAGTCGTAGTGTACAAAGCAACTCTATAGGTAAGTAATGCTTTTGGCTGCAAATAAAAGAAAACCTGACACACAGTAAATACCAACTAGAGTTAAATTTTGTCACATAATGAGTCTGGAGGGAGGAAGCTGTTGGTATTAATTCAGTGACACAATGATATCAAGGATGATGTCTCTGGAATTCTCCTGATTTTACCTTTAAGTTTGAAGTGGCTGTTGTAACTCCTGGCATCATTCAACAATATTTATTTATTCAATAAATATTTATGTATATTGCAGGTACTGTCCTTTTTTTGTTTTTTAATTTTTTATTTATTTTTACTTTATTTTTTATTGAAATATAGTTGATTTACAACATCATGTTAATTTTTTCTCTACAGCAGAGTGACTCAGTTACACATACATGTATACATACACATACATATATATATATATATATATATATATATATATATATATTCTTTTTATATTCTTTTCCATTATGGTTTATCCCAGGACATTGAATATAGCTCCCTGTGCTATAGAATAGGACCTTGTTTTCCATCCATTCTATGTGTAATAGTTTGCATCTACTAACCCCAAACTCAACAGTCCATTCCTCACCAGCCCCCCACCCCCACCCTCTGGCAACCACCAGTTTGTTCTCTATGTCTGTGAGTCTGTTTCTGTTTTGTAGATAGGTTCATTTGTGTCATATTTTAGATTCCGCATATAGGTGATATCATATGGTATTTGTCTGTGTCTGACTTACTTCACTCAGTATGACAATCTCCAAGTCCATCCACATTGCTGCAAATGGCATTATTTCATTCTTTTGTATGACCGAGTAATATTCCATTGTATATAGGTACCACATCTGCTTTTTCCATTCATCTGTTGATGGACATTTAGGTTGTTTCCATGTCTTGGTTATTGTGAATAGTGCTGCTATGAACATAGGGGTGCATGTATCTTTTTGAATTATAATTTTGTCCAGATATATGCCCAGGAGTGGGATTGCTGGATCTTATGGTAACTCTATTTTTAATTTTCTGAGGAAACTCCATACTGTTTTCCATAGTGCCTGAACCAACTTACATTCCCACCAACAGTATAGGAGGGTTCCCTTTTCTCCACACCCTCTCCAGCATTTGTTATTTGTAGACTTTTTAATTATAGCCATTCTGACCAGTGTGAGGTGGTAACTCATGGTAGTTTTGATTTGCATTTCTCTAATAATTAGTGATTTTGAGCATCTTTTCATGTGCCTACTGGCCATATATACGTCTTCTTTGAAAAAATGTCTATTTAGGTCTTCTGCCCATTTTTCAATTGGGTTGTTTGTTTTTCTTTTGTTGTGTTGTATGAGCTGTTTGTATATTTTGGAAATTAAGCCCTTGTCAGTCGCATCATTTGCAAATATTTTTTCCCTTCTGTAAGTTGTCTTTTCATTTTGTTTAAGGTTTCCTTTGCTGTGCAAAAGCTTGTAAGTTTGATGTCCCATTTGTTTATTTTTGTTTTTATTTCTGTTGCCTTGGGAGACTGACCTAAGAAGACATTGGTACAACTTATGTCAGAGAATGTTTTGCCTCTGCTCTCTTCTAGGAGTTTTATAGTGTCTTGTCTTATATTTAAGTCTTTAAGCCATTTTGAGTTTATTTTTGTATATGGTGTGAGGGAGTGTTCTAACTTCATTGATTTACATGTGGCTGTCCACTTTTCCCAGCACCACTTGCTGAAGAGACTGTCTTTCTCCCATATTATATTCTTGCCTCCTTTGCTCAAGATTAATTGACCGTAGGTGTGTGGGTTTATTTCTGGGCTTTCTATTCTGTCCCATTGATTTATACGTCTGTTTTTTTTTGCCAATACCATGCTGTTTTGATTACTGTAGCTTTGTAATATAGTCTGAAGTCAGGGAGGGTTGTGTCTCCTGCTTTGTTCTTTTTCCTCAGGATTGCTTTGGCAATTCTGGGTCTTTTATGGTTCCATATAAATTTTAGATTATTTGTTCTAGTTCTGTGAAAACAGGCACTGTTCTTATTGAGATAGAGCAGCAAACAAAAAAGTTCTTGTTCCCCAGGTAGGAATAAAAAGGAAGATACAACCTAGGTCTTACTGTCCACTTATCAAGAAGGCAAAATCTTTCTCAGAAAACCTTCTGTCTCTTTGGCAGAGTTCTTGTTTCTCATTGGATGCTAGGGAAAAAAATGAGTATTTATATGTTTTAATCTCCTTCTTGTGAGAAGATTTGAAATAACTGTGGAGTCAGCCAATCACCATTGTCTGCCAGAGGAACATTGGGAGCTAAGTTATGGTCCACTTGGTCTCCTTGCAGCAATAAATTGTATCCACACTTACACTAGCATTCAGATGGTAGTATGATGGGTTTTCATCACCAGAGAGATTGGGTTCATTTTCATTTCCTAGAGTGATGAGTTCTACAATTAACTTCTCCCTAATGCTGACAATAAGAAAGTTATCAAAGACCTTCAGTCACTGGCATGTAGCCTTGTGTAGGAAAAGAGTCGTGAATTGGGAGTTAAGTGACCTGGTTTCTAAGTCTGTCTTTGGTTTGCCTACTGTGAAAATGTAGGTGAATTATATCACCTCTTTGGACCTCAGTTTTTAAACTGTGAAATGAGTGGCTTTCATGCTTCAATTTTGGGCTTCAACCACACATACTCAGGACAGAGGGATTGATCATTATAAATTATGTATTTTAGTTTTAGAATTACAATGTGCCAGTGCTTTTTTTGAGAACAAGTGGACTTGTAAAAATGTTATGCATACTCTTTGACCCTTCTCTGTTACTCCCTCCTCTTCTGCAGTAGGCAGAATAATGGCCCTCCCAAAATGTGCATGTCTTAATCCCTTATATTTGGGAATATGTTATGTCACATAACAAGGGGGGATTAAGGTGCAGATAGAATTAAGACTGCTGACAAAATGACTCTGAGATGGGGAGATTATCTTGGTTTATCCTGATGGGGCCAGTGTAATCACAGGGGTCCTTATATGTGAGAGAGGGAGCCAAGGGAATCATTGTTAGAGAGATATGAGGTGAGAAAGACTTGACTGGTCTTTGATGGCTTTGAAGATGGAGAATCCAAATAATGCAGACACCCTCTAGAAGCTGGAAAAATAAACAACAATTCTCCCTTAGAGCATCCAGAAAGGATTCAGCTATGCTGACACCTCAATCTTAGCCCAGTGAGACCAATTCAGACTTCTGATGTCCAGAACTGCAAGATAATAAACTTGTATTGTTTAAGTCACTAAATTTGTGGTAGTTTGTTACAGCAACAGTAGGAAATTAATATACCTTCCCACATGACTAGGTCAGATAAACTAAGCTTAACAAAGCTAAGCAGAAGGGGGCACAAGTGGGATCAAATAAGCCAAGGCAAGCATAATACTGCATTTCAGTAGGCTAGATAATGCAATATTAGAATGTATGTTTTTATATATCAAGATTCAAAGGAAAGTCAAACCATCACCTCTAGAGAATCAAATATGTTTTTTCCTCCTCAGAGAGATACTATGTTGTGGAGTAAATTCATTAACAGACCAGGGTTTTAGGAAGAAAAAGAATGCTTTTCCTAAGTGCTAGAAAACAGGTGATCTAGACATATGTGAACAGCCCAGAAGAACTTGGCTGACTCTTGACAGAGAAGGAGAGCCACAAAAAAGGTGATAAGATCCCAAATTTATGAACTCAGAATGGAAATTTGTGCCTTTCCATCATGGGTTATTGGGGGGATGACTTCAAACTGAGTTCCCACACCACTAAAAGGACACGTAATGGAGACTTGGAATCATAGTATTTTCATTTTCTAATCTTTCATTCTCATCTTGTGTGCTGTTATATTCCTGCTCTTTGCTTTGGCTATTTCCCTCCCCACCCCACTTCAATCTTGAGAAATACTCCCTTACAATAAGTTTTCTTTTAGGCTGTTGAATATTTGTTTTGTTAAGAATAATTGAAGACAGGAGAAACCCTTCATTACATTGCAGAGTGCCTTAAATAGAGTACACACTCCATAAATATTTGTTGAATCGAACAATGTTTAATCAACATCTGTTTAAGGCATATCAATGGGAAAATTATTCATTGGTGTCCAAGCCACTTCTTTTGTTTGTCTTTGAATGAGAGAGACTCATGCTGTAGCCCAAAAGAGAAATTATGTTCAGGAATAATATTGCCTTATAAGTCTTACCTTAATAGAAAAGAAAATCTCTTAAAACAGGTAATTATTCAAATAAATTCAACATTTTCAAATACTAAAACAAATGCTAAATTATGACATGTATTGGAGTTTTTAAAGTCATTCTTTCCTTTCTGTTGAGTTTGAAGGTGTAAAGGGTAGGGTTTGGGCTTCATGATTCCTGGAGTGTGCTGGGGCTGGCTTACACCAGCTGGTGAGAGTCAATCGAGCACATCTCTTTACGGATCTATGTTCAGTGATATCACACTGGTAGCTTGAAATTGGCCATGGTTGGAGTAAGTTCACAATGTAAACAAGCAAATGCTATAAATCAGGACTTGGAGAGCCAGCTGTGAAACATTTACCTGCACACAATTGTTAATAGACCATGGGCTAAAAAATGGACCACAGAGGGTTAATATTCTTGACAGAGAGATGAGTATAGCAAATCATTTTGATCTTAGAAATGGCTGTTTGTTAGGGCTCAAGTTGTTTCCCTTAATCCTAAGGTTAGTCCTTAGACCTTGAGTGCAGCTCTCCAAATATGCAGAAATTCGAGCCCTTCTCACTTGGCTAGGACCTTCAACTCCAACCCCTGTCTCCCTAGCACCAGGAGGCTGCTCACTTCTATGCTTAGCTTTCTAGCCTCCTAGCTGCTGTCTTTGTTTATGGGTTTGTTTTTGTGTGTGTACTACAATCCTGTGCACATAGAGCCTTGCTGTCAGCTGACTACCAAAAAGGAATTTGTTGGCAAATCTTTAGAAGAACTGTGGTTCCTTGCTCTCTGAGACTTTGCCCCTTACATTTTAGCCTCTTTGGCTGCCCAGACTTGGACCTCTGCCTTGCCAGCCCAGCAGGACCACTGTTTTTGTTTGGGTTTGCTTCATTCCTGAGCTCTGTAAATTGGGAAATACTCTTAGGGAAAAAAAGCCAAGGTGATTGTAAAGTTCATTTCCTCTGTTTCCCTTTTCTGAAGAAACACAAAGCCTCTTATATACTGCTTGCATTGGCTTCTCTATATGCCTTCAACCATTTGTAAAGTATGTTGTCCAGCTTTCATAACAATGTTAAGCAGGAGGTTTAGTCCAGTACCATCTACATTGTCACTGCCAGAGCTAGAAATCTGAAGGAAAGCTTTTAAGTCTAGAAACATTATTGAGTCTTCAGCAAAACTCATTTCAAAAGCCATTCAGTGTTGGATAATCATAGTTGAAGGCAATTCATCTCATTCAGAAAAATCTCTATCTTGGCCTTGAGCTCAAAAAACAGCAATAAAATTTTATCTTGCTAAGCCATGGAACTGCTGTATGGTATGACAAGTGAGTATATTCAGCTTCTATTCTGACAAAATGCAAAGAACTGAAAATAGTTTCATATAGTTTTCATGCGTTATGAAATATTCTTCTACAAATTTTTATAACATTTAAAAATTTAAGAATCATTCTCAACTCATAGGTCATACAAAAACAGGCCATGGGCTGATACTTCCCAAGTCCTGGTATATACCATGAAGTTTAAATATTCATTTTGAAACTCAGTAGCCAAGAATTGAGTCCTTTCTCTGACCTCAGCCTATCTCTGGATGCCAGACTTTGAAGTTTCATTCCCCATCTCTCAGTTATAAGTTCTCCGACCTTGGGCAAATTACCTAACTTCCCTGTGATTTAGTTCCGTAACTCATTAATTGGAACTAATAATAGTACTTCTATCTTAGGGTTGTTGTGATAATGAAATGATTTCATAGGGATAAGGTGATGAATTCAGAATGGCCTGGTTACCTTGAGGAATGGGTGTTGGGAAACCCAAGGAGAAAGTAAAAACTAAGAGCAACCCAAGGATTAATATTTCATAAATATTAACGTAGTTATTTTTCTTCAATATAGGAATTTACAGTTATAAATTTACCTCTAAGAACTGTTTTGCCTATATCCTGTAAGTTTTTGTACATTGTAGTTTTTTTTTAACTCATCTCAAAACATTTCCTAATTTCTATTGTGATTTCTTCTTTAATACATTTGTTATTTAGGAGTATGTTGTTTCAATATATTTGTGAATTCTCCCAATTTTGTTCTGCTGTTGATTTATATTTAATTCCATTTTGATCAGGGAATCTACTTTGTATAATTTCAATCCTTTAAAATTTATTTAAACTTGTTTTATGACCTAGCACATGATCTATCTTAGAGAATGTTCCACAGGTACTTGAGAAGAATGTGTATTCTGCTGTTGTTGGGTGAAGTGGTCTAGAGATGTCTGTTAGGTCTAATTGGCTTATAGTGTTTTTCAACTTTTAATAGCCTTGTTGATATTCTGATCAGTTGTTCTTTCTATTATTGAAAGTGGGGTATGAAGTCTTCAACTATTATTCTTGAACTGTCTCTCCTTTCAATTCTGTCAGTTTTGCTTCATATAGTTTGAGTTTCTTTTGTAAGGTGCATGTGTATTTATTATTGTTACATTTTAATGATGGATTGACCATTTTATCAGTATAAATGTTGTTCTTTGTTAACAATTTTGTCTTAAAGTATATTTTGTCTGATATTAGTATAGCCACTCTAGTTCTCTTTTGGTTTCTGTTTGCATGGCATTATTTCCCACCACTTTACTTTCAACTTTTTGTGTCTTTAAGTCTAAAGTGTGTTGCATATAGAGACTATGTTTTAAATCCCTTCTACAATTTCTGACCTTGCTGTTTCTTTTAATATATTTTTTGCATTTTTAAGTGGTTGTCCTAGGATTAAAATTAATAACCTAACTGAAAACAATCTAGTTTACCTTAGTACCAACTTAATTTTAGTAGAACACAAAACTTTGTTGTAGCATAATTTCACTCTCTCCCCGCTCCTTTGTGTGATTACTGGTGAACAAATTACATCTTCAGCATATTGTAAGTGCTTCAACATGGTTTCATAATTATTACTTTATGAGGTTTTCTTATAAATCAGATAGGCAAAGTGTTACAAAAAATACAGTTGTACTTCTTCTATTTATCTATATAATTATCTTTATCAGTGTTTTTTAATTTCTTCATATGGATTCAAGTACTGTCCTGTGTTTTTTTATTTAACTTGAACGAATCCCTTTAGTATTCCTTATAGGGCAGGTCTGTTAGTGATGAATTCTTTCAGTTTTTGTTTATTTGGGAATGTCTTATTTCTCCTTCATTTTTGAAGGATAGTTTTTCGGGATATAGAATTCTTGGTTAAAATCTTTTTATTAGCATGTTATTTATGTCAATCCACTGTCTTGAGGTCTCCCTGATTTCTGGTAGAAATCAGCTGTTGATCACAATTGGAATGTTCATTTTCTCATTGTTGAGTTTTAAATGTTCTTTATATATTTTGGATATATTCCTTTATCAGATATATATTTCCCTTATCAGATATATTTTTTGTAAATATTTTCTCCTAGTCTTTGGTTTCTATTCTTATTTTCTTGATCATTCTTTATACAGGGATTAAAATTTTTTGACCTACTTATAATAATAATTAATAATAAAAGGTTTCATAAAATAAGTGCAACATTTGGTGCCCTTCAGATAAATTTCTGATGACCGCTATTTTTCTTGTGTACAGGCCATACTTTTCTGCTTCTCTGCAAGCCTTACTATTTTTGTTGTTGTCCTTGTTGTTAAAAACTGGATATTTTAGATAACATAATGTGGTAACTCTGGAAATCAGATCCCCATTCCCACCCACTGCCACCCCAAGGGTTTTTCTTGCTGTTTGTTTGGGGGGTTTTTGAATTTTATTTTATTTATTTTTTTATACAGTAGGTTCTTAATAGTTATCCATTTTATACATATTACTGTATATATGTCAATCCCAATCTCCCAATTCATCACAGCACCACCACCACCTGATGCTGGTTTCCCCCCTCGGTGTCCATACGTTTGTTCCCTACATCTGTGTCTCAATTTCTGCCCTGCAAACCAGTTCATCTGTACCATTTTTCTAGGTTCCACATATATGCGTTAGGGTATGATACTTGTTTTTCTCTTTCTGACTTCACTCTGTATGACAGTCTCTAGATTCATCCACGTCTCTACAAATGACCCAATTTTGTTCTTTTCTGGCTGAGTAATATTCCATTGTATATATGTACCACATCTTCTTTATCCATTCATCTGTCGATGGCAATTTAGGTTGCTTCCATGACCTGGCTATTGTAAGTAGTGCTGCAATGAACATTGGGGTGCATGTGTCTTTTTGAATTATGTTTTTCTCTGGGTATATGTCCAGTAGTGGGATTGCTGGATCATATGGTAACTTTATTTTTAGTTTTTTAAGTAACCTCCATACTGTTCTCCATAGTGACTATATCAATTTACATTCCCCCCAATAGTGCAAGAGGGTTCCTTTTCTCCACACCCTCTCCAGCATTCGTTGTTTGTAGATTTTCTGATGATGTACATTCTAACTGGTGTGAGGTGATACCTCATTGTAGTATTGATTTGCATTTCTCTAATAATTAGTGATGCTGAGCAGCTTTTCATGTGTTTCTTGGTCATCTGTATGTCTTCTTTGGAGAAATGTCTATTTAGGTCTTCTGCCTATTTTTGGATGGGGTTGTTTGTTTTTGTAATATTGAGCTGCATGAGCTGTTTATATATTTTGGAGATTAATCCTTTCTCCATTGATTTGTTTGTAAATATTTTCTCCCATTCAGAGGGTTGTCTTTTCATCTTGTTTGTAGTTTCCTTTGCTTTGCAAAAGCTTTTAAGTTTCAGAAGGTCTCATTTGTTTATTTTTGGTTTTATTTCCATTACTCTAGGAGGTGGATCAAAAAAGATCTTGCTGTGATCTATGTCAAAGAGTATTCTTCCTAAGTTTTCCTCTAAGAGTTTTATAGTGTCCGGTCTTACATTTAGGTCTCTAATCCATTTTGAGTTTATTTTTGTGTATGGTATTAGGAAGTGTTCTAATTTCATTCTTTTACATGTAGTTGTCCAGTTTTCCCAGCACCACTTTTTGAAGAGACTGCCTTTTATCCACTGTATATCCTTGCTTCCTTTGTCATAGATTAGTTGACCATATGTGTGTGGGTTTATCTCTGGGATTTCTATCCTGTTCCATTAATCTATATCTCTGTTTTTGTGCCAGTACCATATTGTCTTGATTACTGTAGCTTTGTAGTATAGTCTGAAGTCAGGGAGTCTGATTCCTCCAGCTCTGTTTTTTTCCTTAAAACTGCCTTGGCTATTCGGGGTCTTTTATGTCTCCATACAAATTTTAAGATTTTTTTGTTCTAGTTCTGTAAAAAATGCCATTGGTAATTTGATAGGGATTGCATTCAATTTGTAGATTGCTTTGGGTAGTATAGTCATTTTCACAATATTGATTCATCCAATCCAAGAACATGGTATATCTTTCCATCTGTTTGTATCATCTTTAATTTCGTTCATCCGTGTCTTATAGTTTTCTGCATACAGGTCTTTTGTCTCCCTAGGTAGGTTTATTCCTACATATTTTATTCTTTTTGTTGCAGTGGTAAATGGGAGTGTTTCCTTAATTTCTCTTTCAGTTTTTCATCGTTAGTGTACAGGAATGCAAGAGATTTCTGTGCATTAATTTTGTATCCTGCAACTTTACGAAATTCATTGATTAGCTCTAGTAGTTTTTTGGTGGCATCTTTAGGATTCTCTATGTATAGTATCATGTCATCTGCAAACAGTGACAGTTTTACTTCTTCTTTTCTGATTTGGATTCCTTTTATTTCTTTTTCTTCTCAGATTAATGTGGCTAGGACTTCCAAAACTATGTTGAATAATAGTGGTGAGAGTGGACATCCTTGTCTTGTTCCTGATCTTAGAGGAAATGCTTTCTGTTTTTCACCATTGAGAATGATGTTTGCTGTGAGTTTGTCATATATGGCCTGTATTATGTTGAGGTAGGTTCCCTCTATGCCCACTATCTGGTGAGTTTTTTATCATAAATGGGTGTTGAATTTTGCCAAAAGCTTTTTCTGCATCTATTGAGATGGTCATATGGTTTTTATTCTTCAGTTTGTTAATATGGTGTATCACATTGATTTATTTGCGTATATTGAAGAATCCTTGCATCCCTGGGATAAATCTCACTTGATCATGGTGTGTGATCCTTTTAATGTGTTGTTGGATTCTGTTTGCTAGTATCTTGTTGAGGATTTTTGCATCTATATTCATCAGTGATATTGGTCTGTAATTTTCTTTTTTTGTAGTATCTTTGTCTGGTTTGGGTATCAGGGTGATGGTGGCCCCATAGAATGAGTTTGGGAATGTGTCTTCCTCTGCAATTTTTGGAAGAGTTTGAGAAGGATGGGTGTTAGCTCTTCTCTAAATGTTTGATAGAATTCACCTGGAAGCCATCTGGTCCTGGACTTTTGTTTGTTGGAAGATTTTTAATCACAGTTTCAATTTAATTACTTGCGATTGGTCTGTTCATATTTTCTATTTCTTCCTGGTTCAGTCTTAGAAGGTTGTACCTTTCTATGAAATTGTCCATTTCTTCCAGGTTGTCCATTTTATTGGCATAGAGTTGCTTATAGTAGTCTCTTATGATGCTTTGTATTTCTGCAGTGTCTGTTGTAACTTTTCCTTTTTCATTTCTAATTTTATTGATTTGAGTCTTCTCCCTCTTTTTCTTGATGAGTCTGGTTAAGGTTTATCAAGTTTTTTTATCTTCTCAAGGAACCAGCCTTTAGTTTTATTGATCTTTGCTATTGTTTTCTTTGTTTCTATTTCATTTATTTCCACTCTGATCTTTATGATTTCTTTCCTTCTACTAACTCTGGGTTTTGTTTGTTCTTCTTTCTCTAGTTCCTTTAGGTTTGAGATTAGATTGTTTATTTGAGATTTTTCTTGTTTCTTGAGGTAGGCTTGTATTGCTGTAAATTTCCCTCTTAGAACTTCTTTTACTGCATCCCATTGGTATTGGATCATCATTTTTTCATTGTAATTTGTCTCTAGGTATTTTTTGATTTCCTTTTTGGTTTCTTCAGTGATCTCTTTGTTATTTAGTAACATATTGTTTAGCCTCCATGTGTTTGTGTTTTTTATGTTTTTTTCCCTGTAATTGATTTCTAATCTCATAGTGTTGTGGTCAGAAAAGAAGCTTGATATGATTTCAATTTTCTTAAATTTACTGAGGCTTGATTTGTGACCCAAAATGTGATCTATCCTGGAGAATGTTCCATGTGCACTTGAGTAGAAAGTGTAATCTACTGTTTTTAGATGGAATGTCCTATAAATATCAATTAAATCTATCTGGTCTATTGTGTCATTTAAAGCTTGTGTTTCCTTAGTAATTTTCTGTTTGGATGATCTGTCCATTGGTGTAAGTGAGGTGTTAAAGTCCCCCACTATTATGGTGTTACTGTCGATTTCCTCTTTCACGGCTCTTAACAGTTGCCTTATGTATTGAGGTGCTCATATGTTGGGAGCATATATATTTATAATTGTTATATCTTCTTCTTAGATTGATTCCTTGATCATTATGTAGTGTCCTTCTTTGTCTCTTGTAACATTCTTTATTTAAAGTCTATTTTATCTGATGAGTATTGCTACTCCAGCTTTCTTTTGATTTCCATTTGCATGGAATATCTTTTTCCATCCCCTCACTTTCAGTCTGTATGTGTCCCTAGGTCTGAAGTGGATCTCTTGTAGACAGCATATATATGGATCTTGTTTTTGTATCCATTCAGCAAACCTGTGTCTTTTGGTTGGAGCATTTAATCCATTCACGTTTAAGGTAATTATCAATATGTATGTTCCTATTACCATTTTATTATTTGTTTTGGGTTTGTTTTTGTAGGTCCTTTTCTTCTCTTGTGTTTCCCACTTAGAAAAGTTCCTTTAACATTTGTTGTAGAGGTGGTTTGGTGGTGCTGAATTCTCTTAGCTTTTGCTTGTCTGTAAAGCTTTTGATTTCACCATCGAATCTGAATGAGATCCTTGCCGGGTAGAGTAATCTTGGTTGTAGGTTCTTCCCTTTCATCACTTTAAATATGTCCTTCCACTCCCTTCTGGCTTGTACAGTTTCTGCTGAGAAATCAGCTATTATCCTTATGGATAAGGATATCCCTTGATACATCCCTTGTATGTTATTTGTTGTTTTTCCCTTGCTGTTTTCAATAATTTTTCTTTGTTTTTAATTTTTGCCAGTTTGTTTACAATGTGTCTCAGCCTGTTTCTCCTTGTGTTTATCCTGTATGGGATTCTGCACTTGGGTGGCTCTTTCCTTTCCCATGTTAGGGAAGTTTTCAACTATAATCTCTTCAAGTATTTTCTCGGGTCCTTTCTCTCTCTCTTCTCCTTCTGGGACTCCTATAATGTGAATGTTGTTATGTTTAATGTTGTCTCAGAGGTCTCTTAGTCTGTCTTCATTTCTTTTCATTCTTTTTTCTTTATTCTGTTCCTCAGCAGTGAATTCCACCATTCTGTCTTCCAGGTTACTTATCCATTCTTCTGCCTCAGTTATTCTGCTATTGATTCCTTCTAGTGTAGTTTTCATTTCAGTTATTGTATTGTTCATCTCTGTTTGTTTGTTCTTTGATTCTTCTAGGTCTTTGTTAAACATTTCTTGCATCTTCTCGATCTTTGCCTCCATTGTTTTTCCGAGGTCCTGGATCACGTTCACTATCATTATTCTGAATTCTTTTTCTGGAAGGTTGCCTATCTCCACTTCATTTGGTTGTTTTTCTGGGATTTTATCTTGTTCCTTCATCTGGTACATAGCCCTCTGCCTTTTCATCTTGTCTATCTTTCTGTGAATTTATTTTTTGTCCCATAGGCTGCAGGATTGTAGTTCTTCTTGCTTCTGCTGTCTGCCCTCTGGTCCTTGCTGTTTGTATTTTTTTGTTGTTGTTGCTTATATGTTTGTTCAGTGACTTTCTTAGACTATATGTACTCCCTGTTTTATGCAGGGGCTGAAGTCTTTGCTTGGTTAACTTAGTAATCAGGTAATGATTGGTTAGATATTTCCTTAAATGGCTTAGAGCAATAAGTCTTCCACCCTTTGCTGAGGTGTTTTATGTGTGTTGGACCACACCATCAGCCTTATTCAACTTACAACTCTCACCCTAGCCTTCATTTTCTGCTTACAGGGGCCTCAAGGTCAGACAGAGGCAAGAGATAGGTGCATGAAGAGGTCTTTCCTGGGCTTGTGCATAGTCCTGCACATGACTTGGTTCCTCTAAATCCTCAGAAATATATCAGAACTTTTTTTGTGCCTGCCCTCTGGACATCTCATTCCCAAGATCTTCTTTGTAAAATTTTGGCCAGGCTCTTGGTTGCCCAAAGTGGTATCAGAGCCTCAGGAAGCTGTGATGGCAAACAGTTGTCACTGATTGTTTTTGACAGACACTATCAGGATAGACCTTTTTCTTTGGAATGAACTGCTAATTAGGTCAAATAATAAAAAAATACTGCAACTTGGCACTTTTTCAACTTGCTGTGCAATAGGTCAAATAGTGTCAATGCTCTGGGGCTGTAGCTTTTTGAGGCTCTTCAAACCTAGTGTTCCTTCTCTTGTTTTTGTAAGGCTATTGTTGGCTCTTGGTGGTTGAAAGACTGCTGGTCTTCAAGGCTCCCATGGAGCTGGGGAAGGGGGTTGGGAGTAGGTCAAGTGAAAATGCCGTAAGTTCTTACTGAGATTCTGCATTATATCTTTAATGAAGGTTCCCAAGATTGTTGAAAACCTTTGGTTAAATTTTAGAGTTCTGAATTTATTATTATTATTTTTTAATTCTTGAATTAATTCACATAAATTTTGCTAGGTTTTTACTGCATTTATGTAGGAGCATATTTATAGAGGTCCTCACTCCATCATTCCCTCCACCTGTTTCTGAGCCTCAGTAGAAGCTGGTTCTGTGATTGGAATTTTAAATATTTGATTACGATTATGATAATAATGAAATAAAAACAATAGATCTGTTATCTATTTTAAGAAGTAGAACATTCAAGAACTTTAAATGTATGTGTATTCATTTCCCCAAGAAATAGAAGTAAACTGAATTTCGTTGTATTCCTCTTTTGTTTGTTTCTCATGAGCTGTCTGTATCTATACCTATCTATCTATATATAGATATATATGTATAGATATATGTATATATATACACATATCCCTCAAACAACATATTATTTAACTTTTGCTTGTTTTTACAGAAATAGTATTATAGTGAAGGTATTATTTTATAAAATGCCTTCCTCTCCCTCAACCTTGTTTCTAAGATTCATTGATATGGACAAGTTTAGCCACAGTTCTTTCATTTTCATTGTTGTAAAGTATTCCATTGTATAAATGTCAGTTACATCAAGTTGGTTGATAGTGTTCAAGTCATTGTATCCTTACTATTTTTCTATCTAGTTCTACCAGTTATTGAAAGTGGGGTATTAAAATCTCCAACTATAACTGATGAAATAAATAGGTATTGAGAATAAAGGAGATGATCCAATCTAAGGAAAATAAAAATTCTTGATAAATAAATATAAGAATATAGGGCAAATGTCATAATCAGGGATGAAGAAAATTTTTTTTCACAAGCTTGGAAAACTTCTTAATTTCCAATTTTTTTAAACCAAATTAAATATAAATACATCTAGATTTTTTTCTTGGCAAAAGCTTGAACTTATGTGATATTGAAAATCTCTTGCAAGCTTCCTGGCATGAAAAAAACAGTTGCTGTATTTCAAGAGGCTCAAATAAGGTGAACCTCAATATTCCCTGAAATGTGAAGTGCTGGAAGCTAGTAGAGCATCTAGCAAAGAGATTTGTGAGAAATGTCTGTGTTTCAAGTATTCTCTTCTTAGTGAAGATGTTATTCACATGTATAGACAATAGAAAAACATTCTCAAATATGCTATGACACAGAAAAAGTACTACTCATACAACATGGAAATATTTTCTTGGGCTCTTGGCTAATCAAAGGTAGTGCATCAGCATCACCTGGGAGCTTGTTAGTAATGCAGAGTCTCAAGCCCCTCCCCAGACCTACAGAAGTTAGAACCTGCATTTTAACAAGATCCCTAGGTGATTGATATGATATGCACATTAAAGTTTGGAAAGCACAGCTCTTACTGATCAAAATTCAAAAATAAGAAGTAAAAAAGTGAGGAAGTCTGACTATAAAAAGGCTATATTATCCATTAATACAATTTAAACATATAGAGCTGTATAGATAACCCTTAAGCATTAAAAATCATCTTTGAAATATATGATCTATAATGTAAAAGTGTAATAAAACAATTTATGTTTAAACCCTTAGGTTATATTGGCTAAGATCAGTATAATGTGGGAAATAAGATTGTGCTAAATTCTTTGCCTCTGTGAGGATGGGGTCATTTCACAAAGGAAGCAGTGTGAAGTGCCTAAAACAAGATGACAGATGAATTTATTAACTATGGAAGTTAAAGTGAATAAATTAAACCATTGTTTTAAAAAAAACCTTTAAGATAGGGTTTAAAAACATTCCTGAGAGGAAGAAGTTGGGGAAATAATAATTTAATATTATTACTTTGTGTTTCTATTCTATGGCCTGCCAAAATTAGTGATGTCTATTCTCTCTGGACAAAATCACACTTTGATTCTTTTTTTTTTTTAATTGCAAAAAGGTGGGAATTTAAAAAGATACCAAAAGGTGGAAATTGATCAATGAATTTTGTCAGTTTATTCCCTATTGATTGCAAGACTGAGTATTTCCTGTCCTGCTTCCAGACTCTTCCTGAAGGTTGGCTTCTCCACAGCTTCAAACAATCCTAGGGTGTGACTTATGGGAGCAATGGCAAAGGGATTTTGCATACAATTGGCAACCAGCAACCAACCACTGCAGGGACAGCCAGGTGAATATGTCACTTTGGGGGGTGGGGGGAAGCGGAAAATGGCAAGAGCGTGGCCCCATTCTTTAAATTTTTTTTTTTCAGAGAAGATAATGTGAGCCCATGGTCTCAAATCCTTTTTGCCTTAATTAGGTACAAAGGAACAAATTTCATCTAATTTTATTTTTTTTTCTCTTATTTAAAAATCAACAGTTATTATGAAATAGTTTACATTTGTAGATAATTGTAGAGGTTAATGTTGTGAACACTTACATGTCTATCAATCACATTAAATCATAAGATTTTTGCCATTTTCACTGGAGATATTAAAAAAAATTAGTTAGAGTTGAGGGTACAGTATCCACCTCCCTAACTCTATTCCCCTGCCCCTGCTCCAGAAATAACTACCATCATGAATTTAATGTCTTTCATGTTGATGGTTTTTAAAATACTTTCTGTACAAATCTAAACCTCCATAAACGTTGAACAAATACTTGTGGATTTTGAAACTATGTATTATTATACTGTGTTTCCTTCTGCAACTCATTGATTTCTTTCAACATTCTTTCTGAAGACTCTCTATGTTAATTATATGTGGCCCCAGTGCATTCAGTTTAATAGCTGAAGTTTTCCATTGTTGAATATGCTGCCATCTATCTAGTCCCCTGTAATGGGCCATTGAATTTGTTTCTGAACTGCTCTTGCACATAGTAGTATGAGGAGCATTCTCATGCAGGTCTCCTTGTGCAAGCATGCAAGCTAAGTTTCCTAGGTATTACCAAGTTGCTCTATAATGCATGAGTACCAAACTCCTCTCTCCTCAGCAGTGAATGAGAAGTCCTAGTGCTATACTACTTCATCAACACCTGGTATTGTTTGACTTTAAAATATTTGCTACTATAATGGGCATAAAATTGTATCTCATTGATATTTTAATTTTCCTTTTCCTTGTAACTTTAGGGGTTTAACACCTTTCGTTAGTTTGTTGGCTATCCAGATTTTCCCTTCTATGAATCACTGCTCATATTCTTCACCCATTTTTAAAACTAGGCTTTCAATCTTTGTTTCCCATCAATTTGTTGGAATGCTCTGTGAATCCTGGGTACAAATTCTTTCCTGGTTGTGTGTCTTCTCCCAAACTGTGGCTTCATTTTTGTTGTTTCCAGAAGCTTTTACTTATTATATAACCAAATATAACAACATGGATTTTACTTTGTGTCCTGTTCATGAAATTCTTTTCTGCTTTAAGTTCCTACCGATTTTTTTTGTATTTTATTCTAAAAATTTCTACCTGTTATTGATTTTCATGTCCAGTGTGAGCTAGAGATCTAATTTTATTTTATTCCAAATGGATGCAAAATGGTCACCGACAGGTTTATCCATTCTTCTCTTTGTAATGCCACTTTTATCCTAAACCCAGTATCACTCTGCTAGAATGTAAGATCTATGATGGCAAAGATCTTGGTCATTTTTGTTCACTGATGTATCCTAAACATCTAGGACAGTGCCTGGCACATAGTAGCTATTTAAATTTATTGGTAAATAAATGAATATTCAAATGGCATTTCTGGTGTAGGACATCAGCAAGCATGATTTCTCAACAAAGGGACTTTAATTAGGGGATTTAAGGGTGTTTTAGTGTTTTCCTCTCTTCTTTCTGAGAGGCAGGCCAGCCCATGTCTCTGAAGGGTCTCAGATACTTATAATACCTCATTTGAAAACAATAACCTCACGAATCTTTTGTAGTCAAAAGAAAAAATTGTTCCACTTTAGTAATAGATACCAGAGGAACTATTACATACACCATTAAATATAGGTATTATGTGATAACATTCAAGTGTGAATGGGAGGGGAGAAAGAAAGGATGAAATTTGATTGATTGAGTATGTCAGGTGACTTTTACTCCCACCTCCTGTTTCATTTTTTAAGGAATGTAATTGATCATAATACTACAGGGGTTGTCTTGGAAGGGAGTGATTGGCAGGTGGGGAGGGAAGTGTAGGGTGATGAGTGTGTTCCATGGCAGCAGTCACAATCCTGTAGGTCACAGACATTGTCCTTTGGGATTTCATTCAGGTCTAGAACTGAAGGTTTTCTTGAGCTACACTCTACTGCTTATGATTTGATAAGGGCTTCTTTGACTGGTGTAAAATCATAGGGAGGAACAGAAAGCAATGATGGGTTCAGATAATGCCATTCATCGAGGAGAGTCAAAAAGAAAGTTTTGGCATAAATAACTTAAACAATAACTTCGGCTGGAAGGAGTTGCTTTCATTGAACCTCTCTACCCTGTGAGATTACTGCTGTGATGTCTGAGAAATCAGCATCTCATGAGGAGTCTAATGCCTGCAGCATCATAATCTCAGTGGCATTTTGGGTTGGCCAATAGAACCCTCCATTTCCCTGAGTTCACATAGACGTACATCCTCCATGTACACTGTGGCATAAAAGGAGGCACCTTATTACAAGGTGACCACACATGGTGATGCACCTGTTTGAGGGGCCACCTAGTAGGAAGAGGACAGATTGGGATGAATTATCCTGTTCCCAGGCAATCTGATCATGTTATAGTGTTAAAGTGTTCACAAGTTTTAAGTCAACAATGAGCGATTTATCTATCTGTTGTAACAAACGACATCATTTGATCCCCTTATCAATTTTCTGAGGCCAGAACCTTCACTTATCACATGACATGAGAAGTGCAAGTTCCTCTGTGCTTGAGACTTCTTTAAATCTTCATACCATTCCATGGTCATCTGGAGGAAGAGTCAGGTTTCTTTCCTCTCTCCATCCCTATCTACTCAGATGCTTCTTTCTTAGTACCCTTATTATGAATTATGTAAAGGTTTGTGTTTTATCTCCTCTGTTAGTAAATGGAGAGGTCTTTGAGAATAAGGAGTTTGTGTTATTCACTCTTGTAGCTGTGGGCCTAGGACAATGTCTGGAGCTTCAAGTGAGCAGAGAGTGTGGGGTGAAATGAAATAGAATAGAAGCTTGCCTCAGTCTACTGAATCAGCTGGGCTACACCAACTTTCTCATGATCCAGACTAGTGTTCTATGATTCATCAACTTCCTTTCACTTCAATTTGTATGTGTAGGGTTTTTTTTAATGTTTTTTTAAAATTGGGATATAGTTGATTTACAATGTTATTTTAGTTTCAGGTGTACAGCAAAGTGATTCAGTTATATATATATATATATATATATATATATATATATATATATTCTTTTTCAGATTCTTTTCCATTGTAGGTTATTATAAGAAAATGAAGTTAGTTCCCTGTGCTATACAGTAAGTCCCTGTTCTTTATCTATTTTATATATAGTAGTGTGTTTCTGTTAATCCCAAATTCCTAATTTATCACTCCCCCCAACTTTTCCCCTTTGGTAACCATAAGTTTGTTTTCTATATCTGTGGGTTTATTTCTGTTTTGTAAATAATTTCATTTGTATCCTTTTTTCAGACTCCACATATAAGTGATATCATATGATATTTGTCTTTGTCTGGTTTACCTCACTTTGTGTGTGTAATTTTTCATTTTTGTTTATCTGCTTCAGAATTTTGAATTTTTATAGAAATTGGTAGATTTAGGTATGTATGTCAGTTTTAAAGAGTGACAGTTTATTGGGCTTCCCTGGTGGCGCAGTGGTTGAGAGTCCGCCTGCCGATTCAGGGGACATGGGTTCGTGCCCCGGTCCGGGAGGATCCCACATGCCGCGGAGCGGCTGGGCCCGTGAGCCATGGCCACTGAGTCTGCGCGTCCAGAGCCTGTGCTCCGCAACGGGAGAGGCCACAACAGGGAGAGGCCTGCGTACCACAAAAAAAAGAAAAAAAGAGTGACAATTTATTTAAGGCTCTTTCTAGCTCTGGCCTGGTCTGAGTCATTGGCTAAGAGTAACAGGACAATTTATAACATTAAAACAAATGTTAAATTACTAGTGATAATATCAGATGACATGGTGAAAACTGTAAACTTACCAATATATCAGAACTTGTGACCAGAGATAAAACCCACCTTAACAACTTGAATTTTTATGTCCATCTCTCTTAGTGCATTTTTCTTTGATCAGTTTTCTAAAAGCAAAATGTCCAGGGATGAACTGTGTTGTGAAGCTGGTGATCAGAATTGGTAGAATTTGAGACCCTGACTCAGCAACATTTTACTGAGTCCTTCACTGGGATGAGCACGAATAGTTTGGCTGAGTAATAATTTTTCTGACAGGCTGCTGGATATTAGACATATATTTGTGTATAGGATGCTGTAAAGGAAACAGTAAATATGAAGACATCTAATTCTTTTTTTGCTTATGTCATATTTTTGGTGATGGATAATATTTCTGGGAGAAAGGAGGTTTCTAGATAAGTAGTACCATTCTTTCAAACTGAAAAATATGAAATGTGTTAAGAGTTCCTAGGGACTTAACTGAATAATCAGTTCTAGGAGCTTTGTCTGTCTCTAAGATCCAAATTTGCTTCCTTGCAAGAGTGTATTAGTCCTTGGGGCCTACGGGAAGCACGTGTTGACAGCAGCTCTTAAATCAGTGTGCTGTTCTTTACTGCAGGCATTTTCACCTTGTAGAGACATCATAGTCATGCTGTTGTATACTTTTTCCCTTCATTGTAGATTACCTTTTCCAGGTGAATACAACTTGAAACCCTCAGATGATATAGCATCCCTGTGAGAAATTATGTAGCTAGTATAGAGACCTATTCCCAAACAATTACCAAATAAAGTAGCCTTCAGAGGCTGCCATTATACTACTGTTACACTCAGTCAGGTACTGCCATCCATATCATTTCCTAGGCAGGAAGCACATCATTTTAAGTGGCATACTGTCGCCCCTCATGTCAGATAGACTTTGGGTGTTGAGCCAAAAAGGTCTTATCTGCTATTTTAGCAGCAACTCATCTTTTCTATGCCAAACTGCTTTTAATGAGGGGACTGTGGTTAATATGCGCTTTCCCTCCTTTCTTTAGTATTTATAAAGCCAAGAACCCTGTAAAAGTTTGCTTTTGTGAGCACACATTGGGATACATATTTTGGTAAGTGTTGACACCTTTTTTTCTTCCAGAGGAATCAGCTGTCTCTTTTTTGCTTACTGTGCTACACTTTCATTTTTACTATTCTGGTCACTCTTTCAAATGCTTCAGGGAAGTAAGTTAATGGTTCGGTGTGAATGGGAAGAGGAAGAAATATACAGAAATGTTTTCTGGGTTGTATTATTTATACATTTGTTGGTGGTATTTATTATCTTCCTAATATATGAAGAGTTTCAATATTTGAACTGTCATTCTGATATTTCATTCTAAGCACCAAGCTTAAATCAGAGTTTTGTGAAGAAGGAACACTTGAAAAAAACTCTCCAAAATAGAATGTTAAGGAGCCTAGCACTAATTCACTGACATGTATATTTCTGTATAAATCATAAAGTAAAAATCATAAAAGCTTAGCTCATTTGATCAAAATTATATTTGTTTAATAGCAATTTCTTTTCTTTCAACATTCCCAGACAATTTACCCAATTAGTTACTTAAAAGACATAAATATTAATTTGGTCCCAAAGACTTGAGTCCTCACTAAGTGAATGATTTTGTTCATCTCTTTGGTAATTCAGAGTTATAATTCATTAATGTAGTAATCTGAGATGCTGCTTAGTACCTGTGAAACTTTCCCAGTATGGCAGACACTGCTGGTGCCCTCGTTTTGAAGAAAGTATGCACATTGTGGAAAGACACAGTCATACAAAAGGAAAACAATAGGAAGAAGTAGGCCTTCTGAGCAACCTCGTGTACAGGGTCAATGTGTTATGTGCTTTACTGTGTAGACATCTCATTTGATCCTCAAATGTCCTAAGCAAAGTGTTATTGTCCCCATTTTACAGATGAGGAAATTGAGGCTCAACAAAGGTAAATCATTGGCTGAAGAATAGGAAGATGAAAAGAAAAGAATTATGTTTTTCTGATGCCATCATGCTTCCAGAACAAATTCCGTAAGTGGAGGGGGAGAACTGCTGTTCAAGAAACACACTATTTTGCATTTAGAAATCATTTCTGGTGATGTGATGGATGTCACTCCTTACTCCTCTGGATTTAAGTTAAGGGTTCCGTAGGAAAGGAGGGAAGAAGAAGTTTTCACAAATATTTTCTAGGCTGTATTATTTATAAATCTGTTTATTGGCTTCATTATCTTCCCCATGTGTGGAGAGCTTCAATATCTCAATTGTTAGTTTAAATTTTCTAGGGAAAAAGATACTTGAAACGATCCTCAATCTTAAACTAGGACTCTAGCTTTAAATAATTTAATATTCTCCTATAAAACAGAATTCATCCAAAACATGTCCTTTCAGCCTTTGTGTTTGATGATATGAGTTTCTTCAGTTTGTTAATTAATATGGCACGCATTTTTGGTATGATTCCTCTGTCTTTCCAGCCTGATTATGCACTGAATCTTATTAAAATGAATCAGCATTTCTCTGAGCTGACATTAGGTCTGAAGGGTTCCAAGTAGAATTGGGCCTGGGTGATTAAATAGTACGTTAGATGCTATCTGGTCTCTTTATGCTTTTAATGCGTGTATTGACTTATCATCTGTACTGTCAATGACCTTCAGGAAAAGAATGTAAAATGCACCAAGAAATTATGGTTATTTGAGAAATAGTAAGTGAAGTAGCGACAGATGGATAATGAATAAATGGTAAATGCCAAGGGATCACTTTTGTTTTTTAAAAGAAGACTTTGAAGCATCCTTATTTTGTTGTAAACCAGAAAACTGTGACTGTGTCTTTTGTCTCCTAGGTATCTGTTAATCTTAACATGTTTGCAGTTACATCACATTTATTTTTAATAGGAACACTAAATAAAGCTGATTAGTTTTAGCTGGAAGTTAAGAAGAGCTTTTAAAATTTATAACTTTCAGATGTCAGATTCCCAAATCTCCTTCACATCCATTTACTTTTTCTAAATATGCTCATCTTCCTCCCCCTCCTCCAATCCAAATTTTAGAATCCAAATAGTTTTGAAATCTGTAGATAAGAAAACTAGGCTCTAAATCTGAATGCAAGCATGAGAACAGTGAAATTTTAAATGCAACTGATCTCTAAATTCAGTGCAGTGTCAGCAGGTAATATTATAGTAAGACTCTAACATATTGAATCTCTCTGCATTCAGAGATTTAAACTCATGTCAGGACCTACTCTATTCATTTCAGGCTGTACACAAACTTATGTCAACTTTGAATATGTTGTAATGTAATCCAATATAGGTAGAAGCTGCAGGAAATTTACAAAGAGAAAGGTAATGGTAAACCTCCATGGACTTGGTTCTTTGCAGGTCATTTGGTAATTTTGTCTTCTCCAAATCTTCACAGTCATGCCTATTGGCGTCAACTTACCCACTCCCCGTGGGAATTCCAGGATCCCAAGGAACATGTCAAATGATCTCCAGAGTCAGGAATTAGAAGAAGAAACATTAAATATTTGTATAAGACACTTTACTAAAAATCTGTCTTTGGTTATTGTTGTCTCTTTAATCTGACTCAGTATTTTTCGGAACATTTTATAAGTAATAGAGATTGTTTGACAACCTATTTGATTGAACGTTGTGTCAGAAGCATTTCTCTTAAAGCTTGGCATTAAGTTGGTATCCTATGATAGTGTATTAGTTTTAGCATAAGTATAATAATATTTGTGCATAGAAACTTCTGTGGGAGGGTAACCTTCAGAATGTCTAAGTATGGCTTGTTAACTGTTTTTTATAACTTTGGTTCACCTGTGTATTCATTCTAGTTTCTTGAATGTATATAAAAGGAAATCCCATAGTAATAGATTTGTATGCCATATACAAATACAATGAGTAAGATCCACATGGCCTCATATTTTTGAGGTAGTCAGATACAACTCTGGATAGAATACTATTGAGCTGTATTATTGGAAAGGCATCAGAAACAGAAGTATCAGCTCATCCTTAAAGGAGTTTTCAATCTGGTGGATGAGGTAGAATATAAGTAGATGTGAGTTACTGGAACTTTATGGTTCACCCTGCAAACAAGTGGAGACCCAGTGTGCCAGGCTAAGGAGGCTCACAGTAAAGTGGTATTCAATAGCATTCCATTAAGGAAGGCTTCCTAGAGGTGGTAAACCTTTTTGAAAATTTTTTTAAAAAGCTTAAAAAGCTAATACATGATTGCAAGTACTCTGAAAGTTCAGATAATTCAGAATTACATACAGTACTGGACATAAATTTTCCTTCATAGCCTTCCTCCAACACACAATTCCACTAACTTATCTAAAGATAACTTCTGTTAGCATTTACCATGTAATGCCCTATTTGTCTCTTCAGATATCTCTTTATCTATCATCTATGTTTGTATGATATACCATATACATTATTTTGAATCTTGCTTTTAACTTGTCAGTATGTATTAGAGATCTTCTCATGTTAGCATATACATATGTGTGTCTTATCCTTTTGAAAATTTTTACATAGCATCGATGAATCATAATTTAAACTTTCATTTACTGATACATTTTTTTCTGTCACAAACAGAACTGCAATGAAAATCCTTATAGATAATTCATTCATTTATTTACCCAATATTTATTATGATTACTACATGTCAGATATTGCCTTAGGTGTGGCAAAAATGAACACAAAACACAAAATAAACAATCATAAAAATATATAGTTCCTGCCAGATTTGGAACCAGGATGAGGTGAGTGAGCCACTTACTTTAGGCACAAAATTTAAGACAATACCAAAAAGCTCAGTAATCAGGATAAATAATATTTTAATATAATTTTTAAAAAATAAAAATTAATTTAAAAATTCCATGATGAATAAAATATGAATTTTTTTTTTTTTTTTTTTTTTTGCGGTACGCGGGCCTCTCGCTGTTGTGGCCTCTCCCGTTGCGGAGCACAGGCTCTGGATACGCAGGCTCAGTGGCCATGGCTCACGGGCCCAGCCGCTCCGCGGCATGTGGCATCTTCCCGGACCGGGGCACAAACCTATGTCCCCTGCATTGGCAGGCAGACTCTCAACCACTGCGCCACCAGGGAAGCCCAAAATATGAACATTTTAAGCAAAAGCAGACATAACTAAGACTGTGCTTAGCTTACAGTCTAGTTATGGAGATAGTAATAATCACAAAATTATTATTATTACTGTTATTTACAAATTGTGATAAAAAACAATAGAGTAACAAGAGAGGATTTTGTGCTAATTTATATTTAGGTTTCAGAGACTGTCACAGATTGGGTTGCTTTAGAAGCCATTTCAAAGATTAGCATTTAGGGGATTTATTAAGGCATGTTCTTGGAATGAACACCCAAGAAGGAAGGAAAAGAAGCTGGGTTTGGCAGGGTGAGAGGTTGCCATGCTGTCTCAGTGGAAACCTCAGGTTATCCTTTGGGGAATTCTGAAGATGGGATGACTCCTCAAAGCTCCACTAAGTTCAGTTGCGGGGTCTGGGCTTTTAAGTCCCCATGTCAACAAGTCACTTGATGTGGACTGCTCTGGGACGGGGGTGTGTTCTTGGACCAGGTGGCTCTCTTCATTTAAGGTAGTTTCCAAGGGGGTTGACAGTGGAGTGCTGGCTGCTGGCAGCACTCCCAATGCTGGAGTAATAAGTCCTTCATTCTTGAAGGGGGGCCTGAGAGACACATCACAGAGATGACAGGGTCCATCACAGACATTTCCCAGAGGAAATGAGGCCTGCTGGAGAAATCATAATGTGAAATTCATTCAACAAGTATTTTATGAAGCTCCTATGATATGATGGGCACTGTCTGAAGTTCTGGGAAATACAGCAGAGAATGAAGAAAAGTTTTTTAATTGAAAGCTTATGTGATGCCATGCCATGTGTTAAGCCCTTCACATGAATTATTTGATCCTTTCTTTCCAATGAACTTGTAAACTAGGTCCTATTATTATTTCTATTTTGTAGATGAGAAAATCGAGGTTCAGAGATTTTGCATCTTGCTCAGAGTCCTACAGCTAACAAGAGTTGGAAGTAGGATTTGAACCTAAAATTTTCATACTGCAGGTCCTTGGGTATAATTGACCTCATTTAATAATTCCTCCTTATTGTGTGCATGTTAAACTATCAATATTTCTGTATTATTGATCCCTGGAAGTATAATAGTTGGGTCAAGTGCATACACATTTTAAAACATTTGTAGACACTACCAAACTAATCTTTTTTTTAATGTATTTTTAAAATTTTATTTTATGTTATTTTTTTTTTTTTTTTGGCTGAGTTTGGTCTTAGTTGCGGTACGTGGGATCTTTCATTGTGGCACTTGGGATCTTTTGTTGCAGCATGCGGGCTCCAGAGAGCGTGGGCTCTGTAGTTGTGGCATGTGGGCTCTCTAGTTGTGGTGTGCGAGCTCAGCAGTTGTGGTGCGTGGGCTTATTTGCCCTGCGGCATGTGGGATCTTAATTCCCTGACCAGGGATCGAACTCGGGTCCCCTGCATTGGAAGGCGGCTTCTTTACCACTGGACCACCACGGAAGTCCCCCAGACTAATCTTTAAACAGTACCAATTTATGTCTTCACTCAGGGTCCATGGAAATGCCCATTTGCTCACACCCTTATTAGATAAATTTTTAAAAATTAAGTAGTCAAAGCTCTTTCCTTTAAATTTTCTAGGTTTTATGTGTTGCTTACAAAAACTTTTACTACCACAAGAATATTAAAACATTTTGTATTTTCATATATTAAATTACTTATAAATAATATATTCATTATAATTATAATATATAAAATATCACATATTTTATAAATAATATATATTTAGATAATATATATGATTCAATATATAATATATGTGAATTCATTATATTATTTTCATATGTATGTATATAATTCATTGTTAAGTGATCTATTTGTAATTTATTTTTATGAATAATGTGAGATAGAAATTTAATGTAATTCTTTTTCAAGTGGATAGCTCAAACTCTATTGAGTTTTTCTGACATTTTAAATGTTACCTTTATTATGTACCATTAATACTAGCTCTGTTTCTACACTCTATTTAGTTTTATTATTTTATTTTTCCATTCCTGAGCCAATTTCATGCTGTTTTAATTACTGCAATATTGTCATAATTACAGTATCTGGTAGGGCAAGTTTCTTTTCATTCCTCCTCTTGATGAACTTTAGGATCAATGTATCAAGTGCTATAAAATATCCTTGTGGGATTATGATTGGGCTTGCACTGAGCTGTAGAAATTTGGATGAAAACTAACAGTTTTGTAAGGCTGAGACTTGAAATTAAAATATAGTTACCAATTTAATCAGTTTTTACTTCATGAACTTCCATAAATTGTTAGCTTTCCTTATATATTTTATAATTTTCTTTGCATATTTCTAGCATTTAGGGTTAAATCATGATGCAGTATTTGTTGGCATTGTAAAGTGTAGCTTTCTTCATAATATCTTTGAATTGTTGATTCCTTGGGCCAACACTCAGAAGAAAATAGCTAACACTCAGATAGACTTCACCATATGCCAGGCATAGTACTTAACACATATTAAAACATTTAATCCTCAGACCAACTCTGAGGTGGGTGCCATTATTAATCCCATTTTATAGATGAAGATACTGAGGCACAGAGAAGGTAAATAACTATACCACAGCTATAATAGATCCAGGAAGAAGTGGAACCAGTTTAAACCAAGGCCAAGACTTTCTCCACGGTCTGTGCTCTTGAACCACTATACTATTAAGCTGTGCAATGGTCATGTCCCTGGGCATCTTCCTAAATCCTTTTAGAACTTCTAATCATTTTTTTAAAGTTGTTTGTCTTGGGTTAACTAGGTAGAAACCATATAATATGCTAATCACAGCAATTTCTAATCTTCCGTTGAAAATCTTTATTCTGCTGTGTCTTTGGTTTTCATATTGTTTCAGGGCATTGTGCTTGCTGTTCCATCCTAGAACACTTTTGCCAGCCTCATCCTTTAGATCTCACTTCAGGTTTCACTTTCTCAGAGACTGTCTTCTTGGTTACTCAGGCAGTAGCACTGCCCTTCTTCCTCACTCTCATCCTGTTTATCTCTTACACTCCATTCTACTTCCTTCAGGGTGCTATCACTTAGCATGATTATTCTGTATTTCATTCATGCGATTATTGGGAGATTACTTAGAATTTTCTATATAGATAACATGTTATTTGCAAAGAAAGATAATTTTACTTGTTTCCTTTCCTATCCATGCATATTATTCCTTTTTTCTGGCCTTATTATCTTGTTAAGACTTCTAATAAAATATGGACACCTTTCTTTTTAGGGGCAAATAGTTCATTGTTTCACCATTATGTGTGATGTTCACTCTAGGTTTTCAGTAGATACTCTTTATCAGGTTGAAAAAGTTCCCATCTATTCCTAATTTTTGGAGGGTTTTTATCCTGAATGAATTTTGAATTTTGTCAAATGCTTTTCATGCATTTAGATTATCACATAATTTTTGTTTTGATTTGTTAATATGGTGAGCCACATTGATTAATTTTATTTAGTTAAACCAACTCTACATTCCCATGATAACTCTCATTTGGTTATGATTTCTTATTATTTTTATATACTGTTGAATTCAACTTACAAAGTTTTTGTTAAGAATAATTGTTTCGGGTTTCCCTGGTGGTGCAGTGGTTGAGAGTCCACCTGCCGATGCAGGGGACACGGGTTCGTGCCCTGGTCCGGGAAGATCCCACATGCCGTGGAGCGGCTAGGCCCGTGAGCCATGGCCGCTGAGCCTGCGCGTCTGGAGCCTGTGCTCCGCAACGGGAGAGGCCACAACAGTGAGAGGCCCGCGTACCACAAAAAAAAAAAAAAAAAAGAATACTTGTTTCTATGTTCCTGAGGGTTATTGCTCAGTAACTGTCCTTTCTTTTAATATTGTCGTCTGGTTTTAGTAATAAAGTATTGCCGGACTCACACAATGAGTTGGGAAGTGTTACCTCCTCTTATTTTTCTAAAAGTTTGCAAAAAATTGATATTATTTCTTCATTAAAAGTTTGGTAGACTGCATCAGTGAAGCCACCTAAGCCTGGGATTTTCTTTGTAAGACATTCTTAACTACAAATTGATTTAAAAAAATACGTATAGGACTATTTGACTTATCTGTTCTTTTTTAAGTGAGCTTTCATAGTTTTTGTTTTCAATGAATTTGTACATTTTATGTAGATTGTCAAATTTAGTGACAAAGTTCTTTATAATATTCCTTTATTACCTTTTTATTTATTTATTTTATTTTATTTTTGCAGTACGCCTGCCATTTTGGTCCTATTTTTATTGAACATCTTTTCCCCTGGTTATTTATCATATATTTGTTCTTCATATGTACAGTAATTTTTTTATTGGATATTAGACATTTTGTTGAGGTTGTTGGTTTTCTTGTTTTCCTTTAAAAAGTATGGAATTTTGTTTTCATCCTGATCTTTTCCAGGCTTATTTTATGCTTTGTTATTATGGGCCTGCAGTAGACTTTATTTAGCTGATTTGGCTCTGCTATTCAAGCACAACCCTTCTGAGATCTTTCTTCAATATCCTGTGCTCTCAATGAGGTCTCTTTACTATGACTTTTCAGAACGTGTATATGTCTCAGCTCTGTGTGAACTTGGGGACTGTTTAGATTAGAATTCACCTACAGTACTTTGCCACCTGGCTTTGTAGAGGTTCCAATTACTCATTAAGTGTGATTTGCTTGGATTCCCACTCTCTGAACTATGATTCAAAAAAAATGCCTTCAGGCAGAAAGACAGTATGACCATAGGGCTTGCTTCAGTTGTTTCCCTCTCTTCAGGGATCACATGCTGCCTGGTACCCAATGTCTGAAAACAGTTGCTTCTTGTAATATACCCAGTTTTCTATTTATTTATGGTGGTGAGAACAGGTCTGGTACCATTTATTCCTTCATTGCAGAAGTGGAAATTCTCTTCGTAGTTTTTAATTCTGTTGATATATTGAATTTCATTACTCATAGTTAACATTGATATTATTTTTTTGAATTTTATTTTATTTATTTTTATTATACAGCAGGTTCTTATTAGTTATTCATTTTATACATATTAGTATATATACGTCAGTCCCAATCTCCCATTTCATCATACGTTGATATTTAAAATCCTATTTTATATTACTCATTTAATATATTTTTGGATAATTTTTACTAATATTTTAATTAGGAATTTTGTGTTTGTACAAAATACAAGTGTACAAATGAGTGAGGTTGGCTTATAAGGTTTTAATCCTTTCTTTATTTACCTTTATCAACATCTTGTCTTTTTTTTTTAATAGATCTTTATTGGAGTATAACTGCTTCACAATACCATGTTAGTTTCAGTTGCACAACAAAGTGAATCAGCCATATGCATACATATGTCCCCTATCCATTCCCTCTTGAGCCTCTCTCCCATCCTCCTTATCCCACCCCTCTAGGTCATTGCAAAGCACCAAGCCGATCTCCCTGTGCTATGCTACTGCTTCCCACCAGCCAACTATTTTAAATTTGGTAGTGTATATATGTCAATGCTACTCTCACTTTGCCCCAGCTTCACCCTCCCACCCCATGTCATCAAGTCCATTCTCTGTGTCTACCTCTTTGTTCCTGCCCTGCAACTACATTCATCAGTACCTTTTTTTTTTTTTTTAGATTCCATATATATGCGTTAGCATACGGTATTTGTTTTTCTCTTTCTGACTTACTTCACTCATGTATGACAGACTCTAGGTCCATCACCTCACGAAATAACTCAATTTCACTTCTTTTTATGGCTGAGTAATATTCCATTGTATATATGTGCCACATCTTCTGTATCCATTCATCTGTCGATGGACATTTAGGTTGGTTATATGTCTTGGGTATTCTAAATAGTGCTGCAATGAACATTGTGGTGCATGTCTCTTTTTGAATTATGGTTTTCTCAGGGTATATGCCCAGTAGTGGGATTGCTGGATCATATGGTAATTCTATTTTTAGTTTTTTAAGGAACCTCCATACTGTTTTCCATAGTGGTTGTATCAATTTACATTCCCACCAATAGTGCAGGAGGTTTCCCTTTTCATCACACCCTTTCCAGCATTTATTGTTTCTATCTTTTTTGATAATGGCCATTCTGACCAGCGTGAGGTGATACCTCATTGTAGTTTTGATTTGCATTTCTGTAATAATTAGTGATGTTGAGCATGTTTGCATGTGTCTCTTGGCCATCTGTATGTATTCTTTGGTGAAATGTCTATTTAGGTCTTCTGCCCATTTTTTGTTGTTGTTGTTGTTGTTGTTTTGTGGTACGCGGGCCTCTCACTGTTGTGGCCTCTCCCGTTGCGGAGCACAGGCTCCGGATGCATAGGCTCAGCGGCCATGGCTCATGGGCCCAGCCGCTCCGCGGCATGTGGGATCTTCCCAGACCAGGGCATGAGCCCGCGTCCCCTGCATCGGCAGGCAGACTCTCAACCACTGCGCCACCAGAGAAGACGCCCATTTTTAACAGGATTGTCTGTTTGATATTGAACTCTATAAGCTGTTTGTATATTTTGGAGATTAATCCTTTGTCAGTTGCTTTGTTTGCAAATATTTTCTCCCATTATGAGGGTTTTCTTTTCATTTTGTTTATGGTTTCTTTTGCTGTGCAAAAGCTTTTAAGTTTAATTAAGTCCATTTGTTTAGTTTTGCTTTTATTTCTGTTACTCTAGGACGTGGGTCAAAAAAGATATTGCTGTGGTTTATGTCAAAGAGTGTTTTTCCTGTTTTTCTCTAAGAGTTTTATAGTGTCTGGTCTTACATTTAACTCTTTAATCCATTTTGAGTTTATTTTTATGTATGGTGTTAGGTAGTGTTCTAATTTCATTTTTCTTTTACATGTAGCTGTCCAGTTTTCCCAGCACCACTTATTGAAGAGGCTGTCTTTTCTCCATTGTATGTTCTTTCCTCCTTCATCATAAATTAGGTGCCCATATGTGCATGGGTTTATCTCTGGGCATTCTATCCTGTACCATTGATCTATATTTCTGTTTTTGTGCCAGTACCATACTATCTTGATTACTGTAGCTTTGTAGTATATTTTGAAGTCAGGGAACCTGATTCCTCCAGCTCCATTTTTCTTTCACAAGATTGCTTTGGCTATTTGTGGCCTTTTGTGCTTCCATGCAAATTGTAAGATTTTTTGTTCTAATTCTGTAAAGAATGCCATTGGGCCATTGGTAGTTTGATAGGCATTGCATTGAATCTCTAGATTGCTTTGGGTAGTATAGTCATTTTCACAATATTGATTCTTCCAATCCAAGAACATGGTATATTTCTCCATCTGTTTATGTCATCTTTGATTTCTTTCATCAGTGTTTTATACTTTTCTGAGTACAAGTTTTTTTCCTCTGTAGGCAGGTTTATTCCTAGGTATTTTATTCCTTTTTTTGCAATGGTAAATGGGAGTGTTTCCTTAATTTCTCTTTCGGAGTTTTTATTGGTGGTGTATAGGAATGCCAGATATTTCTGTGCATTAATTTGTATCCTGCAACCTTACCAAATTCATTGATTAGTTCTAGTAGTTTTCTGGTGGCATCTTTAGGATTTTCTATGTATAGTATCATGTCATCGGCAAATAGTGACAGCTTTACTTCTTCCTTTCCAATTCGTATTCCTTTTCTTTCTTTTTCTTCTCTGATTTCTGTGGCTAGGACTTCCAAAACTATGTTGAATAAGAGTGGCAAGAGTGGACATCCTTGTCTTGTTCCTGATCCTGGTGGAAATACTTTCAGTCTTTCACCATTGAGTATGATGCTTGCTGTGGATTTGTCATATATGGCCTTTATTATGTTGAGGTAGGTTCCCTCTATGCCCAATTTCTGGAGAGTTTTTATCATAAATGGGTGTTGAGTTTTGTCAAAGGCTTTTTCTGCATCTATTGAGATGATCATGTGGTTTTTATCTTCAGTTTGTTAATATGGTGTATCACATTGATTGATTTGCGTATATTAAAGAATCCTTGCATCCCTGGGATAAATTCCACTTAATCATGGTGTATGATCCTTTTAATGTGCTGTTGGATTCTGTTTGCTAGTATTTTGTTCAGGATTTTTGCATCTATGTTCATCAGTGATATTGGTCTGTAATTTTCTTTTTTTGTTGTATCTTTTTCTGCTTTTGGTATCAGGGTGATGGTGGCTTTGTAGAATGAATTTGGGAATGTTTCTCCCTCTGCAATTTTTTGGAAGAGTTTGAGAAGGATTGGTGTTAGCTCTTCTCTAAATGTTTGATAGAATTTGCCTGTGAAGCCATCTGGTCCTGGACTTTTGTTTTTTGGAAGATTTTTAATAATGGTTTCAATTTCACTTCTTGTGATAGGTCTGTTTATATTTTCTAATTCTTCCTGGTTCAGTCTTGGAAAATTGTACCTTTCCAAGAATTTGTCTGTTTCTTCGTGGTTGTCCATTTTATTGGCATATAGTTGTTTGTAGTAGTCTCTTATAATCCTTTGTATTTCTGTAGTGTCAGTTGTGATTTCTCCTTTTTCATTTCTAATTTTATTGATTTGCGTCCTCTCCCTTTTTTTCTTGATGAGTCTGGCTAAGGGTTTATCAATTTGGTTTATCTTCTCAAAAAACCAGCTTTTAGTTTTATTGATCTTTGCTATTGTTTTCTTTCTTTCTATATCATTTATTTCTGCACTGATCTTTATGATTTCTTTCTTTCTACTGACTTTGGGTTTTCTTTGTTCTTTCTTCTCTAGTTCTTTTAAGTGTAGGGTTAGATTGTTTATTTGACATTTTTCTTGTTTCTTGAGGTGAGATTTAATTGCTATAAACTTCCCTCTTAGAACTGCTTTTGTGAGTTCCATAGGTTTTGGGTTGTTGTGTTTTCATTGTTATTTGTTTCTATGTATTTTTTTATTTGTTCTTTGATTTTCTTCAGTGATCTCTTGGTTATTTAGTAGCACACTGTTTAGCCTCCATGTATTTGTGTTTTTTACAGTTTTTTTTCTGTAATTAATTTCCAATCTCATAGTGCTATGGTCAGAAAAGATGCTTGATACAATTTCAATTTTTTTTAATTTTCTGATGCTTGATTTGTGACCTGAGATGTGATCTATCCTGGAGAATTTTCCATGTGCACTTGATAAGAAAGTGTATTCTGCCACTTTCAGATGGAATGTTCTATAAATATCAATTAGATCTATCTGGCCTATGGTGTCATTTAAAGCTGTGTTTCCTTATTTATTTTCTGTTTGGATGATTTGTCCATTGGTGTAAGTGGGGTGTTAGCCTTATGTATTGAGGTCCTCCTCTGTTTGGTGCATAAACATTTATAATTGTTTTATCTTCTTCTTGGATTGATTCTTTGATCATTATGTAGTGTCCCTCCTTATTTCTTGCAACAGTCTTTATTTTAAAGTTCATTTTATCTGATATGCGTATTGCTACTACAGCTTTCTTTTGATTTCCATTTGCATGGAATATCTTTTTCCATCCCTTCACTTTCAGTCTGTATGTGTCCCTAGGTCTGAAGTGGGTCTCCTGTAGACAGCATATATATTGGTCTTGTTTTTGTATCCATTCAGCCAGTCTGTGTCTTTTGGTAGGGGCATTTAATCCATTTATATTCAAGGTTCTTATCAATATGTATGTTCCTATTACCATTTTGTTAATTTCTTTGGGTTTGTCTTTGTGGGTCTTTTTCTTCTCTTGTGTTTCCCACTTAGAGAAGTTTCTTTAGCATTTGTTATAAAGCTCATTTGGTGGTGCTGAATTCTCTTAGCTTTTGCTTGCCTGAAAATCTTTTGACCTCTCCATCAAATCTGAATGAGATCCTTGCTGGGTAGAGTAATCTTGGTTGTAGGTTTTTCTCTTTCATCACTTTAAGTATATATTGCCACTCCCTTCTGGTCTGCTGAGTTTCCACTGAGAAATCAGCTCTTAACCTTATGGGGAGTCCTTTGTATGTTATTTTTTGTTTTTCCCTTGCTGCTTTAATATTTTTTCTTTGAATTTAGTTTTTGTTACTTTGATTAATATGTGTCTTTGTGTGTTTTTCCTACGGTTTATCCTGTATGGGACTCCGTGTGCTTCGTGGACTTGGGTGACTATTTCCTTTCCTATGTTAGTGAAGTTTTCCACTATAATCTCATCAAATATTTTCTCAGACCCTTTCTTTTTCTCTTCTTCTTTAGGGACCCCTATAGTTCAAATGTTGGTGCATTTAGTGTTGTCCCAGAAGCCTCTGAGATTGTCTTCAATTCTTTTCATTCTTTTTTCTTTATTCTGCTCCTCGGCAGTTATTTCCATATTGGAATATTGGACCATGATCAGGGTCACCAATGACCTCAGGAGTCTGGCTACCCTAGGCTTCAGAAAGCACTTTCAGGTGATAGCTTTCTCGGCTTCTTTCAACCCTGAAATTAGAGTGAGTCCTGTTGTTTACAGGAGATTCTTACCATATGAGTGGGAGAAAGGTCAGGTAAATAAAAATTTTTTAATATGCTGGGAGATAATATGCTTTACTTAGGGGTATCTGAGAACAAAGGACATCTTTTTGAGGGAAAACTCTGGGGCAAGAGAATAATGATATAGCTCTTGAATTCCTTTTGTTTTTGATAATCAACAGTAACATTCAATTTTGAAGGGAGGGCACCATGCTATGATGGTCCTTTCTTGTATTCCCTGCCCTTGCTCTAGGAAGGCCAGAGACTATCACTGTGTAGCAGCTGTAAATGTAAACATTGAGGTCCAGTCCGAGGCTGTGCCATTATAACACTCTGACCTCCCTGTTTTAAGCCTAGTAATAGCTGTTGTTTTAAAACACAGCATTTAACAGCAGTTGTTTTCCAAATAATGTAACATGTTTTCCCCTACTCTAATAGCTTATTTAAAGAGCTATTTTCCCAATTTACCCAGGGATGTTGGAAATAATTTCTGCATTTCCCCTGGCTTATATTCTAGTTGTCAAAAAGTCAAAACACAAACACTAACTGAACAGACTCAGTTACATCTCAACATGGTAATTGTTAAATCACTCAGTAGGAGGAAAACCAAAAAAGAAAAAGTCACACAAGGAGTTATTGTTATGCATATGCATTTTTAATGTCTGATTCTCTGTATAACCTTAAATTACAATGCAGGTTAAATTTCCCTGGCTGATTTATAAGCATAATGTAAACTCTAGACGCAGTTAATGATATTGCCATGTAAAACTGTTCTGTTGCAAACTAAAGACCTTGCTTAGCACTGCAAAGCTCTGGGCTCATTTCAATGTGATCATTGAGGCACTATGCAGAGATTATGCATTTATTGTATTTTTTTCATGAATACATGAATGAATAATAAGTTCAACAAACAAGAGTTTCCTACTGGGAATGTCAAACAAATCATTCTGCAAAGTGCTCTGAATTTCAATCAATCACTCTCCATAACACTTGTCCCGCTGAGGTCTTCAGTTTCAGCAGAGTCAGCACTTGGAAACACTACAAACAGTCATGGTAGGAGACACAGGGTCCAAGGGTGCAGAAGACAGCACACCATCAAGCTGTCCTGTTGTTTTTACCGTGGCTGGGCCTCCTTGCTGAGGTCCCTACTGGTTACCTCTGTATTGGTAGAGACCTAGAGCATTGGTGAATCATATTCCTATAACCTTGCTTCCACCATACCCCTGCTGTTACCTAGAAGCTGGAATCTAGAGGCTTTAATGGATAGCTTAGTGGAGGGGAAGTGTCCACTTGAGGTGAATGGACAAGACAGAGCAACATTACTTACATGTGGAATCTAAAGTATGATACAAATTAACTTATTTACAAAACAGAAACAGACTTACAGACATAGAAAACAAACTTATGATTACCAAAGGGGAAAGGGGAGGGGCAGGGATAAATTAGCATTTTGGGATTAGCAGACACAAACTGCTATACATAAAATAGATAAACAACAAGGACCTATAGCACAGGGAACTATATTCAATATCTTATAATGGAAAAGAATATGAAAAATAATATATATATGAATCACTTTGCTATACACCAGAAACTAATGCAACATTGTAAATCAAGTATACTTCATTTTTATTGTTAAGTGAAAAAAAAAAGAGAGAAATGGTATTGCAACATTGTGACACTTTTAAGACCCAGATGAAGATGAATGGTGAGATTGGGTTATTGAGTGTGAAGACACCACAAAAGATTTGTTCAGAGAGCATGGAGTCTTCATTTTAGGACGTTATCACTTGAAGTTCTGAAGTTGGATTTTGGTGCCTCTGTCTTGTGGAATCCTTATTTTCATTTTAAAGGGTTCACCACTACTCTTCTGGGGTCTTGATTTATACTGATGTGGGGGAAGGAGAGGCTTAAAGAAAAAGACAGTCCTTTATTTGGAATTGTTTGTCCAAGGCTAGTTTTAGGACAGATAACTCGTTATATGGAGCTGTTTCCTCTTTCTGTCCTTTTGCCTACATTGTGACCTGAGGCAAATTCTCCTGCTGAAGTTGAGAACCTCCTGGGTGAGGCATGCCAGTCTGAGGTAGGGTTCCTATAGCTTGAGGTAGGATGCTCAGTCTGAAGAAACTTGCCATGTACCAAGGATGCTTGCTCTTCATCACTACCGGATCAATTAATACCAACAAATTCTGAGTGAATTCCAAAGGCTGTGGTAGTCAGAGTTCTACTTCAACATCAAGGTTCATCTTAGCTCCCTCTTGCCAATTGAATGTTGCTAAACAGTACAATTGCTTATGTTTTATTTATAGCTTCTAAAATAAGAATCTTATTCTTACTAACTATTATTATTCTGGCCATAGGGCCCATCCTATATCTGTGTGGATCAGATGTTGCTTGTCAACTTTCATAGTGTGTGGAGTGCCAAGCATAGTGATTACTTAATAAAAGTTGGTTCTGTTCTTCTCTTCCCTATGCTTTTACATTCATCGTACAAACAAATACCACCAGTTGCAAATTTATCAAGTTTTGTTACAAAGATGCCTTCCCCACCAGGAATCTGATATGAATAAATAATGTGATTCATTGCATTTTCTGCAGAGAAAAGTGACTGGATGAAATATGATAAGCATTTCAACCTTCAGGGAAGGCTCTAGATTATTCATTTGGGGTTGGAGAGTGTTGCCCATTGAAACAGGCTCTCAGATTCCTATAATGGGCTGATTGCCTGACTGGCTGTATAGTATAAAATAGGTGACATCACCTTTGTAAGCCTCAGTTTTGTCATCTGTAAAATGCAAAAGCTGAACAGATTAGTTCCAAGGACACTTTGGTAATATAGCATAGTTTTCAGAGCAAAGATTATGCTTGGTGTTCAAATTCTTGGAACCGTTACTTACCCACTCCATGCCTCAGAGTTCTCACCTGTGATAAGGTCATTCTAGGGATCAAAAGCGTTGGTCTGTACAGTATAGAGTACTCTGCCAGGATGAATTCTGTAAATGTAAACTATTATTATTCTGATTCTGCCTTCTGTGGCTTTAATAATAATTAACAATATTTAACAATAATATCTGTTGATGTTTGAGTAGTTAAAATGGGCTGAATATTATTTACATTATCTTGTGAAAATATCACAATAATCCTACAACGAACGTACCGTAATCATGTCCATTTTACAAGTGAGGAAGTGAGGCTGAAGGCTGAGCTAGTTCCCTATGGTGTGGCAGTTCGTTAGGAGCTGGACAGGACCCCAGGCCAGCTCTGCATGCCCGCTGTCCTTCCACTGTTGATTCTCACCCCACCCTCTCTCTCAGGGCTCTGCTGGAAGCAGACCAGCCTGCAAGGTTTGCTGGAAGACAAAGGCAGACGGAGTGAGGAGGGAGGCTCCTTTGCTTAGCTTGATGTCAGACTCTGAAAAATACTCTGTTGAATTGATTTCCACCAGTTTCATTGCTGACTTTGGCATTTGTTTCACATTTAGTCAGTGTTTATCTAAACGGGTTCCAGTTCCTTTCTTCTTCTACATTAATCCATGTTGACCTTGCTTCTGAATTAATTACAGTTCAGGTTGCCAGTATTGCTGCATTTCTCCTTTTCTCACACGCTTTCACGGCACCGTTTGTTACCTTTTCAACCTGCTTTTCTTCTCTTATCTCTCCTGTCTCTGCTGCTTCTCAGAAAGAAAAGGTGAAAGCAGCTAACTCTGCCTTATGTTGTACCCTCAGAATTTCCCGTTGTACCCTCAGAATTTCGTGTGGTTCCCCTCTTTATTTTGTGTGTGTGTGTGTGTGTGAGAGAGAGAGAGAGAGAGACTGGGGGTAAGGGGAGAGAGAGAGATATAGAGAGGAGAGAGGCACTGTACTGTCCTTTCTTTTGATTACCCACCAGAAATATACTCAGTGCTTCTGTGGTGAGTGACAACATATCCATTTCTTACTTGGGAATCCAAGCAGGCCCTGAATGATGGTAAGCAAGAGATAAAATCATGGCATAGTTCTCAAAGTCCACTTCAGCCATTTATTTCTAACAAGTCTTTGAAGTCAGGATTTGATGTTTAAGGAGAGTGCATTACACTCTCTGAGGAGCGGGGAGTCCAGTGCTGCTTCAACCAGAGGCAAGCTTATTTACATAGTTGATTTATAAAGGCAAACACACGCTTGATTACTGATTATAGTGCTAGTTTTAAATAAAAATGTACATTTAATGCTTTATCAGCTCTAGTCCTCTGCCATACTTTTAATTATTCACCGTAAGATTGTGACTAAACAGGCAATTAGCAGCTAGAAAGAACATCAGATTTATCTAAAGTGGGTTTACCTTTGAATCTCCAAATCCAATAGGTTAATGATTCTAATATTCTGCTCTCCTATCATAGCTACACAGTGAGGGAGAAGTTCATGTCTGGACCAGAGATGGACGGGATTCCTATCTCACTTCACTTTGCAGTTCTCTCCCATTTCTCCTTCGGTAACTGATATGCACTGAGGTCCATGTGTGTTTAATGTTCATTGGGACATATGTCCATCAATATAGTGAGAGCTAACGAACAGGGCACTTTATTGGGGAATAAGAGTTTGAGGCATTCTGAACATGTTTTATCACTTATAAAAACATGTAAGGGTGAGACACATTGCAATTATTACCACTTAAGTCTAGAAATTACAAAAACACAGATCTCTATCAAACTGATTATAGATATATGAAAACCTCTCTATAAACCCCTCTTTATATCCATGAAACATTTTTTTGTTCTATTACGGTTTGTTGAGTAGTTACTTGCTGCCGCTGCAATTGTCCCTATACTTCCGATTTTGTCTCCTCTGTCTCCCCTGTTTTAATGATCCATAGTTTTTTTTTTTAGAATTAAAATAGTCCATGCTGATTGCACCTCTAAATGTTCTTTCTGAAGTGTCTGCGCACATACGTTATCATCAGAAGTCTCTCCTTGGATGTCTTTGTCCTTCAAAATGTCAGCACATTCCATTTTGATACTAGGGGTTTACTAGTTTGCCCTTAATCTGTCATCTTGTCCAAAGAACAGATTCTCATTCCTTCCTGTCAGTTGGTGTCACCACTTAGATATCCTCAGACCTCTCAAGCCCAACAAACTCAAAGTAAAACTCATGATCTCTTTCCTTTCCGTTCCAAACTCACTCCTCCCACTATGTTGTCTCTCTCAGTTAACAGCCTCATTGCTTTTTACAACTGTCCTACTAGACACTTTGGAGTTGGTCACAGTTCTGTCTATTTCTCCCCACCCCCCACCCCCAGGCACACTCACGCTTCCCTTAGTTTTGAAGTCATACCAGTTCTGTCTGTGCTCTCTTCTACCATTTCAGGTTCTTATCATCTCTTCACTGGATGACCTCAGTATTCTCCTAACAGGAGCCCCTGTGTTCAGCCCCTTCTCTCTTAAATCCATCCTTCCAATAGATGGAGGGAAGTAGTTCTGAAATTCATTGCTCATGTCATTCCCATTCCCAACCCTAGCGATGGCTCCCCTTTGCTTCAGTCCAAACTCTAAAACAAAGCATATAGCTCTTCTCATGTCACCTTTTATTCCCAGCATATCCACATGTCCGGCCCTACGCTGAACAAACTGCTCACTCTCACTGTTCTTTAAAATTAGCTTGAAATTTTATATGTCTGTGTTACTTTTTGACTAAAATGCTCTTCCACTTATCCATAGGAAACTGAAGTAAAGAGACCGTGTCTGTTTTGTCCAGTGTTGACTCCCAAGAACCCACCACAGTGTTGAGCATAGAATGAATACAGAGATGTAAACTCATTTACCCAAGGACACACAAACACAGGCAAGAAAGACCTAGTGTTTGGATCTGTTGACTCCCATCCTTCTATTTTTTTGTTCCAAAATATTTGATGATTGTAAGATTTGAGAAATCATGTTTCCCAAGTGGGGTCAAGGAGATTCATTGGCCTTTACTTGTTTAGCCCTGAGACTTTATACAGTATATATCAAATGCAAGTTGACATTTTCCATGGACTACAGGAAAGACCTATAGGGAATACATTGGGTTTGATTGTTCTCTATGGTTCTAATATCATAAACATAACTATATTAGTGCTTCTCAGAATTTAATGTCCATCTAAATCCCCTGAGGATCTTGTTAAAATGTGGATTCTGCTCTAAGAGGTCCAGTGACATCTGAGGTTCTGCATTTCTAGCATATTCTCAGTGATGGCCACAGTGCTGATTCCTGGACACACACTTCAAGTAGCAAGGAGCTAGAAAATTATATACAGCCCACCCGGGTTAACTAGTATTTTTCTCTTTTGCTAAGAAATTTGTTGAATTAAAAACAATTCTCTTCTCTATATCCCATGATAGTCTACAGAAATAAAGGTTTGATTATTATAATGATATGCAGAATGAATTATCTCGAGGCAATATGATATCAATCAAACCATAGTAGAGATTGATGATAAACATGATGGGTGGGAATCAATGTTCATCTACAACAGCTCTCTTCTTGGATCTTATTTCAGAGGAGTTTTCTAAACTTCCAATTCTCCATGCCGAGGCAGTAATCATTGGTCAATACTTCTTCAAGGAAATCCTTAGTATCATTAATCGGAAGGGGCATCAAAACTAATCTGGAGAATGCACTGTGAAGATATTTGTAACTGCATTTTAATGAAAGCATGCTTCTTTCCCATTTCCCAGGTGTCTGACTCCAAGAAGTAACGCCATCGGGGGTGATGTCATCTACACTGCTTGACCTGCTCTACTCAGAGTGGCTAAATGCAGACCTTTAATTGCACTGTTACCTATGGACTTTGATTCTAAAGAATCCAGACTGTGACTAACCATATACAATGTCAAAAATAGATGTAACAGCTATCAGTAGTCAGTGAAACCTTTGGACCTAGACTGCAGTGCCTTTTGGCAGTGCCACTGTCGTGTAAGCTGATCTCTCATTACTGATGAGTAATGTTAAATTTGTTTTGTGTAGCTGTTGCACTGTATTAGTGAGTAAGGTGGATACATATTTTAGTCATATAATCTCTACACCTCCAGGTTTATTGTTTTTTTTTTTAAGGAAACTGACAATAAAAGACAACATGGATAGTAAATAGTTTGGTTCATAAAGGTATTTCCATGTACTGCATTTACTCTATTTAAAAATAAGTTTTATGGAAAGTTAAAATAACACACAGTAATTTCTACTATAATTGAATTGATGCAAGAGTGAGGGTTTATTGAGCCTGGGAAGGAAGTAGCATGATTAATTTGGGAGGAGAGTTCTATCATATGTCTGGGTAATGACAGTGCTCAGAACCTTATGAACAATGTTGGATATTGAATTATTAAATGTAATGGTTGGGGAAAGATTTTAAAACTTAACAAGTCCTCTTAAGTCTTATAAGGGATCCCCAATTTCTGCAACCCATAAAAGACCAAGTACTTCCGTGATTGACATAAAAATGGTCTGTTTTGGTAATGTCTTAAAAGTTAACTCCCCCCTCCCCCATATATAAACTGGAGGATTTCTGGCATGATTATTCAAGTGTGTTGCACTGGAACTCACTGAATTCCTGTTATAATCCTGGTTTTGAGGGAATGGTCTAGGCTGGAGCTGCGTTTGCCTGGAAGTGAAAAAGATGATGTTCAGGAAGAAACAGTTATTGCACTGTTTTTTGTTTGCACTGTTTTAATTTACTAAGAATCTGTCTGGATGTTTGATATTTTGGTGTTCAGACATTTCCCAAGGTTCTGTTGGGGAAAGTAGTGGATGCTGAATGATTGGCCACGTCTCCTTACAGCTGGTATTTTATATGTAGGTATACTTCTGGAAGTTCACTTGAGTGATTTGGTTGAACACTTTTCATGGGTGGTGAGGTCTGGGGGAGGCTATTCTCTGCCGTGCCTGAAGGAGATAGGCTGTAGAGGGAGGTGGGGTGGAAAGCTATGTAATGCTGAAGTGTGCAGTTGGGAGCCACATATTCTGCTTTAATTTTCAGCCTTTTTCTCTGCCTTCCAGTTCTGGCTGATGGCAGTGGGGGAGGAAGTTTGACACACGTTTGGTGTGCTTCCTAAAGCAGTCTGGAGGAAGAGTAAAACATCCCCTTGAAGGCATTCTCTGCAGAGCTTATTTCAGAATTAAACAGTTTGAGGCTCTGTTATGACTTTCATGGAGCTATGTCTGTTTTTCTACTGAGGTCAGCATCTCCTTCTGTTCCCCAGTGAACCCAAGGGAATTATGAGTCATCGTCAATGAAATCACTCTGGGAATAGAGCAGTGTTGCCCTGTCAGACCCCAGAGTTGGGTGTTCCTGCAGATGATGTGCTGGGCAACCAGATGAGCCTATGAAGATTTACAAATATATATGTATTTTGAGTAAATATGAACAAATTAGGGTAGCTTTCATTTGGGGCCAGGCCTGAGAGCCAGGAGACCTGGAACTCTGCCATTAATGGACTTTGTAATCTTGGGTGAGCAACTTAACGTTTTGAGGTTTCAAGTTTTCCATTTAAAAATAAGATTACGTGATCTCTAAGGTCCCTTTTGGCAAACTGGTTCTATAATTCTCCTTTAATTTACCACAGAGAGTGCTCGGCCGGAATATTCTGTGAAAACTTGTTTATTTTTTTAAACTTTATTTATTTCTTTCTTTATTTTTGGCTGTGTTGGGTCTTCATTTCTGTGCGAGGGCTTTCTCTATTTGCGGCAAGCGGGGGCCACTCTTCGTCACGGTGCGCTGGCCTCTTACTATCGCAGCCTCTCTTCTTGCGAAGCACAGGCTCCAGACGCGCAGGCTCAGTAGTTGTGGCTCACGGGCCTAGTTGCTCCACGGCATGTGGGATCTTCCCAGACCAGAGCTCGAACCCGTGTCCCCTGCATTGGCAGGCAGATTCTCAACCACTGCGCCACCAGGGAAGCCCTGAAAACTTGTTTTTAACTTAAGATCAATCTGATGAATATCACCAATGTAAAAAATAAATCATTAACAGGTACATATGGTATTTGTAGTGTTACTTGTTTCTTAAAGGCTAATCTTCAGTAAATTGCTTGATCATTTGGTATGCAACATGCTCTCAGTGTATTACATACTGTATTTGTATTTTATATTTGGAAGTGCCATTGAGCATTGCATATGGTTGTTCTGAATTTGTCAATAATGTTCTGTGTGCATTCCATATGCGAACAGCCATGCGATCCTTATATGGTACAATCAATGCACACATATTTCCTAGTCTTGCACCTTCCCAGATTATACTTTTAAGATGGAAATGATGATTAGAAGAGTTCTGTATAGTAAAAAGGCTAACTTTATTTATTTATTTACTTATGCAGTTAATTGACTCTAAGGAGTAGTATTTTTCAGCGGAAAATCTGTAATAATGTTCTTAGCTTTTAAGAATGTTTTTGGCTAGCAAAATCATATGTATTTAACTTGTATATTATTAAATCTTATTTAAATATGACTCTTCAAATCTTATTTCGGTTCTTCAAATCTCATTTTCACAAGGGCAAATTTTTCTAATTGTGAACACAGTTATTTACACATTTTGCATATTAATACCATTTTCATTATGAGGGCTTAAAAAGATTAAAGATAAATAATAATTCATATTCTTTTGACATAAATGTATATGTTTTAATTTTTGTGGCATATACTAGGAAGAGCTCTATGTTGTGTGAGAAAGCATCAAGTTTTATTGTTATGAGTTAGCTACGAAGTGGTCTCATTTTCAAAGAGATATTTGGGACATATGCTAGCACATTCTGTTACCAGCTAGTGATCCAAATGGAGAAAAAATTTCCATGAGAAAGGCAAGTTGTATAATGAAAAGGACCCTAATAATCCAGAGGAGACCACTAAAAACATCCCAGATCGTCCAGGTTGATGATATGCATTTTGAAATGTTTTAAAGCAGAAGTTTTCTCTTTGCTGTTGATCGCTGTGTTTAGTTCATGACCTCACAATTTCATTTTCTTTAGTAAAATCCTCCCTGTTCTGAAAAGCATGTTTATTTAAGACAAAGAGGTCCTTCTCTCTTGCTGTCGGTTAAAGTGAGTATCCTGTGTGTTCTGCTGTTCCACTCGTTTTCCTGACTCATCTTCAGGTTCAAAAAATTACATATTTGTTTGATAGTTTGAAAAAACCTTCCAGTATTTTTTTCCTCATGTCTGAAATGGTTCATATTAAAGCTTTCATAATACCCTTCAGTTTCTGTGTTAAATTGATGTTTAAATTGGAAAGAAAGTGGGAGCTTTGGCAGTTGAGATAATTCACTTCATCTGGTGGCCGGCTCTGTTAACAATCACATCATATGCCAGCACTTAGACCAGATGAAAGGAGCCCTCAGGGCACTAAAACTACGTGTTAGGAGCGGAGGGAAAATACAGTTAGAGTTCTTTGTTTCATCATTTTATTCTCTAAAATGGGAAATTATTTTGACCGGAAATTTAAAGTGTTCAAAGAACAATTTAAAGGTTATGTGGTGGCTTCGCCTTGGAAGCTGAATGCAGATTTTTGATCAGTATGCTGGACAGAAAGTGTTGCGCCCCATGTCAGCAAATGACGTCTTTTATTCCCTGTGTATTGAGTGCTGTGAGGAAATGGTGATATTGTTAGCATATGAATAGTATCAAAGTCCTCCACTGGAAGATAAACCTCCATCTTCTGAAATAGATGCACGGCCTCCCCTCCTGCACTGAAGTGACTCTCTTTCCAACAGTGTGCTCCCTCTAACCCCAGAGCGGTTTCTTCCAGAACAGGCACGTTGATATTCAGCACCCAGTTGAGTTGCTGGTGCGTGACTGTACCTTCCATCACTTAGGAGAAAACATTTTCACACCATATTGCCTTTCTACAGAAAGGGGAGGAAGGCTATTAGTTAAAAATTTTTTTTGGCTAAATTTATGGCAGAGTGGAATTGACATTTTCTTTACGATTTTTCTTATTATTTGTCCTAAAAATGAGAGACTGATCTAAGCCGTTGACAAGAAATAAGAATGCATAACTGGCTTTTCATGTCTGAAGGCAGACATGACTCTTTTCACTGTTGCTGGATTCTTCAATCAGTCCTGACATGCTGGCCAGACACAATTTAAAAATAATGCATCCATCCCGTCCTTCTCTTGTGTGCATATTATTAGAGGGTGATAAGTCCTTCTTATCAAGCCCCTTCTCTTTCCACCTGTCCTGTTGATCAACAAATCCTGCGGCTACTCAAAATGGAATTTTAGTTCTGCAGCAGAATTACTGGGGCTTTTAAGAGCCCCAAATAGGCCCTGAGATGATAAACTGTATGACAACCCATAACAGGGCAAGTAATTCCAGATGCCTTGGATGTTTAGTCTGTTAGCTTATGGAGACATGTAAGGAATAGTCAGTTTCCATTAATGTTCAATTTATTATTGGCCAAGATGCTTAGGGTATGATGCTGCTAGTCATTTCCTATAACAACTTTATTTATAGAGGAAGTCTTTTCTGAAACATACATGGCTGGAACTTCATTTCTGAGCTCATATGTTATGCTGACCAAAAACGTCTGTCAAAACTTAGATCAATGTCATGGGCTATATTTTCATTTTCATTACTCTTGGAGTCCTTTTTTAAGAAAGTATGTTGCCAGCTGTTATATTAACATTCAGTGAAGTTTAGGTTAGCTCAATTCCAGCCTATGGTTTCGGAATAAGCAGAGCATAATGTTGACATGATTGATATCCAGTTCCTCATTCTGTGTGGTTTCTCTTGCGTGTTTAAAGACATAACTGTGTACAAAGCAAAGAAACAACATGTTTGTTTTATAAAGAGCTAAATGTACTCTTGATGGAGAGCTGTTTTGTATGTCAGTGTAATAGAAGACCTTTTCTTACTTTTTGTCTCTCACTCATACACCAAGTAATTGTTCCCATAGTCTCCCTGACTGATATACATTGAGAAAGTGAATCTTGGTGAGTCAAGCTTGTTTTATTGTTAGATTCTGGATTGCTTCCAAATGGGACGTTGGAATCGAAAGAATGAACACAAAGGCTTCTGGGACATGTTAGGAATACCAAGTACTATCTCCAGATTTTCTAATTAGTTTTCAAGACAAATGCTCAGGAAATTACAACAATGTACCTGATTCAGCTCAAATTTTAAACATAGTGGATTTTAATACGAATTAGTATTCCTACTTTTAGGTGATTCCATTTTAGGCTTCAGCTTATTATATTTGAAGGCTCAAGTGCTTTCTTTCATTTTTTTTTTTTAAGCCACATATCGATGAGCAAATGTCATTGTCTAAAATAGATTTTCCTCTCTGAAGAAGAGGCTACTTCATATAAAGTTAATCCAAGAAGGTGACAAGACTCGATACTTAATTCAAAAATGGGTAAGTCATGGCATGGCAGAGCATAAGAGTCTGCTTGTTCTTCTAATTATTTGTTCGTAATATCCCATGGTAATAATTTATACATTTTAAATAATACTTTATGCAGAACTTGGGAGGGCAGAGCTTGGAAAGAACCAAGTGATTTCACTGATAAAAAGAATAGTCTTACTTAATGATGTCAGAGTTGGATGAACTGATGGTTTTACAAGTCAGAGATTTCAAGGCATCTAAATTACCCTGAAGTTATTGCCAACTATCCTGATTGTTTGGGATAATTGTTTGGGATTAATCCCCAGGCTGGCAAAAAAGATGATTAGAGTGGCCTGTAAAAATAAGAACTATCACACTAGCAGATTTAAAAAGATCAGTTGGCCAAGTATTGTTTTGAGAATAAATAGAGTAGAGGAAAACTTCCCACCAGTGCAGTTTAGAGCATCTGCCCCTCCCTTTTCTGTGAATAATGATTGAATAAGGTCATATTTCTGTACTGGAATCAGGACTTCAGTGATTTGATAATTCGCCAGCAAATCTAGTGACTAACTTTGTAGCCTGATTAACCTCTGAAAGCATCTCTATATGTTTCATCCTGTAATATTATTAATAATCTCAACTCCCCAAATCCACCCTTCTCCTTGGTTAGGCAAGAATTCTTTTTCAAGGTCACAGAGAAATTTCAGTTTTCAAATTATGAACCTCAAAAAGTTACAGAGAGAGCAAGAGTGAGAGTGAGAGAGAGAGAGAGAGATTTTCTATGTGACGTATGTGCCTGTGGGGAGGAGCAGGATATAGTTTAATAATTTCGAAGCCACCTTCAAAGTAAATTTTTATTCAAAAGTCTACTGAGTTATTTCTAGTTCTATTATAAAGTATTTCCTTTCTGTTCTTGTAATGCATTACTATTTAACAAGGACTTAAGGATAATTTTACTTCAAAACAAGATAGCAGCCTATATATACTACCTACAGTTCTTCAGGAGCAGCTGTTTTATTTATCACAACATTTAAAAAATCAGATCAATATATTTTTTGCTTTATTAAAATTGTATATTAATTGGTCAAATGAATTATTTGGGGAAATTAATGATTAGGAAAAGGGTGCAGAAACATCTATGTACTTAAGTAAATATTTTAATGTCACATGTATGGCTCAAAATATACTATCATGATTTAAAATATACATCTTATCAATTAAGTAGAAATTTCCCTTTGTAAAAGGGAAACATTTCAAGTACTGAAGAAATGCTTTATAACAAAAATTATTTTTCTTTATTAAATATCTAGGAGGGTAGCAAGCATGGAGGATGCCAGCTAGATTTCAGTGACTCAAAATCAGGCATTCATCCATTTATTCATTCACTTTAATAAACATTTATCGAGGGTAGCAGGTATAGAGCTGAGGACAAGGTATGAAATGGCAAAAGCCCATTGATTAAGGTGAGAAATGATAAAGGCTTGGATGATGATAAGGGCAGAGGAAAGGAGAAGTAGGGGGCTTCAAGAGCTGTCTAGGAGGAAGAGTGTAAGTGTAAGTCAAACTACAGAAGCCCCAACTCGGATCAGCTTGAATGTTAGAAACACTTATCTGAGATTTGTCCCATAGCTATTTGTGAGGCTAGGATATTACATTATATGTGCTCAAGCAGAGGCTCCATGGGGCTTAGCTTTGGCCTGCTAGTCATGCTATTGCATTGCCCCCTGCGATTGACATTCCACTAAACACAGAGGTTGTTTGCCAGTCTCTACTTCTATCACCATCTTTCTGGTATGAGCGAGGTGACACTGTTGGGCAAAGAGGTATTCCTTCCCAAAGTATGGGCAAAAGTATTTTCCTAATTCCCTATGGTACAAAAGTCTTAATTAAAATACTAAAATAATGCATATTATGAGACACAGGAAAAATTCCAACTGTCTAGTTCCCCATTCCTTCCTACTCCCACAGCCATGCTCCCAGAGGTAGCCATTAAAGCTCAATAAAGTATGTTAGATTCTCAAGAGAGTAGGTTAATGCAGGAGAGTTAGATTCTCAAGAGAGTAGGTTAATGCAGGAGAGTATATTAAAAGATATTAATATTCTCTCTTCTTTTGCTCCTGTGTACATGGACTTTTCTCCAGTTAACTTGAAGCATCACTTTGCTTTAAGGAGTAGGGTTAGAATTTTTACAGTAGCAATGCAAAGAGTCTATATTCAGCTTCTGATACTTACAAGGGATGCTTGAGTTCAAAGCAAAGTGATAGACTTGGAATCTAGCGATCTCTGAGAGAGACAAAAACTTCCCAAATTCCTTTACTTACCTCTCTAACACATCAAAAGGCAGGCTTAGTGGATAAGACCATAGAAAATTATATACCTAAAGTAGTGCAAAGGAGGACCACAGCAGAGAGATCAAATGTTCCAAACCTGCTTATCTTCTTCCTGTGGGGTGGTTGCTGGATACAGGAGACCAAAGTGGCAGATGTGACTTGATCTGTACTCTCTGGGCTTTTCACTACAGTGAGGAGCTCATGCTGAATAGGTTAAGGGGAATGCTTGTTCCTTGACTGGGGCAGTAGAAGAAGGTGTTTGTAAGCCTCATGAACCAATTTGGGTAATGGTGACACCAAGATAAATTCAATGGCCCAGCCTGGTTAGGAAGAAGAAGTCACAGTTTATTTTCCAAGCACTCCTGAGTTCCCAGAAGAGATACGGAAGCTGGTTGAGCTGAAAGGCAGTAGGCTCTGGCCTATTGTGGCAAGTGGTGAGGTGCCCCAGCAGCAGAAGCCATGGTGTTCAGAAGCTATGATGGCCAGGATCCAAGTGGGGCGCAAAGAAGAGGATCAGAGAGCTCCTCATGCCATTTAACAACTGGGGTAAGGCCACACTAGTCAGGAGCACCAGCAGGGCTGGCCCTCATCCAGCCAAAAGATACCAGGCACAGACAATGGGAGCAGATTCTAGAACACCTGGAGACAGAAAGAGGTGATCTACTGCAACGAGCAGTCCCAGGCTCTCCCAACCCTGGTACTCAGTAGTTGAGATGTACAAGAGGAGAATCCTGGTGGATCCAAGGACTCTATTTTGCCCTCCATCACATTGCCTTGAAGTACAGATGACACACTTTTCTTTTCCCTAACTGCCTGCCATCTTGGAGAAGCAGAGGAAAGGAGAGGAAATCAAAAGGGTGAAGTTTTACTAAAGGAGCTTTAAAATTATTACAATGGGTTGAATTTACTGTTTTGGACTAATATATAGGTTCTGCAACTGACCAGGTGGGGATACATGAGGATCATGGGATTACCTATCTATAAGAAATAAAGAAGCTGCTTTGAGCATCTGAATGCACTTTGAGTAAATTAACTGGATGTTGGACCTCCTGAATTGATTCTGTGTCTTCTAAATGCTTTTTCTCATATACCCCATTTTTGCCTTTTTATTCTACACCCTGGGACATTTACTTAAATTTTTCTTCTATAATTTCTGTCAATTTTTTATTTTGAAGCTAATATTTTTGATTTTGAGGAATATTTTCTTGTTCTCTGATATTTCCTATCATAGCAGCTTCTGCTTTTATTTTATTTCATTTGTAATGGATGTAATGTTCTCTCAAATCCCTGCTGTTCCCAATGAGAGTTTTTAAACAATTCTCTTTTGTACTGTGAATTGTCTTTGGTTCTTCTGAGGTCACTTGTTCTGTTTGTTCATCCTGGCCCTTCTCTCTTCTAATGTTTACAGATCCAGGTAGAAGACATCAAAAAACCTAGATTTAGCTTTTGAACCTCCAGTTGGGCCCCTTTAATTAATTTCTCATCAAGCGTTAGAGCTCTCAACCCAACTGTTTGATCAGTCCATGGTTATGTTCTTACAGTTTGATGTGAAAGAGGTAAATACAGGAGAGGAGGGGCTCAATGATCAAACTCATGTCTCCAGTTGTTTTCTATACTCTCATGATCTCCAAAATTATATTTCAGTCCAAATCTCTCTGCTGAGATTCTGATGCATATATCAATTGTGTACTGGACATTTCCACTTGGGTAGAGAGACCTTAAATTTAACCTGCCCAGACTTAATTAATCATCAGCCCACCTCTTCCAGTCACCTTCTCTTCTTCCTCCCATATATGTTATATCAGTGCGTGGCCTGACCATCCACTTGGTGTTCCAAGCCAAAAACCTGGGTGTCATTCTCAACTCTTTTCTCTTCATTCAATCAGCCATCCAGTTCTGTCAATTCAGCTTCCTGAATATCTCTTGAATCTGTCCACTTCTTTTATCTCCATTTTCCATAAGACGTGTACGTCCCGACCACTATAATTACCCATTTGAATGATCACAGCATCTCTTTACCTGGTCTTCCTCCTTCCAGTCTTTACATACTCAGTTCTTTCTCCAGAGTGACCTTCTAAGATGAAAAATCTCATTTATCATTCCAAACTTATCATCACCCATTTCAATGACTGTCTACTGATCTGAGGGTAAAACTTGAGCATCTTACTCTGGCTTGTAAAACCCTTTATGATCTGACCCCTCATCACCTATCCAGTTGACCTTTCACTATACCCTACCCCACCTTCTGTAATCTAGTCGTACCGAGCCTCTTGCAGGACTCAGAATGCATTTTGCTCTCTCTTACTGTGATACCATTATTCAAGAGCTGTACAGTGGAAGTGGAGCTTATGAAATTGAAAAGAAAAGCCCAGAGTTACAAAAGGAAGTTGAAGACAGAGTTTCAAAATAGGGTAGAGGGATCATGAGCGCCAAATGAAGCAGAGAGTGCAAGTAAGATAAGGATGAAAAAGTGCCAGTTAGTTTTTACAAGAAGAAACCCACCATGAAATAAGAAATTGTCTTTACTTGTTAAATTGGAACCACTGATCAGTAACTCTTTCATTTTCAAATTAATTGTTAGAGTCTCTGTTTGAAATAGAAAATTACTAAATGGTATTCACTAACTGTAGTGAATACCATTTAGTAATTGTCTTTATTTGAAAATAGACAATTACTAAATGGTATTCACTAACTGTAGAATTTAAAAGATGGTCATTTTGTGAACTTATTGAAATCAATTTTGTGAAAGCAATGATAATGGAAGCAGATTGGTATGGATTAAAAAGAGGATGTAAGGTGAGGAGGTGGAGATAGCTTTTGTAGACAATTCTTCTAATGTATATTAGAACTTCTTCTGGTGAGAAGAAATGAAACAAGATGGTGATTAAAGTCCCGATAGAGTGTTTATTGTGTATGTGTATCTGTGTGTGTGTGTGTGTGTGTGTGTGTGTGTGTGTGTTAAGCTGGTATAGATGTGTTTATATGCGGACAAGAAGTCAAAGGCATGCTAGATCCTCAGATTGACTCCTTTATGCCTGTATTCCCGGTTTTCCAGACACACCCAGAGACTTCTCAACTCCAGGGAGAGGCATAGTGTAGGTTCTTGTTGGGACCTTCTTCCCCCCTAACATCGCTTACATTTCTGCTGACTTAATGGACCTCAGCTCTGGATGGCAGGATGTAGCCTCTTCCTCCTCTTCGTGCACTCCCTGCAGGAGTCAACTTCCTGTTGTCCACGTGGGAAGTGGGGGATTGTCGTCCATCTGGTCGTCAGTTGCTTTACTCCGTTGCCTTTCCCACTCTCCTGGATTCATCACTTGGGTCTCAGCTCACTTTGCCAGTGTCCCTACTTAAAATAGATTTTAGCTAAAGTTTGAGGAGAGTAGAGAGTCCATACCACGTAGATAGGAAACATCTATTAATTGTAACATTATTCTTGGAAATGTATCTACAGTTCCTGCAAGACCATGCCCCGCTGTGTAATCTGGCTCTGCCATGTTGTTGGGTTCCCTCTTTCTTGACACTTCTTCCAGTTTCCCTTTCAGGGCCCCAGTTCCTTTCCTAAACCACTGGTGGTTACCTCCAAATGCTCTACTACATCACACAGAGTAACTTAAGTCTTTCTTTTCTAAACTTCTTCCATCTGCCTAGCGGACCCATATTTCAGATGCTAATAGTCTGTTAAGGTAGTTTCCTAAAAAAAAGTAGTTGTCTTTCTTAGAGGAATACCATAGTCTTTCTCAGACAATTGATTCAAATGACAGCCATAGTTAATATTTTTGTATCTATACATATATTTCTTTCTATCCATCCATCGATCAATCTTGGAAATATTAGGTAAGGACACCAAAGAAGAAAGTCATCCTTGTTGTGTACTTACTATTAAAATTTACTTTAATTAATACAGATCAGCTAGGACAACATTATAATTAGAATCTTTAAAAGCACATGCATATAATTTCACTATTTAATTTTAGAATTATTACATAATTACCTGACTTCCTCAAATTAAAAAAAATTCCAGATGTAGCTATTCATTATTTTCTCATATATATTTTCAAAATAAAATGGTAAGTTAACCCTTCTCCCATCCCTAATAATGCCACATTAAACTTAAAGAAATAAGAGACCTTATACGATCAAAGTCTGAAATTTCATTTCAGAGGAAAGGCATGTTTAAAGTTCTCTAAACTAGAAAACTTCCTATTGCCACAAAGTGTCCAAAAACAATTTGGAAACTGGAGGATTATTTTAGGAAATTTGAATATAGGAATTACCTGTAGAAGAAAGGGGTGTTAAAGTGGGAGAAGTTGTTACAACTCAAGTTAGGGCACAGTGAATGTTGTTATGTGGCAAAGTGATACTGGCCCTCTGGCAGAGTTTTCCAATAACAGAAGAGGGTTAGAATTCCAGCTTCTCTGACCTTTAGTCTTCTCACTGCTCCATACCTTCTGCTTGACAAAGCAGATGAGAAATAGCGCAGGGGAATTTGTTCAAATACCTGACCATTTTTATGGGAGGAAAGTTCCATTTGATTATACTCCTGTTTGAATGATGTTTTTAAACAAAACAAAGACACAATCTTATAAACAACGAAAATAACTGCGTATAAGTTAACAATCTTTATGTTTTACAGATTCGACCAAGAAGAAACTTAAACTGTTCTGTGCATCTCTTATTTATTCAAAAATGAAGGCTTCCCTTTCAATCCAATTGCTTGGTATTTGGAATTGAAGGAGCCATGAGAAATTTCAGTGAAGCAGACTGTTTTTTTTGTTTGTTTGTTTTGCGGTACGCGGGCCTCTCACTGTTGTGGCCCCTCCCGTTGCGGAGCACAGGCTCCGGACGCGCAGGCTCAGCGGCCATGGCTCACGGGCCCAGCCGCTCCGCAGCACGTGGGATCTTCCTGGACCGGGGCACGAACCCGTGTCCCCTGCATCGGCAGGCAGACTCTCAACCACTGCACCACCAGGGAAGCCCAAGCAGACTGATTTTGACTAAATAATAAAAATGATTTTGTTGAAAGAATATCAGCGTATGCTCTGGCATTGGACCCATCATTTTAAAACAACCTCATATTGATATCTATTTTTATTTTTTTAATTAAAGAAATTAATTGAAGTATAGTTGATTTACAATGTGTTAGTTTCAGGTGTATAGCAAAGTGATTCAGTTATACACATATATGTATCTATTCTTTTTCAGATTCTTTTCCCTTATAGGTTAATTCAAAATATTGAGTATAGTTCCCTGTGCTATACAGTAGGTTCTTTTTGGTTATCTATTTTATATACAGTAGTGTGTATATGCTAATGCCAAACTCCTCATTTATCTCTCCCCCATATCTATTTTTAGAGGGACATGTTTTTGGTACGTTCTTGGATTATAACAAAATTGTTCACATGAGTAGAAGTTACACAGATATGTTGATTAAACCAGGTGGATTCTAAGCTTCCCTGAACTGTTACTGGCTATGTTTTACATTTTTTGATGATGTGTTGCCATTTTCTTCTTGACATGGTTCTAACACTGTTTTATTTCCTAGCTTTGACTCATTTTGTTGTCAGAGCCTGGGAACATAGAGAGGAAAGCAAAGGAGTTAATGCATTATAAGCTGTGAGTTTATTCATACACTGCCTGACTCACCCTCCAACTATTCCTCTCCCAAGAGGGATTTATTGCTATTACAGTCAGTACTAAAACAAGTTGGGGTTTCAGATGCTTTGGTATCCACATATCTAAATAATAGTAGTTATTTTGCTTCTAGCTTTCTCTAATGTTATTTGGTTTTGAGAGCTAATGGTATTTCTATTTTATTCAACAGTAAACATCAGTTTCACTAAATCGTTAGGGTTGTGTCCTAGAGTTATAAAAGTATTGATTTTTATGTAAACCAGCAGAAAATGCTAACAGATCATATAAAATATTTGATAGTTTATTGGGGCTTTTCTGATAGCCACTTTACTTTTGGCAGGCAGCATAAAGATTGGAGATATCGGGTTAGGGGTGGGTTGAAAGAGCAACTGGGAGGGAAGGAGTGATGATAAATGCCTTGACATTCTTTCACACTAAATAAGAAGTTATGTCATATTCACAGTGCTAAAGGGTGACAGAAATATTGTGCAGCTTAAATGATTAGTTGGGGGCTTGTGTTCCTAGATTATATGATTTAGTAGCCATGCACTGGGTTTTACTACACACAATGTACTTTGAAAAGTCAACCAATAAAAAGAAAACGTAGAATAACTGACACTTTTGGCTATAGCTTCTATTTCATTATGCCTAGTAACTTTAAAAATACAGAAGCACAAGTGTTAAAATGAAGAAGTTAATATATATGGGGAACGCTGAAATACTCCTACTATTTTAGAAAATTAAGTTCAGAGTATCTACTGTGGGAATTCAATAAAACTTTTGGCCTTCAATATAAGAAAGACCATAAATCAATGAAGTTTAAATAGTTCTGCTCTCTTGAACACCTGCTTATCTGTCTTGAGAAAATTCTGTAGTGTTTTAACCATCATTTTATGACATTAAAAAGTAATGCTCACTATTGCAGTACTTGGAAAGGCTATTAACGTTAAGGGTATGTCAGCCATTCCATTATAAACCCTGATTTCCAGGAGTTTAATATAACCCAGACATCACATGTAATAAACCTTAATGCAGGAATCTGAAACTTGGATCATTATTTTCTCTGTTTAAAGGCCAATTGCCCCACAAAGACTGTCTCTAGCCATGGCAAATATCTTTAAGATAAGTTATAATTTTAAAAATTCACCAAATGCTATTTTTTTCCTTCCTGTGATAGTTTAGCTCTAATTTAAGCACTCAGAAAGGAAGGCTGTGTGTAAAATAGCTTTGAATGAAGTTAATCTACGTGCTTGCAGAGGAGCCCCGCCCCCTACCCCCAACAGAATTTTGTGCTTCTTCCCACAGAGAAGAACATTTTGGTCCATAAATATGGTCCATCTTCTACAGTTGCTGAAACAAATTACCACAAACTTAGTTGCTTACAACACGATAAATTTGTTCTCTTGAGGTTCTGGAAGTCGGAAGTGTGAAATCAGTTTCACTGGGCTAATGTCAAAAGTGTCAGCAGGGCTGGTTCCTTCTGGAGGCTCTGAGGGGAGAATAGGTTTCCTTGCCTTTTTCAGCTCCTAGTAGCTGCCTCTGTTCCTTGGCTTAAGGTCCCTTCCTCCATCTCCAAAGCACATCAATCCAATCTCTGCTTCCATTAGAGGATAATGGAGTAATAAGCATTTCATGCGGAGATAGTATGAAAAATATCTTTAATTGACTAGGGTATGAACTCTTACGGATCCTGAGTGATAATGCTGGAGGAGAATGAAAGGGAAACTTCAGAACTTGGCATGCCTCAAAAGCTGGACATGGACTTCACTTTTCTTTAGCATTGTGAATTAATTGCAAGAAAAACCCTCAGAGGGAATGTATATGTACTATATAAATATTTAAATTTTATTGGAGTATAGTTGATTTACAATGTTGTGTTAGTTTCAGGTGTACAGCAAAGTGATTCAATTATACATATACATATATTCATTGTTTTTCAGATTCTTTTCCCATATAGGTTATTACAGAATATTGAGGAGAATTCCCTGTGCTATACAGTAGGTCCTTGTTGGTTATTTTATATTTAGTATTTTATATATAGTAGTGTGTGTATGTTAATCCCAAGCTCCTAATTTATCTCTCCCCACCATGTTTCCCCTTTGGTAACCATAAGTTTTATTTTGAAGTCTGTGAATCTGTTTTATAAATAAGTACATTTGTATCATTTTTAAAAATCAGATTCCACATATGAGTGATATCATATGATATTTATCTTTCTCTGTTTGACTTACTTTACTTAGTGTGATAATCTCTAGGTCTATCTATGTTGCTGAAAATGACATTTCATTCTTTTTTATGGATGAATAATATTCCATTATATATATATATATTTTAAATTTTTTATTAATTTTTATTGGAGTATGGTTGCTTTGTAATGTTGTGTTAGCCTCCACTGCACAACAGAATAAATCAGCCATACACATACAGATATCCTCTCCCTTTTGGACTTCCCTCCCATTTAGGTTACCACAGTGCATTAGGTAGAGTTCCCTGTGCTATACAGTATGTTCCCATCAGTTGTCTGTTTTATACATAGTATCAATAATGTATATGTGTCAATCCCAGTCTCCCAATTCCTCCCTCCCCCTCCCCTTTCCCTCTTCGTATCCATACATTTGTTCTCTATGTCTATGTCTCTATTTCTGCTTTGCAAATAAGATCATCTATACCATTTTTCTAGATTCCACATATATGTGTTATTGTACGATATTTGCTTTTCTCTCTCTGACTTCCTTCACTGTCTATTACATTCTCTAGGTCCATCCATGTCTCTACAAATGACCCAATTTCGTTCCTTTTTTATGGCTGAGTAATATTCCATTGTATATATGTACTACATCATCTTTATCCATTCCTCTGTTGATGGACATTTAGGTTGCTTCCATGTCCTGGCTATTGTAAATAGTGCTGCTATGAACACTGGGGTGCATGTGTTTTTTTGAATATGGTTTTCTCTGGGTATATGCCCAGTAGTGAGATTGTTGGGTCATATGGTAATTTTATTTTTAGTTTTTTAAGGAACCTGCATACTGTTTTCCATAGTGGCTGTATCAGTTTACATTCCCACCAACAGTGCAAGAGGGTTCCCTTTTCTACACACCCTCTCCGGCATTTATTGCTTGTAGATTTTTTGATGATGGCCATTCTGACCAGTGTGAGGTGATACCTCATTGTAGTTTTGGTTTGCATTTCTCTAATAATCAGTGGTGTTGAGCATCCTTTCATGTATTTGTTGGCCATCTGTATGTCTTCTTTGGAGAAATGTCTATTTAGGTCTTCTGCCCATTATTTGATTAGGTTGTTTGTTTTTTTGATATTGAGCTGTATGAGCTGCTTGTATATTTTGAAGATTAATCCTTTGTCTGTTGCCTCATTTGCAAATATTTTCTCCCATTCTGAGGATTGTCTTTTTGTCTTGTTTATGGTTTCCTTTGCTGTGCATTGTATATATATTTTGAAATTAAGTTTAGCTTGACATGCATTTCAAAGTAAATCTGAGTTTCACATATCTGACCTACACATAGAAATGACTGACCTAGGCCCACCTGGAACTGGGAAGCAAGGAGTATGTTTTGGAGGCATGAAGAAGAAGGATGTGGAGAAACAGTTCTATTTCTTGCTGGTTGATCATCTTTGATGTCGGGCAGGCTAATATGTGGTGGTCAGCAGCCTTAATGGGTGGCATCAGAGTCCTCCTCCAAAAGTAAGAGAGTTATTTTTTGATGGATTCTGAGTGGCTAATAGTTACTAGATTTGTAATGGGAGGAAGTGCTTGGAGGTAGGTGTTCTTTGACCTGTTGTATTCCTTTCTCCCTCTCTGTGACAGGATTTATTTTCCCAAAGAAATCATGTTGTAAAGAAGATTAAAAAAAGGAGCTTAGGGCCCCAGACCAGCTTGCCAACATTGCACTGTTAATCCCTGGTGTAGCCAAAACATATTTTTTTTTAGGGAACAAAGTGTAAGAAGTGTAAGAACATAAGTGGTAAAAGGCAAGTGGATCAGTTCAAAAACTAAGTGCATACTAAATTAATTTCTACTTCATGATGATTTAAATGTTTTTTTTTCTACTGAAAAATCAACCACTCTGTATTGTTGTTTCTTTGAGTAAATTATTTTCTAAAGAATGAGTAACCAATTAAAGAACAAACTTTTGGAGGGCTATGGACCTCCAAAAGTTTGGAGTCTCAGGACCAGCCTCATGCTCGATGACTCACTAGGACTCACAGGACTCAGAAAGGCTGTTATACTCATAGTTGTGATGTATTACAGAGAAAAGATACAGATCAAAATCAGAAAAGGGGAAAAGCACATGGATGATGTCCAGGAGAAACAAGGTACAAGCTTCCAGGTGTCCGCTGCTAGTGGCGTTGCATAGGGACATGCTTGATTCTCCCAGCAATGATGTGTGACAACATGTGTGAAGTGTTGCTAAATGGGGAAGTTCACCTAGGCCTTGGTGTCCAGGTATTTTACTGGGGGTCAACCACATAGGCATGTAGCACCTGTGTGACTTACCTTAGCTACTTTGTCCTCCTGCCCCCATTCCTCCCTCCCACACCCCCAGGTCAAACTGATATAGAATGGCCTAGGGCCTCAAGCCCAGAGAAAGAGGTATTCACATTTTAGTATAAACTATCTGGTTAACTGATACAGTGGGGTCCAAGACCTCAGGCACACTTCTTTTAGATAAGCTATGTTTGGTGTCATTTTTCTTTTGGAAGCATCTGTATACCAATCAAATAAGGCATTCCATTGTGACCGAGGAGTTTAAGATCTTCTCTTTTCATGGGTGCTCCTTAAGGTAGGTTTATCTAAGTCAAAGTTTCCCCAAAGTGGCCGCTGCAATTCCAAATGATCCAAAAGTTTACCCATTTTCCAAGAAAATACAATATCTTGGTCCTTAGTGGCTATACCTATAGGAAGCAGGAGTTTTTGAGGGAGGTGGAGAAAGAGTTTTTGACCAGGTGGAACCCATTGTGCCTTTAGAATTCCCTAAGACATCTTAACTATGAGGGGCCCAGTTTTCCAACAGCTGTTCCCAACATCACATGTTTTCTCCTCTTTTCAACAGAATAGGATGACTTACCAAGAAGTATCACCAAACAAAATGTGGGAATTTACAATAAAGTCAGAGAGGTCAAAACACAGAGACAGAGAGGACCTTCAAGATGGTGGAGGAGTAAGATATGGAGATCACTCCCTACCCACAAATACATCAAAAATACATCTACATGTGGAACAACTCCTACAGAACACCTACTGAATGCTGTCAGAAGACCTCAGACTTCCCAAAAGGCAAGAAACTCCCCATGTACCTGGGTAGGGCAAAAGAAAAAAGGAAAAACAGAGACAAAAGAATAGGGATGGGACCTGCACCTCTGGGAGGGAGCTGTGAAGGAGAAAAGGTTTCCACACACTAGGAAGCCCCTTCACTGGTGGAGATGGGGGATGGGCGGGAGGGGGGGAAGCTTCAGAGCCACAGAGGAGAGCGCAGCAACAGGTGTGCAGAGGGCAAAGCGGAGAGATTCCCACACAGAGGATCTGTGCCAACCAGCACTCACCAGCCCGAGAGACTTGTCTGATCACCTGCCGTGGTGGGTGGAGGCTGGGAGTTGAGGCTTCAGCTTCAGAGGTAGGATCCCAGGGAGAGGACTGGGGTTGGCTGTGTGAACACAGCCTGAAGGGGGCTAGTGTGCCACAGCTAGCTGGGAGGGAGTCTGGGAAAAAGCCTGGAACTGCCTAAGAAGAGACCATTGTTTTGGGGTGTGCGAGGAGAGGGGATTCAGAGCACCGCATAAACGAGCTACAGAGACGGTCGCGAGCCATGGCTATCAGCACAGACACCAGAGACGGGCATGAAACGCTAACGCTCCTGCTGCAGCCACCAAGAATCTTGTGTGCAAGCACAGGTCACAGTCCACACCTCCTCACCCGGGGGTCTGTGCAGCCCGCCACTGCCAGGGTCCCGGGATCCAGGGACAACTTCCCTGGGAGAACACACGGCACGCCTCAGGCTATTGCAACATCATGCTGGCCTCTGCCGCCTCAGGCTCGCCCCACATTCTGTACTCCTTCCTCCCCCCTGGCATGAGTGAACCAGAGCCCCCGAATCAGCCTCTCCTTTAACCCCCTCCTGTCTGGGTGAAGAACAGATGCCAGAGGGTGACCTACATGCAGAGATGGGGCCAAATCCAAAGCTGAACCCCAAGAGCTGTGTGAACAAAGAATAGGAAGGGAAATTTCTCCATGAGCCTCAGGAGCAGCGGATTAAATCTCCACAATCACCTTGATGTACCCTGCATCTGTGGAATACATGAATAGACAACGAATCATCCCAAAATTGAGGTGGTGGACTTTGGGAGCAACTGTAGACTAGGGGTTTGCTTTCTCTAATTTGTTTCTCGTTTTATGTTTATCTTAGTTTAGTATTTAGAGCTTATTATCACTGGTAGATTTGTTTATTGATTTGGATACTCTCTTCCTTTATATATATATATATTTTTTTTCCTTTTTCCTTTTTGTGAGTGTGTATGTGTATGCTTCTTTGTGTGATTTTGTCTGTATAGGTTTGTTTTTATCATTTGTCCTAAGGTTCTGTCTGTCTTTCCTTTTTTAGTATAGTTTTTAGTGCTTGTTATATTGGTTGATTTCTTTATTGGTTTGGTTGCTCCCTCTCTTTTTTTTTAAGTTACTGTTTAATTATTTTATTTTAATAATATTTTTTTATTTTAATAACATTATTTTATTATTTTTTTCTTGCTTTCATTTTTTTTCTTTTCACCCTTTTCTTCTGAGCCATGTGGCTGACAGTGTCTTGGTGCTCCAGCCAGGTGTCAGGACTGAGTCTCTGAGGTGGGAGAGCCAAGTTCAGGACACTGGTCCACCAGAGAGCTCCCAGCCCCTCGTAATATCAGTCAGTGAGAGATCTCCCAGAGATCTCTGTCTCAACACTAAGACACAGCTCCACTCAACAACCAGGAAGCTACAGTGCTGGATACCCCATGCCAAACAACAGGAACAAAACCCCACGCATTAGCAGAGATGCTGCCTAAAATCATAATACGGTCACAGACACACCAAAACACAACACTGGACGTGGTCCTACCCACCAAAAAGACAAGATCCAACCTAATCCACCAGAACACAGGCAACAGAACCCTCCACCAGGAAGACTACACAAGCCACTGAACCAACCTTACCCACTGGGGGCAGACACCAAAAGCAGCGGGAACTACAAACCTGCAGCTGGTGAAGAGGAGATCACAAACACAGTAAGTTAAGCAAAATAAGACAGGGAAATATGCAGCAGATGAAGGAGCAAGGTAAAAACCCACCAGACCAAACAAATGAAGAGGAAATAGGCTGTCTACCTGAAAAAGAATTCAGAGTAATGATAGTAAAGATGATCCAAAATCTTGGAAATAGAATGGAGAAAGTAAAAGAAACGTTTAACAAGGACCTAGAAGAACTAAAGAGCAAACAAACAATGATGAACAACACAATAAATGAAATTAAAAACTCTCTAGAAGGAATCAATAGCAGAATAACTGAAGCAGAAGATCGGATAAGTGACCCGGAAGGTAAAATACTGTAAATAACTGCCGCAGAGCAGAAAAAGAAAAAAGAATGAAAAGAATTGAAGACAGTCTCAGAGACCTCTGGGACAACATTAAGTGCACCAACATTCGAATTATAGGGGTCCCAGAAGAAGAAGAGAAAAAGAAAGGGACTGAGAAAATATTTGAAGAGGTTATAGTTGAAAGCTTGTCTAATATGGAAATGAAATAGTCAATCAAGTCCAGGAGGCACAGGGAGTCCCATATAGGATAAATCCAAAGAGAAACACACCAAGACACATATTAATCAAACTATCAAAAATTAAATACAAAGGAAAAATATTAAAAGCAGCAAGGGAAAAGCAACAAATAATATACAAGGGAATCCCCATAAGGTTAACAGCTGATTTTTTGGCAGAAACTCTGCAAGCCAGAAGGGAGTGGCAGGACATATTTAAAGTGATGAAAGAGAAAAACGTACAACCAAGATTACTCTACCCAGCAAGGAGCTCATTCATATTTGATGGAGAAATTACAAACTTTACAGACAAGCAAAAGCTAACAGAATTCAGCACCGCCAAACCACTGTTACAACAAATGCTAAAGGAACTTCTCTAGGCAGGAAACACAAGAGAAGGAAAAGACCTACAAAAACAAACCCAAAACAATTAAGACAATGGTAATAGGAACATACATATCGATAATTACCTTAAATGTAAATGGATTAAATCCTCCAACCAAAAGACATAGACTGGTTGAATGGATACAGAAACAAGACCCATATATATGCTGTCTACAAGAGACCCACTTCAGACTTAGGGACACCTTCAGATGGAAAGTGAGAGGATGGAAAAAGATATTCCATGCAAATGGAAATCAAAAGAACGCTGGAGTAGCAATTCTCCTATCAGATAAAATAGACTTTAAAAGAAAGACAATTACAAGAGACAAAGAAGGACACTACATAATGATCAAGGGATCAATCCAAGAAGAAGACATAACAATTGTAAGTATTTATGCACCCAACATAGGAGCACCTCAATACATAAGGAAAATGCTAACAGCCATAAAAGGGGAAGTCAACAGTAGCACAATCATAGTAGGGGACTTTAACACCCCACTTTCACCAATGGACAGATCATCCAAAATGAAAATAAATAAGGAAACACAAGCTTTATATGACACATTAAACAAGATGGACTTAATTGATATTATAGGACATTCCATCCAAAAACAACAGAATACACTTTCTTCTCAAGTGCTCATGGAACATTCTCCAGAATAGGTCATATCTTGGGTCACAAATCAAGCCTTGGTAAATCTAAGAAAGTTGAAACCTTATCAAGTATCTTTTCCAACCACAATTCTATAAGACTAGATATCAATTACAGGAAAAAAAACTGTAAAAAATACAAACATATGGAGGCTAAACAATACACTACTAAATAACCAAGAGATCACTGAAGACATCCAAGAGGAAATCAAAAAATACATAGAAACAAATGACAATGAAAACATGATGACCCAAAACCTATGGGGATGCAGCAACAGCAGTTCTAAGAGCGCAGTTTATAGCAGTACAATCCTACCTGAAGAAACAAGAAAAATCTCAAATAAACAACCTAACCATACACCTAAAGCAATTAGAGAAAGAAGAACAAAAAACTGCCAGAGTTAGCAGAAGGAAAGAAATCATAAAGATCAGATCAGAAGTAAATGAAAAAGAAATGAAGGAAATAATAGCAAAGATCAATAAAACTAAAAGCTGGTTCTTTGAGAAGATAAACAAGATTGATAAACCATTAGCCAGACTCATCAAGAAAAAAGCGAGAAGACTCAAATCAACAGAATTAGAAATGAAAAAGGAGAAGTAACAACTGACACTGCAGAAATACAAAGGTTCATGAGAGATTACTACAGGCAACTGTATGCCAATAAAATGGAAACCCTGGGCTTCCCTGGTGGCGCAGTGGTTGAGAGTCTGCCTGCCGATGCAGGGGACACGAGTTCGTGCCCTGGTCCGGGAAGATCCCACATGCTGTGGAGCGGCTGGGCCCATGAGCCATGGCCGCTGAGCCTGCGCATCTGGAGACTGTGCTCTGCAACGGGAGAGGACGCAACAGTGAGAGGCCCGTGTACCGCAAAAAAAAAAAAAAAAAAAAAAAAGGAAACCCTGGAAGAAATGGACAAATTCTTAGAAAAGCACAACCTTCCAAGACTGAACCAGAAAGAAATTGAAAATATGAACAGACCAATCACAAGCACTGAAATTGAGACTGTGATTAAAAATCTTCCAACAAACAAAAGCCCAGGACCAGATGGCTTCACAGGCGAATTCTATCAAACATTTAGAGAAGAGCTAACACCTGTCATTCTCAAACTCTTCCAAAATATAGCAGAGGGAGGAACACTCCCAAACTCATTCTATGAAGCCACCATCACCCTGATGCCAAAACCAGACACAGATGTCATAAAAAAAGAAAATTACAGGCCAATATCACTGATGAACATAGATGCAAAAATCCTCAACAAAATACTAGCACACATAATCCAGCAACACATTAAGAGGATGATACACCATGATCAAATGGGGTTTATCCCAGGAATGCAAGGATTCTTCAATATACGGAAATCAATCAATGTGATACACCATATTAACAAATTGAAGGAAGAAAACCATATGATCATCTCAATAGATGCAGAAAAAGCTCTTGACAAAATTCAACACCCATTTAAAAAAAACTCTCCAGAAAGTAGGCATAGAGGGAACTCACCTCAACATAATAAAGGCCATGTATGACAAACCCACAGCCAACATCATTGTCAAAGGTGAAAAACTGAAACCATTTCCACTAAGATCAGGAACAAGACAAGGTTGCCCACTATTACCACTATTATTCAACATAGTTTTGGAAGTTTTAGCCACAGCAATCAGAGAAGAGAAAGAAATAAAAGGAATCCAGATTGGAAAAGAAGAAGTAAAGTTGTCACTGTTTGCAGATAACATGGTATAATACACAGAGAATCCTAAAGATGCTACCTGAAAACTACTAGAGGTAATCAATGAATTTGGTAAAGTAGCAGGATACAAAATTAATGCACAGAAATCTCTTGCATTCCTATATGCTAAGGATGAAAACTCTGAAAGAGAAATTAAGGAAACACTCCCATTTACCATTGCAACAAAAAGAATAAAATACCTAGGAATAAACCTACCTAAGGAGACAAAAGACCTGTATGCAGAAAACTATAAGACCCTGATGAAAGAAATTTAAGATGATACAAACAGATGGAGAGATACACCATATTCTTGGATTGGCAGAATCAACATTGTGAAAATGACTCTACTACCCAAAGCAATCTACACATTCAATGCAATCCCTATCAAACTACCAATGGCATTTTTCACAGAACTAGAACATAAAATTTCACAATTTGTATGGAAACACAAAAGACCCCGAATAGCCAAAGCAAGCTTGAGGAAAAAAACAGAGCTGGAGGAATCAGGCCCCAGGCTTTAGACTATACTACAAAGCTACAATAATCACGACAGTATGGTACTGGCACAAAAACAGAAATATAGATCAATGGAACAGGATAGAAAGCCTAGAGATAAACCCACGCACGTATGGTAACCTTATCTTTCATAAAAGAGGCAAGAATATTCAATGGAGAAAAGACAGCCTCTTCAGTAAGTGGTGCTGGGAAAACTGGACAGCTACATGTAAAATAATGAAATTAGAACACTCCCTAACACCATACACAAACATAAACTCAAAATGGATTAAAGACCTAAAGGCAAGGCCAGACACTATGAATCTCTTAGAGGAAAACATAGGCAGAACACTCTATGATATAAATCACAGCAAGATCCTTTTTGAGCCACCTCCTAGAGAAATGGAAATAAAAACAAAAATAAATAAACGGGACCTAATGAAACTTAAAAGCTTTTGCACAGCAAAGGAAACCATAAACAAGACGAAAAGACAATCCTCAGAATGGGAGAAAATATTTGCAAACTAAGCAACTGACAAAGGATTAATCTTCAAGATATACAAACATCTCATGCAGCTCAATATCAAGAAGACAAACAACCCAATCCAAAAATGGGCAGAAGATCTAAATAGACATTTCTCCAAAGAAGATAAACCAATTGCCAACAAATACATTTAAGGATGGTTAATATCACTAATCATTAGATAAATGCAAATCAAAACTACCATGAGAGGGCTTCCCTGGTGGCGCAGTGGTTGAGAGTCCACCTGCCAATGCAGGGGACACGGGTTCGTGCCCCGGTCCAGGAAGATCCCACATGCCACGGAGCGGCTGGGCCTGTGCGCCATGGCTACTGAGCCTGCGCGTCCGTAGCCTGTGCTCCACAATGGGAGAGGCCACAACAGTGAGAGGCCCACGTACCGCAAAAAAAAGAAAAAAGAAAAACTACAATGAGATATCACCTCACACCAGTCAGAATGGCTATCATCAAAAAATCTACAAACAATAAATGCTGGAGAGGGTGTGGAGAAAAGGGAACCCTCTTGCACTCTTGGTGGGAATGTAAATTGATACAGCCATACTGGGAGAACAGTATGGAGGTTCCTTAAAAAACTAAAAATAGAACTACCATACAACCCAGCTCTCCCACTACTTGGCATATACCCTTGAGAAAACCATAATTCAAAAAGAGACATGTACCACAATGATCATTGTAGCTCTATTTACAATAGCCAGGACAGGGAAGCAACCTAAGTGTCCAACGACAGATGAATGGATAAAGAAGATGTGGCACATGTATAAAATGGACTATTACTTAGCCATAAAAAGAAATGAAATTGAGTTATTTGTAGTGAAGGTGGATGGACCTAGAGTCTGTCATACAGAGTGAAATAAGTCAGAAAGAGAAAAACAAATACCATATGCTAACACATATATATGGAGTGTATAAAAAAATGGTTTTGAAGAATGTAGGGCAAGATACAATAAAGACGCTGACATAGAGAATGGACTTGAGGATACGGGGAGGGGGAAGGGTAAGCTGGGATGAAGTGAGAGAGTGGCATTGACATATATACATTATGAAATGTAAAATAGATACCTAGTGGGAAGCAGCTGCATAGCACAGGGAGATCAGCTAGGTGTTTTGTGACTGCCTAGAGAGGTGGGATAGGGAGGGTGGGAGGGAGACTCAAAAGGGAGGGGAAATGGGGATATATGTATAACCTATAGCTGACTCATTTTGTTATACAGCAGAAACTAACACACCATTGTAAAGCAATTATACTCCAACAAAGATGTTAAAATAAATAAATAAATAAAAATGCAATACAACCCCCCTTCACGCCCCCCCCCCAAAAAAAACCCCACAAAGACAGTGGAGCTCAGATCTAAGACAGCCTCCAACTCCAGGGTCTGTGAGAAAGCAGTGAGTCAATGGGCTCTTTGGGTACTGACACCTGGTTGCTGACTGGCCTCAGAATCGTTGGGAGTTTCCTTCAGGTCCTCCTTCTGATGCCAAAAACTGTAAAAATACAGGAATAGCAAAATTAAACCCACCAAATCAATAAATAGTATTTAGTAACAATGTATTGTCCATATAAGAAAAGTTCATAAACTGAGAGCCTTCAAATTCAAAGACTGATATGAAGCTCAGGGGCTTGAAGTAACAGGATGGTTTATAAAGTGAAATGAGGAAGCTGTTTACCCTTTCCAATGATTGGTTATTACGACGAGGGTTTCCAGACAGCAGGGGATAAGTTAAAAGTGATTACCTCGAATCATTTTTAGTAAGATGACTTAAATTTATTTTATGATTGTCAGAGACATTTATAAAAATAACCTAAGTTTCACTTATGTTCATGCAATAAGATAGGTTTAGTTTTGCTTACATGGATTAAATGGTTTTGTCTGCTCCGGGAATTTTCAAGTCCAATCTCCATTTTGTATTTAATTGTAACAGAGGGTATCTGGTCCCTGTTATTCCACGTTGGCCCAGAGCAGAAATGTCTGATAATGTTTTAAAGCATGTAAATGCTTCCATTTGAAAGAGTATTACATAAAATTCAATGGCTTATTTAGCAATTATCCCAATTTATTTCTTTTCATAATTTACATTCTCTTAACTAATCTAATAATTCCATCTGAGAAAACATTATGTAGAAAGATTTTCTTTCCCTTTACATCAGGAAAACAAAGAATGCCCCCGAAGATTCAAGGCAGACATAGAATAACTTAACATTCTACCGTGGTTAAAAAAAAAAAAAAAAGATTAAGGAAGACAATTTAGGTGATACAAAAATTTTTATTTAACACTTCATGAAGTGGACAATCTTTTTTCAGAGACCTGCAAAATGGAGAGGAAAGGAGGAAACTTTTACAGGATAAGGAATATAAAATAAGGAAGAGACAGATAGAAAATATCTGATTGGCTGGGACCACGTAGTCAACCTTGTTTGAGGTGAGAACGCCCAGAGTTGGCTTGGCGTTTGGGGATTGGCTGAAGGCATACACTGCGTTTCCGGTCGCGGGAAGCGTTTACAAGCACAGAGAAGTGTTTGCTGACGCGGCACCCCGGGCAGAAGCCGCTCCATCTTAGGCCTAGAAAGTTATTTCAACAACAGGAAAAGACTTGCTTGTGCTGCCCCTCATCCTTCATCCCTTCTCCTTTCTCCTCATCTCACCTGGTGCTTTATTGACTTGGAAAACAATGCTAGAAAGAGCCAGTTGAGCCCTTTCTGTGTGAACGGTGGAAGGACCAGCCTCCGCTCTCTCACGGAACACGGAAAAAAGTAGGTGAAATCATAAGAATACATTTATCAGGCATGTGAATTGTAATGTCTCGGTTTGGTAAAGGAAGTAAGTGGATTAAACTTTGTTGCTCCTAAGGTAGGCTCTCGGATGGAAGACCCTCTGCTTTTAACTTGAAATTGGCTTGGTTTGGTGGGTAATTCAACCCCTCTGGCTTATGCTATTATTACAGGATTGGGTTAGTGTGTTACAGTGTAAGCCTAAGGGGTTACGTCTGTGATTGTACCCTAATGTCATGAGTTTAGAGTTGTTTGAAGTTCACGGCTTATTTTATTAGAAAAATACCTGGGCTTTGGGAGAGAGCCAGCATTTCTCAAGTTTCATGTATTGTTGTAATGGACGCATTTTCTCCCTTGTAAATATCAGCGGCATAGATTTTATTGGTATTCGCCAACTTTTCAATCCAGAGAGCCCTGGATTCAGCACAGATGTCTGGTTCTTATGACTGTCACGGAAGTGTACCAAGTGACACGGCATCATCCAGTTACCATGAGCCTTTAATACCTCACCCCGAAAGGAAACTTAGTACTGCAGTCTGAAAGTCTCCCAGCTACTGCATCTGGCACTCCTTAAGTCCTGTGGGCTTTTCCTTCTCTTCTCGAGGGAATTTGGCACTGAAATAGCCTCCATTCCATGCCAGACAGGAAAACACATCATTTTGGATCAGAATAACTTGCTTTCTTTTGTCAAGGATTATTATATATTTTTTAAATCACAAACATCTGTCAGCAATATGAAACCCGCAGAATTTATAAAAGGCGTTTCCTTAAGGGCTGTTGTGTGTGATGACTTCTTATTGGTCTGACATAATTTAACCGAGGCATCTTTCTGCGTTTATTTACTTTTAAGTTTCAATATATTGTGCATAGGCTATTTTTGGAGCCACTGTGAGGAAACTACACATATGGAATGCATTTCTCAGGAAGACCATGTGTTTTCAGTGTTGAATCAAACAAAGCCTTGCCCCTTATGCTAATGGAGAAGAAGCCATCTCCCTCTGTCTCTCCAGACTCTCTCTCCACTCCTTGTATCCTGAGCCAGGGAGACAGCTGTTTTCTCCTGAACACGGGAGGAGAGGATGAATACTAAACTGTGGTATCTGGCTGCCTGTCAGAACAATAGGAAACTGCACACCTGTCAGCTCTTGGCAAGCAGGGCTGGTAAAATGACTAACGTTGTTTTCCTAGCTCTCTCTTCTTGACAAGCACACCACTGGCTACATTTCTCTCTCCTTCAGTTCACAAAGGCTTAGATTTCTCCCTTGAGGCACTGGGAGGAATTAAGCAGTTTTACTACTGCTTCTAATAAACAGCTTCCTTTAGACAAGGTGGATTTTCTTGCAGGATGTGGTTTATGGCCACCTCTCCACCCCCTTTCCCACACTGGTCCCCTCACCCTCCCGGGAGCACTGATAACAAGGGTTCTTTCTCCCTTTGTAATTACTGCTTTGCATCTGTAAGCATTTTTCTTCTGCAGCCTCACTTGGCTTCCTAGAGGCAATCTGAAAGCCCCTTCAGCTAATGGCTCATTTAGCAATCAATTTGTCAAATAATGTTCACAGATGTTTTTCTGATGGAGCAGCATACAGTGCAGGTAATGACTGAGTGAGTGATCATTTATGATAGGTGACGGGATCAAGGCATTGCCTTGCCAGGCTGCTCAGGAGTTGGGGGTTATTGGTCACCCAGAGAGAGAACAAGCTTCTTTTTGTTTTTAAAAAAACATTAAACCAGCCCTGTGATTCCATTGCCTCTGAATCATGGGCTTGCAGCTTAAGTAGTTCCTTATATCCACAGCTGAAAGAGTCACACCGGTGTGAGACCTAGAGGAATGTAAAAGTAGTGTTTCCTTTAACTCGATAATTCTTGTTTTTTGAGCTTTGACCATAACTCTGGAGCTGGGAACATTAAAAAGAGCAGAAAAACGTTACACATGTAATAATATCATAGTGGTTTGCAACTGTCTTTATACCTGTGGACATTTTCCAGAGTCAAACACAATTCAGAATCAGTCAAAAGAAATACTTATTTTATCAGAAATGTGGAAAACTTTGTAGCTTTTAATGCGGAATGATCTGTCAAAGATCCAGAAGAATGGAATCCAACTGAACTTTAACTACCAAAGCCAAGACAGGACTGCTGAGCTGAGCAGTCTGAGATTCCCACAGCTGCACTAGCTATGCTTTCTTTCATGGTCCTGAATTGTTTCCATTACCCTGAAAAGGGTTATAAAACCTACAATCAATTTAGTTTCTGGGGCATTGTGTTTTGAATACCATTTAATAGGGTGTGACAAAAACACATAATTTCTCCACATGTTCTTACATTGCAAGCAGATCTTAGGTGGTGCTCGGCAGTGCACCAGATCATAAAAGCAGTACCGGGAGCTTTGGAATTGGAAATAAAGGAAGAGCAACAGACAGCCGGAACGTTCAGCGTATGAGAATTTTAAATTTACTCGTTGACCACAATCACCAAAATCTTTATTCTCTGCTTTCAGCTCAGTTTGGCGTTAGTCAAAGGTAGACAAATTTAATTATTTCATACATGAAAAGGAAAATCATGTTTCAGAATGGAAAAGATGAGCTTGAACACAGAGGGACAGAATACATTTAATAAGAACGTTAAGGAGAGATGGGTTGAATCTGATCTGCAACTGTGGATGTTGGAGGATAAGGATTTCTGTTCCTTTTGATGAGCAGGATTTGAACTGCTCTTCCAGCTCGATGCCCCAAACCTTTTCTTTTTCCTTCGCAAATGAGCAGGCTCATTTATTTTAATGAGAGTTTTTGACTAAAGAGAGAGACCAGTGTAGCTCTGCCACTGCTCCTAATCCATTTAGGCACTGCCTGAATGTCTCTCTTTTATGGTTGTGTTGTCTTCTCACACTGCATCAGGTTACTGAAGAATAGGATCTGCTGGTGCTTGTTAAAATTGCTAAATTTGCATATTCTGGAAGTTTCATTATTTTGCATACTTGTGATGTGGGTATTTTAGGTGACTTACAGTATACAGGAACGCTGATTGCTCAGCTGTAATAGACAACCTATGGGAACAGGTGAACCAAATACTTGTCAGAGTTGTTCCTCAGTGGCAGCAGCCCACCCTACTGTTTCAGAGCAGGTGTAATGTACCCTTCCTTTTGTATATTTTGATCTGCATGTGGAGATCTTACTCTTACTGGGCAAGAAATAGCTGAGCCAGTATCTCCTTTACTTGACCTTTGTGTCTGATTCTAGGATGCTGGAAGTTTTTATAAACGTAGCTAGCTGTTCAAGTTTTATTTGGAAATTTGACTAGGATGTGTGAAAAGCTTTTCCAGGCAAATTGGTTTACTATTTACGAAACACTGTATTAGCACTTTATATAGATATGTAATTTATTCCTCAAAACAGGAGTATGTGTTACATGTTACTATCTCTATTTTATAAATGAAGAATCTGAAGGTTAGAGAGATTTTTAAAAATTGGCAATACAAGCTGTGCTATGAACTTTTCCAAGTTTCATGCTTACAGGCTTTCATTAAAAATATGTTGTAAAAATTTAAAACAATTCAAAAATGTCAAAGAGAGTTAATCTCCTATATTTATGCTAATGAAATTTTGGTGACTATGTTTGCAATTATCTCACCATGCATATATACACCTTATACTATTGGTCTGAAATTTCATATAAATGAGATCATAATAAACTTTCTAACTTGTTTTTTTAAGAAATAATATGTTATGGATATATTTTTCAGTAAATATCTATACCATCATTTAAAAAGCTGTGTAGGGGCTTCCCTGGTGGCGCAGTGGTTAAGAATCCGCCTGCCAATGCAGGAGACACGGGTTCGAGCCGTGGTCCCAGAAGATCCCACAGGCCGCGGAGCAACTAAGCCCATGCACCACAACTACTGAGCCTGCGCTCTAGAGCCTGCGAGCCACAACTACTGAAGCCCGGGGGCTTAAAGCCCATGCTCCGCAACAAGAGAAGCCACTGCAATGAGAAGACTGCGCACCACAACGAAGAGTAGTCCCCGCTCGCCACAACTAGAGAAAGCCCACACGCAGCAACGAAGACCCAACGTAGCCAAAAATAAATAAATTAAAAAGAAAAAGAAAAAAAAGCTGTGTAATATTACAATGTATATATCAACCAAATTTATGTAACCAATTCTAGGCTGCTGGACATATAAGTTGTTTTCAAAATTTCACTATTATATATAATGTTTAAATCAATATCTTTGTGCATACCTCATCCCTTTTTCAGTTATGTTTTAACATCTCTCTCTCTTCTTTTTTTTTTTTTTTTAGAATTTCTGTCACTGGGTTGAAGACTGCATGCATTCAAATGTTGAGGTAGGTTATAAATATATAATTAATGAAGATCATAGGCTCTGGAATCACTCTGCCTGGGTTTGAATGTCAATTCTTTCACTTAATCTGTATTTATTTAGTAAAATCCTTAGTTCTCCATCTCAGTTTTGTCATTTTTAAAATAGGGAGGATAATAAACCAGTATTTTAAGTTTGTTGTGAGAATGAAATGACATGGATGCACAGCAGGTAATGTAGTGCCCAGTGTCTGATGCATCATATAGTAAGTGGTTCATTACTGATCACTATTTTGTTGTTGTTGTTGGATATATTTTGCAAAACTATTTCCTAGAAAAGATTTACCAATTTATATTCCCACCAACAGTCTAAGACTGCCCATTTTCACATACTGTGTCTGTCACTGGGCTTATTTAACCTTTCAGATTTTTACTATGGTAATATCACCTCTTTATTCCTCCCCCCAAAAAAACAAACAAAAACAAAAAAAAAACCCCGGCAAATTGCATTCCTGGGATAAACTTTACTAGCTCATGGTTTATTATCCTTTTTATATGGTGCTGAATTGAATTTGCTAATATTAAGGATTTTTGTCTTTTGTTTGTGAGGTAGTTTGGTCTGTAGTTTCCTTTCCTTACAAAGTCAAATGCCTCTGATTTTGGTATCAAACTAGTACTGGCATATTCTTGCCGTGATTTTTTGAAAGATTATGTGTATTATTGGTATTATTTCTTATTTAAAATGTTTGATAGAACTCACCAGTGAAACCATCTTAGTGAATTTTCTTTGTGGGAAGATACAAATTTAATAGATATAGAAATACTCGTATTTTCAATTCCTTCTGGGTTAGTTTTGGTAAGTTGCTTTTACAAGGAACTAGTCCAATGCATAAATTAGCACTTACTATAATTTTTTCCTTTTAATATATGCTGGATCTTATGAGGTATCTTTATCATCTAAACATTGGTATTCTGTGTTTTTGTTTTTTTTAATCAGTCTTTCTAGAGGACTATCATTTTATTAGTCATTTCAAAGAACCAATTTTGGCTTTGTTAATTTTCTGTTTATTTCATTGATTTCTGCTGTTCACTTTATTTTTGTTCTTCTGCTTACATTAGCTTTAATTTGCTATTCTTTTTCTTTCTTAACGTAGGTCATTTTAAATTTTTCCTCTTTTTAAAACTATAAATTTTATTCAAAGCTCTATTTCAGCTGCATCCCACAAATTGATATATAATATTTTCATTATTCACTTCAAAATATATTCTAATTTTTCTTGTGATTTCTTCATTGACCCATTGGTTATTTAGAAATATGTATCTTAATTTCCAAATATTTGGGACTTTTCTAGAAATCATATTGCTACTGTTATTTTCTAATATACTTCCACATTGTTGATCATATGCCACAAGATTTCAAATGATGTTTATTGGACTTTTTATGCCCAGCATGTGGTTTAACCTAGTGACTCTATCATGTGCACTTGAAAAGATGTTGTTGGGTGTCGTGTTATATCAATGTCAATTAAGTTAAATTAGTTGATAGTGTTGTTCATATCTTTTATATCTTCTACACACTTTCTGATTATTTTTCTCATCATTACTTGATAGAATGGTTTTAAATCTCCAGCTATAGTTGTGAAATTTTTGTGTTTCTTTTTAGTTCTTTCATTCTTTGCTTCATGTAGTTTGAATCTCTGTTATTAGGTGCATATGTGTTTGGATTTATTATGTTTTCTTGATATATTGATATTCCTATATCGGTGAAATATTGGTTATTACTCACATATTAATATGTGAAATACTCCTCTTTATCTCTAATAATACTCTTTGTTTTGAAGTCTACTTAATCAATGCTAAAATGTAGTCACACTAGCTTTCTTATGTTTCCTATTTGCATGGAATATGTTTTTCATAATTTTATTTAATAACTGTCTCTGTCTTTATATTTAAAGACTATTTCTTATGAATAGAATATAGGGGGTCTTGTTGACTTTTTATCCATTTTGATAACCTCTGTATTTAAATAGAATGTTTAGTTCAGTTACATTTAATGTAATTATTGTTTGATTTTTTTCAGTTTAGTTTTAATTTTATATTATAGTTGATTTACAGTGTTGTGTTTCAGGTATACAGAAAAGTGATTCAGTTATACATATACATATATCCATTCTTTTTCAGATTCTTTTCCCATATAGGTTATTACAGAATATTGAGTAGAGTTCCCTGTGCTATATAGTAGGTCCTTGTTGATTATTTTATATATAGTAGTGTGTATATATTAATCTCAAATTCCTAATTTATCCCTACCTCACCTTTTCTCTTTGGTAACCATAAATTTGTTTTTGAAGTGTGTGAGTCTGTTTCTGTTTTGTAAATAAGTTCACTTGTATCATTTTTTTTAGATTCCACACATAAGTGATACCATATGATATTTGTCTTTGACTTACTTCACTTGGTATGATAATCTGTAGGTCCATCCATGTTGTTGCAGATGGCATTATTTCCTTCTTTTTTATGGTTGAGTAATATTCCATTGTATATATGTACCACATCTTGATATATTTGATTTTAAATCTGTCATCTTGCTATTTGGTTATTCGTTACATCTGTATTTTCTTTTTTTAAATTCTTCTGTCTCTCCTTTTCTGTTGTATTATTTCATTTCCTCTATTAACTTTTTAGCCATACTTCTAAGTTTTTCTTGGTTGCTTTCAGGATTAACATATGCATAATTATTATAATCTACTTACAATTAATATTATACTCTTTTACTTAAAAAAGTAAGACTCTTACAGTTGCATAATGGTGTTTACACCCATCCATTGTGCCAACGATGACATATATTTTAATTCTAAATCTATTATGACCTCTCACAGTACAATATTATTTGTTTCAAACAGGTGCCTTTAATACAATTCAAAGAGGAAAAAAGAGAGTATCTTTTATATTTTCCTATATAGTTACCATTTCCAGTGCTCTTCATTCCTTCCTGTGGATCTGAATATCAACCTGGCATCATTTCTCTTCAGCCTGAAGAGGTTCCTTTAACTTTTCTTATAGTTTAGGTCTACTGGTGAGAAACTCCCTCAGCTTTCATTTTACAGTTGTCTTTGTTTTACCTTTATTTTTGAAGGTTATTTTTGCTATATGTACATTTCTGAGTTGACAAATTTTCTTTTTTTCAGCACTTCAGTGTTACTACACTGTCTTCTGACCTCTGTTTTGATGACAAATAGCATTCATTTGTGTATTATATTGCAAGTAATGTGTCTTATCTTTTTGGATTTGAATACTTTATCTTAAAAGATAAAAAAATATGATGTGCCTATGTCTCATTTTGTTTTTTATTCTTTTTGTAGCTTGATGAGATTCTTAAATTTGAAGGTTGATGTTTTCCATCACACTTTGCATATTCCCAATCATAATTTTCTCAGAGTCAAAGTTTATTGACTCTTCAATATGTGGTCTCTAATCTTCAGTTAAACCCATTTAGTTAATTTCACATCCATTTATTTCTTTTTTTATAGTTTCCATTTTCTGCTGATATTTCCCATCTGTTCACTTAATATGTCTATCTTTTACTTTTAACTCTTTGACAATAATAGCTGTTAAGCCCCTTTCTACTAGTTCCAACCTCTAGGCCTTCTTGGCGTCTGTTTCTATTGACTTTTCCCTCCTTTAATATAGAATTCATTTTTTACAGAGGTTTTAGAAACAGAAAAAGTGAGCGGAAAGTACAGAGATTTTCCATGAAGCCCATGCCCCACACATTAACAGCCTCTCCAACTATGAATATTTCACATAAAAGTAGGACATTTGTTGCAGCTGATAAACCTACATTGGCACATCACTATCACCCAAAGTTCATAGTTTACATCAGGGTTAGTTTCTGGTGTCATACATTCTTTGGGTTTGGATAAATGTATAATGACGTGCATCCACCATTATAGTATTATGCAGAATAGTTTCACTGCCTTAAAAACCCTCTGTGCTCTTTCCCCCAGCAACCACTGAACATTTTACTGTCCCCACAGTTTTGCCTTTTTCAGAATGTCACATAGTTGGAATTCTGCTGTATGTAGCCTTTCAAATTGGCTTTTTTACTTAGTAATATTCATTTAAGATTCTTCCATGTGTTTTCATGGCTTGATAGTTCATTTCTTTTTAGAGATGAATAATATTCCATTGTCTGGGTGTACCACAGTTTATTTATCCATTCACCTACTGAAGAGCATCTTGATTGCTTCCAAGTTTAGGAAATTATAAATAAAGCTGCTATAAACATTCATGGGCAGGCTTTGGTATGGACATAAGTTTTTATCTCATTTGCATAAGTATCAAGGAGCACAGTTGCTGGATCATGTGGTAAGAGTATGTTTAACTTTGTAAGAAACCACCAAACTGCCTTCCAAAGTATCTGTACCATTTTGCATTTATACCGGCAGTGAATGAAAGTTCTGTTTTTCCACATACTTGCCAGCATTTGGTAGTATCAGTGTTCTGGATTTTGGCCATTCTAATAGGCAAGAAGTGATATCTCATTTTAATATCCATTTCCCTCATGGCATATGATGTGGAACATCGTTTCATATGCTTATTGGCCATCTGTATATCTTCAGATGTCTGTTAAGGTTTTGGTCAATTTAAAACTTTTTTTCTTAGTGTTGAGTTTTGAGGATTTTTTTTGTATATTTTGGATGACAGCCCTGTATCAGTTGTGTCCTTTACAAATACTTTCTTCTAGTATGTGGTTTCTTTTCTCATTCTCTTGACATTGTCTTTTTTTTTTTTTTTTTGCTGTGCTGCACAGATTTTAGTTCCCTGATCAGTAATTGAACCCGGGCCCTTGCAGAGAGTGCAGAGTCCTCTCCACTGGCCCACCATGGAATTTCCTTGACATTGTCTTTTGCAAAACGTATTAACTGTCTCTTTCATGGATCATGTTTTTGGTGTTGTATATAAAATGTCATAGCCATACCCAAGGTCATCTAGATTTTCTCCCATGTTTTCTTCTAGAAATTTTGTACTTTTGCTATTTACATTTAGGTCTCTGATCCATTTTCAGTTCATTTTTGTGGTATGTGTAAGGTCTGTGTCTACATTGATTTTTTTTTTTTTTTGGCATGTGTATGTACAGTTGGTCCAGCATCATTTGTTGAGAAGACTATCTTTGCTCCATTATAGTGCCTTTGCTCCTTGGGTCTATTTCTGGGCTCTCTATTCTGTTCCATTGGTCTATTTGTCTTTTCTTTTGCCAGTACTACATTGTCTTGAATACTGCAACTTTATAGTAAGTGTTGGATATTGCGGATCTTTTGCCTCTCTATGTAAACATTGGAAATAATTTGTTGATATCCACAAAATGACTTGATAGAATTTTGATTTAGATTGCACTGAATCTATAGATCATGTTATGAAGAACTGACATCTTGACAATTTTGAATCTTCCTATCCTTGGAATCCATGATATTCAATTTCATAAAATGGAGTATCTCTCCATTTATTCAGTTCTTTGATTTCTCTCATGAGGGTTTTATAGTTTTCTTCATATAGATTTTGTACATATATTGTTAGATTTATACCTAAAGATTTCATTTTGGGTGGTGCTAATATAAACAGTATTGCATTTTTAATTTTTAATTTTACTTGGTCATTGCTTGTATAGGAAAATGAATGACTTTTGTATATTAACTTTTTATCCCAAAACTTTACTATAATCACTTATTAGCTCCAAAAGGGTTTTTTGTTGTTTTGTTTTTTGGTCAATTATTTGAGATTTTCTGCATTTATGATTATGTCATCTGTAAATAGAAACAGTTTTATTTCTTCCTTCTTTATATATATATATATATATATATATATGCCTATTATTTCCTTCTCTTGTCTTATTTCATTAGATAGGACTTCTAGTACAATGTTGAAGTCAAGTAATAAGATGGATATCCTTGCCTTGGTCCTGATATAAGTAGGAACTTCTAGTTTCTTAACATAAAGTATGATATTAGCTGTAGGTTTTTCGTAGATGCTCTTGATCAAGTTGAGGAAGTCCTCTCCTATTCCTAGCTTGCTGAGGGTTTTTATAATGAATAGGTATTGGATTTTTGAAGTGCTTTTTCTGCATCTGTTGATTTTGAACCAGGCTTGCATATATGGGATAAAACTCACTTGGTTGTGGTATGTAATTCTTTTTGCACATTGTTGGATTCAATTTGGTAATTTTTTTTTGAGGATTTTTACATGTATGTTCATGAGCAATACTAGTCTGTAGTTTTTTTTTTTTAAATGTCTTTGTCTGGTCTGGTATTAGGATAATTTTGGCCTCATAGAATAAGTTAGGAAGTATTCTTTCTGCCAATCTTCTGAAAGAGATTGTAGAGAATTGATATAATTTATTCCTTAAATATTTGGTAGAATTCATCTAGGCCTCATACTTTCTCTTTTGGAAATAATAACCTTTTGGAAGGTTATTAATTATCTATTCAATATCTTTAACAGGTATAGGCCTATTCATATTATCTATTTATTCTTGTGTCCATTTGGGAAGGTCATATCTTTCAAGGAATAAGTCCATTTCATCTAGGTTATCAAATTTGTGGGCATAGAGTTGTTCACAGTATTCCTTTATTGTCTTTTTTATGTCATTGAGATCTGTAGTGATGTCCCATCTTTCATTTCTGATATTAGAATTTGTGTCATCTTTCTTCTTAGTTAACCTAGGTGAAGGCTTATCAATTTCATTGATCTTTTCAAAGAAACAGATTTTATTTCTTCTGCTTACTTTGAATTTAATTTGCTGTTCTTTGGCTAGTTGCCTAAGATGAGAGCTTAGACTATTGATTTTAGATCTTTCTTCTTTTCAAATATATGCACTCAACGCTATAAAATTTCCACTAAGCACTACTTTCACTGAATTCCACAAATTTTGATAAATTTTATTTTTATTTTCATGTTTAGTGTTTTTAAATTTGAGATTTCATCTTCAACCCATTGTGTTATTTAGAGGTGTGTTGTTTAATCTCCAAGTATTTGGGGATTTTCCTGCTATCTTTCTATTATTGATTTATAGTTTAATTCCATTGTGCTCTGAGAACAGAGATAGTATAATTTCTGTTTTTTAAAGCTGTTACGATGTGTTTTATGGCCCACAATGTGGTCTCTCTTGGTGAACATTCCATGTGAGCTTGAGAAAAAGGTGTATTATGCTGATTTGGGAAGGAGTGCGTGTACAGATGTCAGTTATATCCAGTTGATTGATCATCCTCTTAAGTTCAACTATGTCCTTAGTGATTTTCTGCCTACTATATCCATTTCTGATAGAGTGGTGTTGAAGTCCCCAACTGTCATAGTGAACTAATTTATTTCTCCTTGCAGGTCTGTCAGTTTTTGCCTCTTGTATTTTGACACTCGATTGCTAGACACATACACGTTAAGCATTATATCTTCTTGGAGAATTGACCATTTTATCATTATGTAGTGCCCTCTTTATCCCTGATAACTTTCTTTACTCTGAAATCTGCTATGTCTGAAATTAATATAGCTAATCCCACTTTCTCCCACATATATATATATATATATATATATATATATATATATATATATATTCATTTCATCCCTTTACTTTTTTTTGGTTTTTTTTTTTTGTGTGTGTGTTATGTGGGCTTCTCACTGTCGTGGCCTCTCTCGTTGCGGAGCACAGGCTCCGGACGTGCTGGCTCAGCGGCCATGGCTTATGGGCCTAGCCGCTCCGCGGCATGTGGGATCTTCCCGGACCGGGGCACGAACCCGTGTCCCCTGCATCGGCAGGTGGACTCTCAACCACTGCGCCACCAGGGAAGCCCTATCCCTTTACTTTTAATCTATATATGTGCTTTTACGTGGCTTTCTTGTAGACAGCATGTAATTGGGTCTTATTTTTTGATCCACTCTGATAATCCCAATACAACTGTGATACCAATACAATTAATTGGTTTTTGTATCATTGATATTTTAAGTGATTATGAATACTGTTTCATGATGTGCAAACTGAAGGCTTTTAGTAATGTGGTGGTAAGGTGTGGAGGTAGAGAAACATGTCCTAAGATTATATCTCAAGTTTTTAGTGAGCCAGTAGCCTTGGGCTGTGAACGTCATAAGTGCCTATCAGTTTTTTCCCAGCCTTAAGTGGGAGCAAATGACCGAGGGTACTGAAATCTGGTATTTCCCTTCCCTCCTGTGAAAAGCAAGAGCTGGCTGGAGTTGAGTATTTCCTTCCCCCAGGTTAGTTAGGCTCTGATAAAACCCCAGTGGGTTAGGCTCTGGTAAGATAGTTTATCTTGAGGAGGGCAGGGGTGGTTAAAAATTACAGAATGCTCTGGCATATTATTTCAAAATGGCTACTTGCTCCCTCCCCATGCCAGAACCCCAAGAGGATTTTTCTTCGATATTTACTGTAAAAACCTGGTAGGTCTACAGGAAGTAAAACTCAAAAAAGTGTGGGAGTCCCCACCCTAGAGTTTTTAATCCTCAGACGTGTTTACACTGAGCCTCTGGCAATTCATCAATTACAGTTCAGTTTTTCCTATCCCAGCACTGGTTCTCATGGAGGTTTCTCTAGTAAGTTATGATTCTCTGTAACCACCTGTTTGTCTCTCCAATTTTGGGGACAGCCCCGTGACTTGACTTCCAAGATGGATCTAAGAAGAGTTGTTGTGTTTTCAGTTTGTTCAGTTTTTAACTTGTTAGGATGCAGTAGAGACTTGTAAGTTACTTACATGCTAGCCTGGAAACTGGAAGTCCTCTATTGACTATGTTATTTCTCGATTTTTGGTCCTATTTTCCTTTTTCTTCATGTCTAGTTGTTTTTTTATTATATGGTGGAAATTATAATCATACAATGTAAGGGGAATGTTGAATTTTGTTCATGAAGGAAATGAAATCCTAGCATATCCTCTTGATCTTGTCAGGGTTTGTTTTTTGATTTGCTTGTATGGTTATGCCTACTCTAGACTGTGGTCATTATTACTAATGTATGATCTTTTGTGGTCTCTTATGAATGCCTGAAGTGGTCAAGAAGAACATCCGCTTCTGGCATGGCCAGAATTTAAACATGTTCTAACTTTGCAGAATCTCAGACTACTTTGCTTAGGTTCCACTTCTTGTTCCATGGTCCAGAGAAGGATCCAAAACAGAAAAGCAAGGTAACAAGGGGCTCACCTCACTTATTTTTCTTTGGTCCATAGTCACAATTTTGTGTTGCCTGTTGTTGGGTACCTAAAAACAGTGACCTCATGAATTTTGTCTGGTTCTAGAGTTGTTCACAGTGTGCGAGCATGGCTGATACCTTTCACTCTGTCTTAACTGGATGAAGTCCAACACCTTCTTTTATTTATGTTAGCTTTACTATGTTTTAATATGTGTAATGGAGACACCTCTATCTCTTCTCCCAAAACATTATCATTGCTTTAATTGTTTGTAGATATTCTCTCATAAGTATTACTCTAGGTAACTTTGCCAAGTTTGGAAACATTCTATTGGAATTTTGATTGGGATTGCATTAAATTTTGGCTTAATTTAGGGAGAATTCACATTTTTTTCAATATATTTTTTATTAAATAGCAAGAGTTTATAGCCTTACATTAAATCAAGTTTCCTTTAATATTCCTCAGTCACTTTTAATAATTGTGCAAATATAGCTTCTACACATTTAAGTTTATTACAAGAAAAATAAATTGTTTTTGTTGCTATTGTGGATATTCTTTATTCTGTTTTATATTCTAAATTGCCATCATTTATATGAAATAAGGAGTTTTTAAAAAATTTTAACTTTAACCAATCTTTGAACTCTCATTCTTTTCTAGTTTTCTAACAGATCGTTTTGTGTTTTCTACATATGCCATCTAGGTGCAAACAATATTTTTTACTCTACCTTATATATATCTTATTTATATTGTCTAATTATAGAAGATAGTACTTCCAGAATATTGTAATCTAAAAGCATTCTTATTATCACCAAAAATTTAATGGTATTTCAAAATTTAGCATCATGTCCCAGAAATAAACCCACTCACCTATGGTCAATTAACCTATGACAAAGGAGGCAAGAATATACAATGGAGAAAAGACAGTCTCTTCAACAAGTGGTGCTGGAAAAACTGGACAGCTACATGTAAAAGAATGAGATTAGAATATTTCCTCATACCATAAACAAAAAGTCAAAATGGATTAAAGACCTAAATGTAAGACCTAAAACCACAAAACTTCTAAAAGAGTACATAAAGAGACCACTTTTTGGCATAAATTGTAGCAATAGTTTTTTGGGTCTTTCTCCTAAGGCAAAAGAAATAAAAGCAAAAATAAACAAATGGTACCTAATTAAACTTAAAAGGTTTTGCACAGCAAAAGAAACCATTGACAAAATGAACTGAATGGGAGAAAATATTTGCAAATGATATAAGGTAATGGGTTAATATCCAAAATATATAAAGAGTCATATAACTCAATATCAAAAAACCTACAAACAGTCTTTTCAAAAAATGGGCACAAGACATGAATAGACATTTTCCAAAGAAGACATTCAGATGGCCAACAGGTACATGAAAAGATGCTCAACATCACTAAGGATCAGAGAAATGCAAATCAAAACCACAATGAGCTATCACCTCACACCTCTCAGAATGGCTATCATCATAAAGTTCACTAATAACAAGTGTTGGTGAGGGTGTGGAGGAACGGGAACCCTTGTACATTGTTTGTGGGAATATAAATTGGTGCATACTGTGGAAAACAGTATGGAGAGTTCTCAAAAAGCTAAAAATAGGATTACCATATGATCCAGCAGTTCCACTCCTGGGTATATATCTGAAGAAAACAAAAACACTAATTCAAAAAGATACATGCACCCCAACGTTCCTAGTAGCATTATTTACAATAGGCAAGATATTTACAATAGGCAAGATGGACAACCCAAGTGTCCGTCAACAGATGAAGGGATATAGAAGATATGGTATATGGTGTGTATATATATATATATATACACACACACACACACACACACACACACACACACACACACACACACACACAAAATGGAATATTATTCAGCCATTAAAAAGAACAAAATCCTGCCATTTGCAACAGTGTGGATGGACCTAGGGAGTATTATTATGCTTTGCGAAATAAGTCAGACACAGAAAGACCAACTTATCACTTTTATGTCAGTTATCACTTACATGTGGAATCTAAAAAAACAAAACAAAACTCACAGGTAAAGAAAACAAACTAGTGGTTACCAGTGGTGAGAGGGAAGGGGGAGGGACAAGATAGATGTATGGGATTAAGAGATACAAACTACTATGTATAAAATAGATAAGTAACAGGGATATATTACAAAGCACAGGGAAATATAGCCGTTATTTTGTAATAACTTTAAATGGAGTATCATCTGTAAAAATATTGAATCACTGTGCTGTACGCCTGAAACTAAAAAAATATTATAGATCAACTATACTCCAGTAAATAAAACAACTTGAATTTAAGAGACAAATTTTAAGCATCATGATGTCTTAAATTAGGACCCTAATTATACCCTTTTTATTAATTTTTAAAATTAAAATTTGACAAATATTTAATATCTAATACCTCTTCAGCCTCCATAAATATTGCCCTATAGTTTTGCTTCATTGGATTATTAATTTGGTGATTAATATGATTAGACATTTCAAATATTTAATCTCCTTGCATTTTCAGTGAACCTCACTAGATTATGCTGGCTTATAAAAAGTATTTTGCTGGCCCTATTTGCTAAGTATTTTTTCCTAAGTAAATTTTTGGCCAACTATATACAAGTAAGTTTAATTTGTTTTATTTTTGTTTGCTAACATTTTCAGATCTGTGTTATGCTGATTTATTGTCTGAAAAATTTAAAATGGAATGGGCAGTTTTTCTGTTTTTGATATATTGACAGAAATCAACTCCAAAGTCATTTGCACCTGATATTTATTGTTGATCGTGGTGATAGTAGGGAGTGGGGTAAATAACTCTTAGCCAGCTCACAATTTCTTCCTTGTTAATACTTTCGGCTTTCTAACCCTTTGTAAATCAGTTTCATAAAATATAGTTTCCTAAAATCATCCATTTCATCCAAGTTTTGAATACATTAGCATATGATTGTGCAATATATTATCTTGTGCTATGTTTACTAGCTTCTTTTAAAAAAGAAAGAAATGATGCTCATTGTAGGAAAAGAAGCAGCAAATACAGAGTCATGTAGATACAACTTCTTAATTTCATGACCCAGGAGTAACCTCTGTTACTATTTTAGGCATATTTCCTTCCAACATTTGTTCTTTAAAACCTGTACTATTTACCTCCATAGTTTGTGCCACCTCTAGGAAAGGGGTGATGACTTGGTTGGACAGAGAACGTTAGATTTCCTCCCTTGTGGGGTTTTGAGAGCTGGAGGTGGATGTGAGAGTGTGCTGATCTAGCCCACACTGGGACGAACACAGGAAAAGGGAGACCGTGCTCTGTACAAAGACTAGAGAAATGGATGGACAGTGGGAAGTTTGACGTCTGATGCAGTGAGCTTAGCAATAAGTTCTTGTGCAGAATAAAGGCTCTGTAGTACAGCGTAGGAAAAAATATGGCAAATGAATCTGAGTGGCAGAACCACTGTGTTACACAGAGGGAGAGGCACTTTTGAATGATTTCACATGGAAAAGTCAGGTTCTTTCTCTAATGGTTTTTAGGGTTTCATACATTTAGATGCTCTTCCAAGCAATGAGAGAAGCTGTTCTTAGTCAGGTATTCCAAGTAAATACATTTAAGTGAACTTGGAGATGGAGGCACATTTGGGACATTGAGTCAGTTGTCTGTTTTTAGCTCTGTGATTTATAGTGTCTTTATATCTCTAAGTGTAGAGTCAAGTGCCTTCATATAATGCCATTTGCTGGTTTAATGACTTCAGTTGGATTTCCACTTCCTGAGTTGATATATTTTCTTTCTTTAACATACTGAGAGACAGTGAGATGGAATACTGAGGGCAGACAAGCAAATGCGTGTTCCTTACCAATAAGTAACTGTACTAGCCAAAGCTAAGAGAAAATAGGATTGGAAAAAGTGTTTTTCAGAGTATGTGAAAAAGGAGAAGTAAGCAGAGAGTTAGCTGTCCTGAAATGAATGAAGCACAGGCTTTTGGAGTAAAGAGAAATTCACAAGTAGAAAACTTAGGTTGGTGTTTCTATTCTGATATGAACGAGCTGTGTGCTCTTACAATCCCTTAATTTCTGAGCCCTGATTCTTTCTCAGTAATTGAAGATAATAGTCAGTCATTTGCCAGAGAACTTGAGTTTCAACTTAGATAAAGAATATGAACTAAATTTATATACTGTAACTATTATTTATTGAGTGAGTACCTTCTGTATTTGAGCCACACCTCTGCTAGCAGTTGGTGCTAGAACAATAAATGAGACAGAAATCCCTGTGCTTAAGGGGAAGTGTAAGAGTCCCTTGGGGGAGCTTATGGTTCATAAGTTACTAATACTTCAGGACAGGGAAAGGCAGTCTTCCATTTCAGCAAATATCAAAACAATATATGTTCTTTAGAAGAAAAGGAAGTATAGAAAAGTATAAAGGAGAAAGGGGGAAAAAAACCTTAAAATCTACCACTGAAATTAGTTTTTATCATGAGGTAATCATCATTCCATGAATCTCTGTGAGTACACAAAATTGAACGTTGGATGCATAGATACAGGCAAAAAGATAATAGATCCCACTAATTATGTGAAACTACAATCTTATCTATTTAAAAATGAAATTATTCAATTAATTTTATTTGAATCTAAATGAAAAATGCAAAACTAAAATGATAGCAAACAAATTGATGAAGCTCCAAACATTTTTTTTTTCCATAGCAAATGACAAAGAATTCTCCAAGATCTTGCTAGGGTTAAGGTACAAGATTATGTACATTCAGAAATTCAAGTCATTTTTTTCAAACTTCATGTTTCAAATTTAGTAATAGATTTTTTAATTTTGAAGGTTAAGAAAATAAGCACCTTCTCAACTTTGTTATGCTTTTTCTCCCCTGTTCCCAAATTTTGCTTTATTTTATAGTTATACTGCTAAGCTTACCCTCTTGACTGCAATCGTAATTTCCACAATTGTTTAGTCATAGCTCTATATTGAATGCTCATTGAATTCTATATTGATGCTCATCTATATAGGGCTCTATATTGATGCTCGTTATCAGTCCTTTATAATTCCCAATTTCTTTGTTTTGATTGATGTCTTGGCTGAATGGATACCACAGAAAATCTAGTTGAAGGCATCAGAGAGCTACTCAGGAATCAGAGAGCTCCTAGGCAGCCAAGACGTGCAGGACCAAGAGCCTGGAGAGGATGAGGGGCAGGAAAGGAAGACCTACACTTAGCAGTTTTTCTACTGAGGTATTTGCTAAGTTTTTAAGCTGCAAAGGTGCAAGTCTAAGACGAATGGAATTTTTGGCATTCTCAGTGTGCCAAGGGAGAAAAGAAACTGGAGGTTATGACCTGACAAGGAGGAGGGACCCTAGTAAACGCTCCAGATCATCTGTTGAGATCCCCGAAGAACCAAATGCTAGAAATGAAGGCAGACCAGAGGCCAAAACCTTGTGAAGACTGTGATGCAGCCTGGGGTAGCTCAGTCCATGATTATATTAAAATAAAATTCTCCATCTTACCCACTCACTAGAGGTTAGGGTGAGCTCAGTCTGGAGGAAGATAGTATTTTCCAGAGCTTCTATTACTTTTCATTTTTATTTCATGTATCTTTCATATATAATGTTACTGTCTTAAAAAAAAACTGCCACATGCACCAAAAAACAAGACCTAGAAAACAAATGATAGAAATAGACTCAGAGAAGTCCCAGCACATTATCAAGCACAGACATTTCATAACTGTGATTAAAACGTTCAGAAAAATATATGACAAGGTGGAGAATTTCGCCAGAGAAGAGAGTCTATTTAAAAAATCAAATGGAAAAACTTGAACGCTAGAAATGTCTCAAAGGAATAATCTATAATCTCCATTAGAGTTTGAGATCTGAATCAATTCTTCCCTGTCTTTAATGGAAATCCGCTTTGTTCCCTTTTAACCTATTTTCTATATATTTTTTCAGAGTGGTCATTCCTGTCATTCTCTATGAAAAAGAGTATAAATATCCTTCAGTATGTTTCAAGTCAGTCACAGTTCAGTACCGAGCATATTAGACTTGTGAAACTTCATTCTGTTATGGAAGAAAATTAAAAGTCTCACATTATATGACTGAACATATGGTAGAGAGATATTTTCTTTTTTTTTTCTTTTTCTTTTTTTTTTGCGATACGCGAGCCTCTCACTGCTGTGGCCTCTCCCGTTGTGGAGCACAGGCTCCGGACACGCAGGCTCAGCGGCCATGGCTCACGGGCCCAGCCGCTCCGCGGCGTGTGGGATCTTCCCGGACCGGGGCACGAACCCGTGTCCCCTGCATCGGCAGGCGTACTCTCAACCACTGCGCCACCAGGGAAGCCAGAGAGATATTTTCTTGAAGAATCATTTTTAACTTTCCGGAAGCACATGCTAACACTTGGAAGTCTTTGCTTCTCAAAAGCCATTTTTCAATTGTGGGATTATATATTTTATTTTTTAAAGCCTAACTTTCAATATAAATATTACTAAGGTGACATCGTAGGTAATTTAGAAATCTTGCAATGAAGTAGTAATTACAAATTCTAAATTTATTCAAAATCGTATATATTTTCTTTTGGTGCCTGATAGATTTCTGTGTAAAGCCTAGAAAAAAAAATAATAGCAGTGGTAACACTGTAGCATCTGATTGTTGATAACGTTGATATCTATAGTCATCATCCAAAAGTATCTTTGACTAATTATTTGTAATTCATTCATCCAGCCAACATCTGCTGAGTATCTGTTATTAGACTGTCTTTGCTTTTGAGAAATTTGAAACCTAGTGGTAGACGCAGACATTTTTAATTTTAAAAAGTACCACAAAGGTGGTAAGTGTGAGTTTGAGCAGGAATGCTTCATCTTATTGAGGCTGAGTGTGGATGCGGGGAAGGAATTTTCAGAGAAGTCTTCACAGTGGAGGGAGTGTTGAAGGTGTCTAGGTTAATAGGAGTCCAGCAAGCAGAAAAGGGGAAGGAGCATGTGCAAAGAACAGAGTGGGGTTCTTTGTACTTGGTGGGGTTTTGTTTGTTTGTTTTAGTGTTTGTAAAGAGTACTAGACACAGTCACTCTTGCCTTCCAGGAAATGATAATTTAATGGCCTCACAGAGTCTCCAGAAAAATACCCCCCCTTAGCTTGGCCAGCACTTGTTTTAAAAGGATGGAGCTCAGGTTTCTATCTATGGACCAGCTGTGCTCTGTTCTTTCCAGCTCCTCCTTCCATCACCTGCTCCTAGGATCTGTGCAAAGATCTCGTTATTCCCAGAAGCCGCTTCCTCATAAAGCTCAATTCAGGGATGAAGAAGTCTGGAGGGCAGACCTTTTCCTCCCACAACCCCAAGGCTTCCAGCGCTGAATCAGGCATTCCTAGTACAAGTTAGGAAGACACAGTGAAAAACTGCCAAAGGAAAACAGAGTCGCTAGTACAAACATGTGAATGGACATCCTACAACTTCAGTGTACATCAAAACACCTGAAAGGCCTATTAAAACACAGTTTTCTAGGCCTCAGAGTTTCCTGTATGGTAGGTGTGGAGTGAGACCAAGGATGTGTTCCCAGATGCTGGTCCAGTAAGCACACTCTGAGAACTGCTGCCTTAGAGAAGGTAAATTTTCCTTGTCTGGGATGGGGGCGGAAGGCCTGAATTAAACAATAACACAACAGTACTTTGATATTTCACCTAGGCTAATAGTCACAGATTTGGTAATTCTTCAAGATTATGTGATATCATTATAGTTTACTTTGGAAAAGTAAGGTGTTAGAGAATGGTAAGGCTTGAGCAGTCTTGACAGATGAGGTATGGAATGGCTCCAAATTTAGAAGCTTGAAAATTACGAACCTTAAAATAGGAGGGAAGGATAATACAGATTACCTTACGAAGGAAAAAAAACCAAATAGTCTTTAAAATTTAACGTTCTCCTGTTTAGTTTTCCTCGTTGGATCAGTCTGTTCTTAATAAACAGAAATTTAGAAACAGAAACTCTAATAATGTGAGCAGTAGCTATCATCATTTTTGGATGTCTAACCTCACTAAGTTCACGTTAAACAAAACAGTATGCATTTCTGTATTGGATAGGGCTGTGGTTCTCAGCTCTGTCTGAACACTAGAAATACCTGAGAGAATCTGGGTTTAATGAATCCATGGTCCAGGCGTTGACATTCTGTTTAAAACTCAGCAGGTAATTCTAATTTGTGTCAGGGGTTGAGGACCACTGGTGTAGTCATTGAGCTGGGGGTAACCTATATTTCATGGGTTGAGATTTTACTAATTACTTCCCTGCTAAAACCCACATCAACTAATATCTGTGTGAGGGTTTTTTATTCTACGTATGCCTTAATGAACCCAAATTCCCCAACTTTGGTAAATAACACTTTGAACTAACGCTATGTTCCATTCATTGCCAGTTGGTAGGAAATTATATTTTTTCTTTCTAATGAGTTTCATTATACATGCAGATTAGGAATAAATTTTTAAAACTGTAAGTCATGGCGATGGAGAAACCAGGCAGAGTATGTTCCAGCAATATGACAAAAGTGATGGAAGTTTTCAGAAACTTGCTGGCAGCAGTGTCACTGCCAAAGAGCCACAGATCATGTTAACTCCTTGTTGGTTGTCATCCTGGTAGTTAAATCGAAGGGAGTTTTTGATTAAGGGCACAGTCCAACCTAGATCAAAGTGGAAATGACTATTGACACTTGGGTTCTTTTTAAGAAAGGAGAGTTTGATTAGCCACTCATAAACTTGACTGACCACATAGAAGCATATAAATTACTTGGTGAAACAGCTTCTCATTTAGAATCGGAGGGATTACAAGAGAAACCTCACCAATTAATGGTTTGTGCTAGTTGCTAAATTCAGGATTTATTTTCCTCAGGTCCCCAGATTTAATAAATACAAGTAAAGGATGTCCAGTTAAATATGAGCTTCATAAAAACAACATGTAATTTTAATATAATTAAATCTTAAATATTGCATGGGGCATACCTATTCTAAAAATTACTCATTTTTTATTTGAAATTCACATTTACCTGGGCATCTTGTATTTTACCTAGCAAGTGTAAATCTTACTCTGTCTTCCAAAGGGGTTTTGGCAGGATTGCATAACAAAAAAGGGCTGTCGTGAGACTACTGTCTTAGAAAAATTAGATCTGACCCTCACTTACCTCTTCTTCCCCTTGTAAATTATCATAACAGCAAAGTACAGTCCTCTGTTTTATTATTGTGAAGCTAGGAAAGCAAAGTGTAGGAAAGATACACCCAATGAACAGAGGTAAGTAAAAATCTCTTCCTATTTTTCCATTGTTTGTCCTTCATGTTTATCAAGATCTCCCCAAAATTGACCTTCCCCTTGTCTCTGAGTTTATCACCCTTTATGATTTCATTGTCTCCTTTCTTTCTCAGCCTGGATTCCATGATTCTTTGATACCTCATTCTTACCAACAATCTCAAATTGTACTTTCTTGTGGTCCATCTACTCATAGACCCTCACTGCAGGAGGGAAGGAGTTATAATATCAGAATGACCGGGGGAACATTTTCTAACTAGACATCCCTGCCCTCCACTTCTGCCTCCTTGATAGAAAAGCCTGGTCTAGTGCCAATGGGTGGGAGAAAAACCAGGCTATTCCTCTCAAGTCTTTATAGGGTGAAAAACCTGATGGTCTATGTCTAGTTTGCCTTTTTGGAAGGTGTTGCCAAGAAGGCACAAACAGCCTTCCCAGCAAATATGTAGTTCTTTAGTTGTTCCTCTTTAGCTCTATTCTATTAAAAGGAATCAAAAGGTAGTGTGGACCTGAAATGAATATACTCTTATATGTCAATGATATCCCAATTTAAAAAGGGGGAGTTAATTTTTTCTTCTGTTATCTCAGTGGCCACACTTGCCTGCATTCAGCGCACTTGCCACAAATCACGTGATGCTTCCAGTCATCATGGGGTGGCTGAGTGCATTCCATAGCATGGGGCTGCCGGTGCCCATGCACATGATCACTGCAGACCAAGAAGTGATAGGAAGCAGCATTAAAGTATCTTTAGTGCCTGCTAACCAGTTCAAAATCATGGTCACAAGATAAAAGTTGGAGACTCTTCAACTTCACACCTGCACTCTAGAACAAACCCCAATTATTATGGGTTTAGATTTGGACACATATTTACAATGAAAAAATATATTGCAAATTGCTTATTTTTAATGTTAGGATTTCTTTATTTACGCTTTTAACAGTGGGAATTTTTTGTAAATACTGAAACGGTAAAACGTTGTTTAAGAAAAGTTAACCTTTAAAATCATGTATTTTCTTGAATACTTTATTTACTTGTGTGTGTTGTATGTGACTGTTCCTGTCTTCATGACCTGTGAAAACTCATTACTCTCAGTTGAGCTAAAGCAGTTTGAAGCTCAAGGGAATGACATTTGGCTGTGCTTGTCAGACAAGTTGACTATGTAAAAACACTTAGTTTGAATATAGAGTTTTCTCCGGGGAGGAGCAAAAGCAATGATTGAAATCACTGTCATGTTTCAGTCATGGAGTTGGTCATTTGGAGGCAGATAAACTTATCAGGGATTCCTGAGCAGCAGTTAGCAAAGGCCCAGCTGACTCATTCTTGGAAATGTGAAAGGTGAGAGGAGTGGTTCAGCAAGTGCCCCTAGCACCTGGGACTTTCCCTCTTTGGAGAGTGGGCTTCTGTCTTGTGGTGGAGTTGACATCACACCAAAAACACCTCATTACTGTGGTGTGATTGAGGTCATGCCCTCGAGTCACTTCATTCCAGTCTCCAGTTTTCACTGAAAAGTAAAACACCCTCAGTGAGTCTTCATGAGGAGGAAAAACCCGGCTTCAGCTTTGCTTCCAACAGAGCCCGTAACTGCCAGGCCTGAGCGCCAAGGTAATTGTCTGTCTGTCTGAGGCTGCTTGCAGCCGCCCCGGTGGTGATGAATGCTGACACCTTGAGGTCAGAACTTCCCCTCGAGGTGTGTTGCAGAATCCCTGACAGAAAGAAACAGCAGCTCAGTACAAGAGGGAGGGGTCCTTGCAGGTGGGTCTGGCTTAGGGGCCTCCAGGCATTTCTCAGCCTGTAAGGAAGTTGAGTGGTAAACTTGCTGGAAGAGACTGGGAGAAAAAAGTTACGTGAAATCTGGGCTCTGCGGCTCCCAGAGCAGCTTTGCAGCGCTGTAGGAAGGAAAGAAAGTGCTGCGCTAGCTGAGGGGTCCTTGTGCCCAACAGGATACAAACAAGCGCTCCTAAATGGCCCAAGAGTGTTTGTCATTGGTGCTAGGGGTTGTGAGGATGGCAAAGGACACACGGGGCTGCTGGGACCACAAACAAAGGCTAAGCTAGAGAGTTGCACGTGTGTGTGTATCTGTGTTTCAAAAATGAGGGTTAAATTAGGTGTTTGGGATTAACAGATACACACTACTATATATAAAATAGACAAACAACAAGGACCTACTGTATAGCACAGGGAATTATAGTCAATATCTTGCAATACCAGTAATGGAACAGAATCTGAAAAAGAATAGATATTTATTATATATTAAATATATAACTGAATCACTTTGCTGAACACCTGAAACTAACACAACATTGTAAATCAACTATACCTCAAGGAAAGATAAATTTAAAAAATGAATCTTTGAAAACCAATCTTAATCTTAAAAAAAATTTCTAATGTGGGAAGGCATTTGAGTCTAATTTGCTTTAGTTGTTTGAGGTTGGTAAGGTCAGTAATAATACAGGGAAAGTTAATGGAAGGAAGTGTCACTTACATACCTATTAATTAGGGAGTGGTTCCAAAATCTGAAATCTAGTGATTTTTGGGGAGTATGAGTATAAATTGGGACTACAAGATTCTTTATCTCCTGGGAGAGAGTTCTCTCTTTATTTCTCATGTATATATATTGATACATGTATGTGTCTATACATACCCACACATATGGTAAATGTATATATTTACCGTTATCCATATAAACAACATTGGAAACTAAGGGATTGAGAAGGAATTCGTGTTGCTGATGTAAAATAAGTCTTGTAAGGAAATGATTTGATGAGAGCCAAGTGTGTCAGTTTGCCATAAGAAGCCAAGAGGTCAAACTATGTAATTTATGTTTTAGCACAGCATTCTTTAATATGTATTATATGGCCTTCTGTCTCTCAGTGAAGTTTTACAATGTACAATCACAAATTTGTGTCCTAAAATATATAGACGAGTGTATATATGCACACACACACTCACACAAAAGGCAATGTTTATGGTGGAGTCGTGGCTTCTGTTGGGATCATGTTCTAAGGTCACCAAGTAAAACAGAAATCATGAATTATAAACTTAGCCCTGGAAAGCTTTGAAGTTGCTCATAAAAACAGTAGGTACAATTATGTTTTTACAGTAACACTTGTACATGCTGAAGTGTGAGTGTGCATAGAATGAGCTGACTGAAGTAAGGACAAATATGAAATTTTCATGCTGATATTTGGGTATTCAAACTATTCCACTTGGCATTCACAGCAGGCATCAAAAACAGCTTTCAAGTCCCTCCTGGGATGAAGGGGTACATGATTTTAAGGGATTTCTGCTTTCTGGAATTTTATCTTAATAGTAGTCTTCTATACTCCTAATAAATACTTCTTTTTCCTGTAATGATGAGGATTAAAAAAGATACAGGGATCTCAACTCATGGGGGTTGAGTTCCAAAGTCTCTGCAGAAGGTAGAGTATATGATGCAATTCCACTTTATTTTGAGAAAATAAACTTCAAGTTGAGTTGATTTCACGTTATAAGTCATTTTCATTACATTGTGTCTACCTGCACTTATTCTTTTTGTCTTGGTAAGTGGAAGGAAGATGGGTTTCATCTCCTTAAGTCAATACCAGTTAATTGGTTTACTGTATCTGGTAAATTATATTTACCATAAAACTGATTTTTATAGAAAGTGATATCAGTCTCTTTTACAATTCAGTTTGCTTACATGGTATGTGTTGGGATGTTTGTGTACGTGTGTGTGTGGTGAGTGTCTGAATGTATCAAGACATCCTGTTCAAACCTCTGTCAATGCTTGAGTGTGAGGGAGATACAGACATGTCTGGAATTTCTTACACCCTGTGGGAGTGGGTCCAGCAGAAGCCTCATAATAGGAAGACAAAGGAACTTTGTGTGAAAATTCAACCTGCAGGAGGAAGGAGTGTGGCACGGGGCACTTGGCCCAGTAAGAAAGGCTTAGTTGTGGTAGTAGTGGGGACAAATCTGAGGACAGCATGGCATTTTTCACTCAGGTCTGTCTCAGCCCAACCCTTCATGGACTTTTTTCTGACTCCTAGGGAGCAGGGTGGACTGTTTTACTAGAAACTCTGTAAGAGATGTGGCTCAAACAGCACTGCCTTGGTAACCCTTTAAGAGGGGCAACTCAAAAGACAGAATGGGGCAGAAGCTGTGACCATTTGTGCCATGACGCCTGACACAACAGGCGAAGTAAAAGCGGTATTAGAATTGTTAATGAGCACATGTGAGGCTCTGTCTGGGGACTTCCAGAAATTGGTGAGTGTACAAAGCAGAGAAATTTGAATTATTACTGTTAATGTGACCACATCTGTACCCACAGACAAGTGATGCTGAGAGAAGATCTGTTTGTACCTCTATTATTAAACATCCCACTGGTAATTATTTACATAACCACTCCCCTACTAAGGCCCTGCAGGCCAGGCCTATATTTTATTCATCTTTGTTTTTCTAGAGTCTAGCCTTCGCCCCTGGTACATAGTAGGGGCTCACCAAGTGGTGGTACTATTTTGTTTTAAGATGAAGGAGTGATTTCTTTGTTTGTATTTGTTGATTATGAAAATAAGTATCTGAGATATAAAATTATTGGGTGAGGAGGAAGAGGAAGAGGAGAAGGATGGGTTCTGACTTTGTTTCCACCTTTGTAGCATCTTCCTTTACAGGCTCTTGCCCTGGGCACGAATAAAGTAGCAGATAGAGATTCCTGCCTGAGAGGAGAATGCCAAATTAGAAACTGGGGAGGAACCTCAAAATATCCCATTAGATCAGAGCAGTCGTGTTTTTATACAGAGGTTGGGTAAAGGAGAAAAGAGTATTTCAGTTAGAGGCTTTGAAGGGCTGACAATGAGTGCAGCACAATATAAAGCTCAGTTTATTGTGTCTGAATGAATGCATTGGCATTTCTAGACTGTAACCTATACATCTGTTTTATGGGGGGAGGGGATCAGTGAGGGAGCCCGAGACAGACAGACAGAGAGAGAGAGAGAGAGAGAGAGAGAGGGAGAAAAGGAGAGGAGAGGAGGGATTAAGGTTGTAAGAATAGAACCAGTGTGAGGGGCTGAAGAAAGGGATGTTAGCAATGACCCAGCTCAGCCACTTAGGCAGCTCTGCCACATTCCTCAGAACAAACAGCTATTAAAATCCAAGTGCACAAAGCCTGTAGCAGGCTTGGTAATGACAAGCTCTGTCAGCACACTGTAATTAACACGGGGTGGTATAATTTATAAGGAATGCACTATACAGTTTAACGCCAGCACAGAGGGGGTAATATCTTGTTAGCCTGCAGAATCAAAAGTAGCCTCATCCCTTGATGCCAGCATCTTTCTATCCAAATGGGCTTTAATTTATTTTTTTTTTTAACTCACAAAAGCCTTTGTCACACCAAGTTAGTTTTGCGCAAGGCACAAGCAAGCCTTGGAGGTGACCCTTCACCTCCCCTCCCCCTCCCATATTAATCAAGAAGGACAGTCTCAGCAGACTGTCTTTACTGTACATAATTAAGCAGTTCTGAATGCTCAGTGAAACTCAAATGGGATGGCACGGAGCCTGGTAATATGACAGTTAATGGGATGAGACTAGCACTTATTCTGCCTCTATAATAAGCAAAGGCTTTTTGCTGTCCAACTGAGGATGGGAAGAGAAGGAAGCAGTCACAAAAGATAATAACAGTGACAACGTGGGGCTGTTTGGCTCCGCTCTGTACCTTTTATGATTGTCGCCAAAAAGGAAAGTGCACCCGAACTGGAAGGGATTACCTCTTAATTATCGTTGCTCGGTGGCTGCAATAAGCAAAGGCTTTTACTTCTGTATAGCTGTGGATTGGTGTGAGAAGCATTCCCAGAAAATAACTCTAATGGGAAGGTTTATACCTCTTTACTCTTCTTCCTGCCTCCTGCAAGCCTTTAAGCTAGTTGAAGTTATTGCCTTAATCCTACTTCTTTGGTGATACGGATGTTTAAGAAAATGATGTGTTATTTTCCTTTTAGAGGATGGTCAACAAAAGTATGTGTCATAAATGACCATTTGCTAGGTCTGTGGCTTTCCTCTGCTGACCTGCACACACACACAAATAGCATCTTTCCTTCCCCTAAAGAAAGAAACTGGGTAAAATTACCTTCAAAGGAAGAAAAAATATGGTGACCGAAACCACCAGAAATGGTTATATTTAGCTGTATAAGCTTGGTATCACAAATTTAAAAGGCTCTTTGGCTTTGTCCATTGAACAACTTGGTAAAAAAAAAAAAATCTCTTTGTGCTGTATGAGCTGTGGGAATAACTGGCATAATGCAGTCATTAAATGATCCCGCCAAAGAGAAAACATATCAAACATTCATCTGAGAGGCAGCCATGCGGCACCAGGATTCTGTACTCTTGTGTTAGGAGACATCCCTGGGATGCAGAAATCTAAAGGAACAAAAACTGGCCCTGTATTCAGGAATGAGTCCAAGTGACTACTCTGAATCACTTAGAATGTAATTGTCTATAGAAAGATACTGAAAAGGGATCACTTAGATTACGGTTTCCAGGGAGGAAGCGGGTGGGGGTGGCCCGACAGTCTAGGATTTGTAAAAAGCTGAGATTTGGAGTTTGGGTTTGTATTTTAGGCTCTGCTGCTGACCTTCTGTGTTTCCTTTAGAAAGTGCCTTGATTTCCTGAAGGATAAAGGAGAAAAACCTCATTCAGTGACTTGAGGCTTTCAAATGAGAGGGAGTCATCAGTAGCCTGCCTAATCAGCATTCCAAATTCTCTCTCTTTAGGGATTGTGTTATAAGATTAGAGATGGCATTTGGCTCCTGAGACTGTTTTCTCTGGGTTTAGCGGAGAATGCAGGTGTGGTGCCCTAGAAGCTGCGGCTGGAAACACTGAGAAACACTCTGTTTTGGAAAGGTAACAATTTGAAGAACTGAAAACCTTCACTTCCTTTCCATAAGGACGAACAGAAGTCCTTTCATTCACATCCATCATATTTTATTTCAGATTCAGAAACCTTTTCAGTTCAGCAGAAATCTCAGCATATGTTATCCTGCTCCAAAACAGCAAACGGTGGCTTAAAATACATTCATGCATTTCAAATTCTTGCTCTCAAAACAATATATATATATATATGTACACACACACACACACACACATTTCTACTCACATGGCTCCCATTTCAGCAATTTTGTAGGTTTTTTCCCCTTCTTTTCCTTCCCTTTGCTCTAAACTGTGCAAGCATGAAGCACATGTAAAGAGAATTCAAGAGCATTTTGTAATTCTTGAAAGGTTAATTGCACTATTTATAGACCAAACTGTAAAGCAAAAACCCTCCGCATGACCCTTCAGGGTCACCGTAGTAATAGCAACCTCAGTGGAGCCCTGACCAGTCATGAATTACTGTCTGTGATACTGAGAATGCTGACAGTTCAATCACAGCACTGTTTCAATAGAGAACTCCGTATATTTAAAGCGCTGATACTGTTTTCCCTCTAAATGACAGCCTTGACAGATGGGCCAAAAGCACCGCAGACGTTTGAACAAGGAAATAGAGAGGGAGCCTGCTGGAAGCTGGGCTTCACGCAGCCAGCCGAGAATGATGAATAAAGTGTGATTGTGTCTGACAGGTAGTAATATAACTATTCATTCACCATAGCACACCTGGAGCACACTATATTAAATGGTACAAGTTGGAGAGATTCTGGGACCAGAAAAGGAAGTGTGAAGAATCCCAGGCTGAGTTTTAGGTACAGCAAGACAAGAGGTCAGGGGTCAAGCAATATCAACTACCTCAGAGCAGGCTGTAATTAAATGATTTGCTTACTAAAGCGTTTTCACTGACATGTTGCCAGGATCATTACTTCAGCATGTCTGAACACTTAAAATAAAAGCAGCCTTTCCTCTCTCTCCCTCCCTGACAACTCCAGTTACTTCTTTTCTCATCTGAAGTCTCTTTCTCTTTTGCTGCTGGTATTGCTGCTGCTCCAAACCATCGTCGGAGAACAGTCGAGAGAAAGGTTGACCGGTCAAAGGGTCATCGTCCCTGGTACAAACAGCCCCTCCTGACCCCAGCGCGGTTCTGCTTGGACCAGGGCGTGGAGGCCAGTCATTGAGAGTCACATAACCGGTGGACGTTCACCCATGTGCGAAGCAGGAGCTGAGGACGTGGCAGGGGGAGAGGGTTGTGTCTGCAGACATTTGCCTTTTGCCTGGAAAGTCAGCAAAAACCCTGAGATGCTGCTGACTAGTCAAAGAATTATTTGCAAAGCAAAGCACAGAATGGGGGTGCAGGGTTCCAAGAGAGCAGGACTTTTTTTCAGAACTTGTGACCTCTTCTCCAACCTTCCACTACACACATGGCTAAATATTTCTCCACTTGCCTTAGCATTAATTTCTAGTTACCATGTCCGACTGTCATGTTCTGAAAGCTTTATTCCCAGGAAGTATTGTCTCATCATAAAACAAGATTGAGCACGCTCTCAAATCTGCCATTTTAACTTTACTCATGTGTGTCTTATATAATAACATCTACAGGAGGAATGTAAAACGTCAGAGCTTAGACAGTGCTCTTTTATAATGTGTGTGTGTGTGTGTGTGAGAGAGAGAGAGAGAGAGAGAGAGAGAGAGAGAGAGAAAGAGAGAGAGAGAGAGAGAGAGAGAGAGAATATACACACACATTGTGTGATTAGAGGCTCCCTGATAAACAAGAAGCCTGTATTGGACCCTAGCTTGTTTCTAAGATCCTTGGGAAAGGAAACACTTGGTGGTGGCTTTTACATGGGCGAATGTTCAACAACTGCCGCCTCAGATTAGTTGTGCTTGTCACTTCCTTTATTCACAGGACCCCGTGAAGGCCAGGAAGGTTACACTGCTGCCATGGCTGTGCTATTTGGAGGGTCCCTCTGGGAGCCGAGATGCTGGTCACTTTTGTCTCCCCGCATTCCATTTTCTCTTCTTGTCTTTGTGGCTGATTTGGCTGGTCTGAAGCTGATTCCCTGACAGCAGGGTCACTGCCTATGCAGAAAGCTCTGTGTACCCGACTTCACCATTTCAGCTTTTCCTTTCTCATGAAAATGACATTTTTAAGAGGTGGAGTTTTCTTTTCCCAGCCTACTGCAGGGTGAAACTGTGGGCTTGACACTTAGAAAGGATTTTGCATGTGACCTCTCTGATTAGCTATGGAAAACAACGTCCAGTTAGAAGTGCCCCCGCCCCCAGCCCTGACAAGCCAGGTTTTTTGTCTCCTTCACACCCTTCTTCTCCAACTGGTATTCCTCAGCTCTTTTGAAATCCTGTTGGTTACTGGGTTATGGACATATCTTTTTCTGTGTCTTCATCTGTATCTACAGATCTCTATATATTTTATCTGTGTCATCTCAAGAAAGAATATTTAACAGCTCTTGGCTCTAATCTGGCCTCAAAAGAATACATTTTTGGGAACTAGGCAAAGTGCAGAATCCTATCTGGCAGGTCTCTTAAGAGAACTCAATTGAAAACTTACAGTAAAACTTCACTTTTTTTTTTTTTTTTACTTCTCAGTAAGATTTCTCCTCCCCATTAGTCTTCCTTGTGGGCATTTAGTATATATACTTTTAAAAGCCTAAACCAAATGTTTCTCCAAATGCCTCTCTGCCTTCTTTTTAAATGGACTCTAGTGTATGTAGTGAATTGAGCACAGTCATTGTGTGGCCTTGTATCTAATGCATATCCTTTTAAACTCTAGTTGAGAGGCTGCACAGTGCTTAGTGCTGCCAGTAAGGGGAAAGGGACTGTTTTGCAAAATAAGCAAATTGGATTATCCAGTGTATAAATAGGCACTCAGTCTTTTTTTCCCATGTAAATCAGGAAAAGCAATTTGCTTGTGTAGAAAAAACCAGCACCACTACTCACACCTCCCCCATCTTGGCTGGCATTGGGAGTTCATTATAGGTGAGGAAAAGGAATTTGTTAGCACCCATACGGGCTGGAGACAGTAATCAACTAATTTGTTTCCATTTTTCTGCAGTTTAAACATAGGAATTATGAAAAATATTCTTTTGAATAACCCAAAATCTTTTGTGTTACATTCATGTTAAGACAATAAAATGAACAACTGGGTTTCTAGATTCTTCAGGCTCCATTAAAGAAAAAAAACTACGTGCAAATTTGCCCAATAACTTGTGGTTAGTGAGAGTCAGACTGGGCATCACGAAGATGAATTAAACTTGGTTTCTTTTAAGAAACAGTGGGTCAGGGTTGCCATGGTGTAAATTGGGCATTATTTGAAATGAGACGCCATATCACTTCATTTGTGCATTGAAGAAAATTGCTGATTTTTAAGAACTGTTTTCATCTTTTTAGAGTAAACCTGAAGTGTAGTCAAAATTAGTATTCGCAATTGAATGGTCTTGGACACCATGCTGGTTAGGGCTCCTTTAATTATGGCTAAAAAGGTGAAATTATAGCATAGTAGAGCTAAGAGAAACTTAGCAGTCATTTTTTCCTCTTCTTGTTCTAAGCGTGAAGGGGCAAAGCTCAAAGTTATAATGCTGCATGGTGGTTGGAACAAGCCAGCACCCACGTCTGCGACGTCTCTGTGGACTGCAGCGACGAAGAGATGAGCCACAAATTACCAACCTATCCAGAGAAATGTTACACACAATGGCTATAGAAAACAGTTTAAAATGTTTAGTTAGGAGTTTGCTTAAAATGTATAATGAGCCTACGTTATGATCCATACTTATTCTCACCTGCTTTCTCTTTGAACCATGTCACAGTTGGGCATTTGTTTTTTTATTCTTTCTTTTTAAAAAAAATTTTCATTGAAATATAGTTGATTTACAATGTCATATTAGTTTCAGGTGTACAGAAAAGTGATTGAGCTATATGTGTGTGTGTGTGTGTGTGTGTGTGTATATATATATATATATATATAATATATAAATTCTTGTTTTTACATTCTCTTCCATCATAGGTTATTACAAGATATTGAGTATAGTTCCCTGTGCGATACAGTAGGCCCTTGTTGGTTATCTATTTTATATAGAGTAGTGTGTGTATGTTTATCCCAACCTCCTAATTTATCCCTCCCCCCACCCCCATTTTTTATTCTTTCTATTCTTCCATCCCATTAGTCTGGTTGTCAGTCCTGAGTAGCTAAGCACAAAAAAATGAGGAAAAAAACACTGAAGTTTCTAAACAGGTGATCTTCAAAAAAAAAAAGAGAAGAAGAAAAGAAAGTGAGTATGGGGTGTAGGACAGATGTATAAATTATTAATCTTTGTATTCTTATTTCCGGTACATGGCTAGCTTGGGTAGGTTTTCTAATCTCCATTGCAGAATTTAACATAGGTACAGCCCATGGCTGCTATATCTAAGTATTCCGTATGTGAACGCCAATTAGGGATGCTTCCTGGCTGCCTCTCTCACTGTGCTGCTCCTCATGTTTGAGGTCTTGAGCAGTATTTGTAATCAAAGATTATGATTGGTGCACACAGTTCTGAGGAAGTGGTGTTTATAGCACTCCCCACATCAAGGGCAGCGGCCTCTGAAGCAAACCATGGTGTCCCCAGGCAGAATGAATTCAGGACTATAAAAACAAACTGAGCAGACAGCCAATAAAAAGGCAAAATCACATCTCTCCATAGTTTTAATTTACGGGGGCAAATTATAGGGGATAAACTGAAAAAAAAAACAGATTTAATGACGCATTTTGCTTAATATTGTATTTTAAAGTGCAAATGGCATGCTTGTAATGGGGGAGAGAGAAAGGGGGAAAAACTGGTAAAAGAGCATTGTGCTAAAGCCTGCAGGTAAATATTAGGCTTAAAGATGAAAAGCTGCGTTTTGGGAAAGTGTTATTGATTGGAATTTTCTCTGCAAGTACCATTTTAGGACACATCTATAGGATTTATTCCATACAATAGAGGCTTGCAGTCACCGTGTCAGGATCCGCCTTGCTTGGGCATCAGACTTCAATTAGATAATGACCATGGCAGGGAGTGAATAGCCAGAGAGTCATTCATCTTCCTCTGTACATGACACAGTGTAACGGGTGTTTCTGACAATCAGTGCACATTGAATTAGGTCATTGCTGAGTTTGTCGGGCTTTGAAAGAGTCTGTTCATTTACATGTGGTGATTTCACCAGCCCTTTTCTCTTCCCTCTCCCTCTTTGCAAACAGCACCTATTGTTCGGGAGCCCATATTGTAGTGGGGATCTGAATTTATGTCCACGGATTATAAGCAAGGGTTGCCACCACAGTCCATAATCAGCTCATGAGCATTCTGCTCATGTGAGCCTGTGTGAATACAATTTTCAGTGCCCTAATGTGACAGGTAATCATAAATTAGTATTTGCTTTAAAACAACAGCAGAGTACACAGCCTGCATGCTTAAGGAGAGTGACTCAGTAAGTAGTCCAGCTCTGTAATGAAGTGGGAGCTCATTAAACAGATGCTATCTATTTCACTGAGCTGTACAAGCAGCAAACAAACCAAATGGAAATGTTTCAACAGAACACTGCAGTCAACCAGGACAAGTTCAGGTTCATTAGCTGTGGCACCATCTATAGGAATTAGTCACAGTAATAATTAAATAGTTGCTTGCTAATTTATCATTTTACATTTGCTGCTACATTTGCATAATGTGTTGTGTCCCCTCCCTCATCTCTGGTTACATTAAAATGCCCTCATCTGCATGTAAAAACTGAAAACTGTGTGATTAAAAAAAAAAAGGCATCAGAAGCACCCCTATTTGGCAGTTGGCTGGTGATAACCTTGTTTGCTTCAAATATTTAAGCTGTGTCTCTAATATTGGCGTCATGTCACTTTAACAGGCTGCACTTAGGAGGCCATCCTGGGAGGAGAGAAAGACCCAGACCTGTCTTTAAGCAACTAGGTGGTGAGTTGGGTGAAGTAGGAACTCAGCAGCCAGTATTGCTAAACTAACCTGCTGTTAGAAAGAGCTTGGCATGCAACTCTGTAATTTCAATATCCAGAAATAACAAAGCTGTGGAGTGAGACTTAATGCCGTACAGCGATCAGGAATGGTTACTCTGTGGGTTCCCTGGGGCCGTGTTGAGATGATCTGTCCTAATTGAGAAACAAAGTCATATGGTCTCTTTCATGTGAAGCACAGTCACTTAAAGCTGATGGAAAGTACCAAATTTCCCTAGTTACAGAAGGATTTAGGTTTTTAGAGGGAGCTACTCAAAACCGTAGTGATCAGCACTAAAATGTCCATGAAGCCACAGGATTCAGGGGGCGAGGGACGGGGAGATTGTCAGGGTGTCGGAATGGGGCAGGGAGAGCCAAATTAGAACTAGAGAGAGATGCTGCTGCTTATATATGGGGTCTGGGTTTGCGTTGGTTGGCGAGGCGGTGATAAATTATTCAGTGGAACAACACAGAACAAAGACAATTTTTCAGGGTTTTCATTAATTATCCCTCATTGTTATTGATATGAGGTCCCTTTATAATGTAAAACAAATTACTGAATACTTTCTTTGTGTTCTTAATTCTCTTTCTCAGGGAACTCGGGTTTCACTAGCAGCCTAGAAATCGTGTTTTGGGTTGGAATAGTGATCTGCAAAGCTAGGGATTCCTGAGAGACAGAAACCAAGAGTGAGGCAGACACCAAAAGCAAATTTTACTTCTTGTGTCTGTTTGATCAACGTTGGAGCACAGACAGAGAACATAGTCTTTTTTCCCCTCTTCATCTTTGTTGTGACCATTTGGAAACCCCATCTTTTTGGCAGTGTAAACTGATTAGGTATTCTGAGATTTTAAAATCCTTGTGAGTGTGTGTGTCTAAAATCTACCTTCTTGGTGTGCTGTGAGAGAAGGTGAAGACATTTGGAGAACATTAGTGGCCAATTAAAAATGAAGATGTGTAAACTGAGGAGAGACGAGAAGCACATTATGTTTATGATAGAACAAACAGGCAGTGGAAACTGCCATTCAGTTTGTTGGCAAGGGCCATTAGAGCTTTCTCAGGAAATCAAAACATACGCCTCGTTGCAAAGAGTCTCAGAATATGCATATTGCCTCTGTTTTGTCAGTAAATTTAGGGTAGTAGAACATGAATTTTTAAAAAATGGTAAAAAATTCATAGAGCGGTCATTCAAACACTTTATCTGTTCAGCAGCAACTTTTCCTTTCAGGAATCATCGCTCCTTTGCACAGAGAGGCTAAAAAGCGCATGGTCTCATATCCCAATCCCCAGGGGTAGGCACACTACCTGGGCTGGTCACCAGAGTACTCCATTCCCTGGCCCCAGTGATTGGCTCAGGGATGGTCACATGACCCAACAGGCCAATTAGAACCTTTCCTGAGAGTTTTGCTGGAGTTTTGGAAAGTCCGTTTCCTTGGGGACTGCTACCTATAAAGTTTTGAGCTGCCATGAGCTATCCTTAACCCTGTGTGGAAAGGGCTTTTCTGAAAATGCATCCAATGTGGAGAAAAACCAAAAGGAGAGACAGAGAAATGAGGGAGCCAATATTTTTTTCTTCTTTCTTAAGCCATTTTGTGACTATCTGCTAGGACTTGTAACTGGAAGAGTCCTGAATAACATAACATACTTACCCAAACCTTCATGTTATGATGGAAACTGAGGCACAGTTGGTAGAAATGCACCATCTATTAACTTGTAGCCCAGTCCCTTTTTCTCCTGTGCTGAAATCAGCATATTTTAGATTAGTTCTGTGGTCTGAATGAGTCCTTGTAAGTAATTTAGTGACTACTTATAATATGAAATAGTATTATCTCATATTATAGTAATCAGTAAAAATATCTATAAAAATACTAAACAAAGATGTAGTATTTGAAGCAACATATTCTTGGGGTCATTTTCAGAAAACCAAATCTTCCCTGTCCTTAGCTCAAACTCATCTTCAACATCTCCAAACTGGCTCCTGCCCTTTTCATGCCATCTTTATCTCCTTAACTTCTCCGCCTGACTCAGAGCTGTCTTCCTCCAGAAGACTTCTCCATTTCCACAGCCTTGGGGAGCCAATCCACCTATTGTATGGTTCATCATTTCCTTCTAAGTCTTATCACACTTGTTGCTTTACATTTTCCCCCCTGTGTTTATTTGACTACTATCAGTTCCCTCTACTACTAGACTTAAGCTCTTTGAGGGCAGTAATTGTATCTGCTTTTCTCCACCACAGTGTATCCCCAGACTTACATAGTACTTAGAACAATCAGGAGATATATCTATGTAGATATATCTACATCTAGCTAGCTAGCTAGCTATCTGTCTGTCTGTCTATAATGAATAACTGTGTTATGATAAGAGATATATTTGGTCTTTGCCCTTGGTTCCTGGGACAGTGATCCTAAAGCCCATGGAATTTCTTTAATGATAAGAGTGTCTTTTGTTATTTTTAAGGAGCCTCTTTTGATCATATCTGAGTTTATGTTAATGAGATGACTTAGGATGGGGCCCCTATATACTCTCAAGATGGAAGTCCTGTGATTAGAAAGTCCAAGTGATTAGAACGTTGGAATTTTCAGCCCCACTCACCCAGCTCGAGGAAGGGGAGAGGGTCCTGAAAATTAAGGTCTGTAAGAACTCTTGAACAATGAGATTTTATGAACTTCCAAATTGACGAACATAGCGATGTGCTGGGAGGGTGGTGCACCCCAACTCCACAGAGACAGAAGCTCCTGTGCTCAGGGCCTTTCCAAACCTCACCCTATGTACCTCTTCATCTGGCTGTTTATTTGTAGCCTTTTATTAAACGGTTACACATAAATAAAATGTCTTCCTGAGTTCTGTAAGCTGTTCTACTAAATTACTGAACCTGAGGAGGGGGTCCTGGGAACCTCCAATTTATAACCAGTTAGTCAGAAGGTGACTTGGGACTGGTGACTAGTATCTGAAGTGGGTACAGTCTTGTGGGACTTAACCTGTAGGGTCTGTGCTAACTCGGGGTAGTATCAGAATTGAACTGAATTCTTGGATAAAAAATTGATGTCAGAGAATTGGAATATTGGTTGGTGTCAGAGAAAACACCCCCAACAGCCTGATCACATAAAATTTCTAGATGAAAATCAATAAGCTACAATTGATGTTTTATTAAACAAGTTTTACATTTTTCAAATATGGTTAATAACTACACTGTGATTCAAATATAACTGCACTGTGATTCAAATAACCACACTGTGATAATGGTGATCTTTTGAATGCCAATGTTTAGTTAATATGCAACTTGGGAGATATTGATGGGCAATGTCAGTGATATTTTATAATAGTTGCTGTAAGATAGATCAACTATCTCAAAGTAAGAAGGCTTGAAGGATGCTACTAACTCGACCACCGGCTGGGTGAATATTCTAGGAAATAGAATTGACATTGATCTGAGTGTTTTATTACTGAATTTTTTAAAAGGTCACTTCAAATAACTAACCTTTACTTCCTAAGAAAATATATAAGGTTACTTGATTAGAGCTAAAGAGTAACTTATTTTGACTGTTTGGTTGAAAGAACAGGCAAGGAGTTTGGAAGGCCTGAAGTGTGTTTAAGCTTAGGCGTAGTTCTGGCAGTGCTATAATTCTAAGTTTCCCATTCATAAAATTTGGATGAATATTGCCTTACTATCACTTCCTATATCTTCACGGATATTAGGAAAAGAAGTTGGCCTTTAGCAATAATTTTAACTTCAAATTAAAGATAACCAGTGAATACAGAATGTTTTATTCTCCTTGTGTCTGTCTCTGCCACCACATGACAACTATGCACTAGAAGAATAGAAGTTCTGTTTAGATTCTAAAAATGTGATTGAGGGGCATAAAAGTCCTTCTCTACCTTACTTGGAATGTTGCTTCTGAGAACACTCCAGTGACTGTCATACTGAATCAACACCTTGGTTAAGTCCCTTATCTTTCCCTAGTTCAGGACTCTAATCATAAGATGGGATAGGACCATATTAAGGGGAATTTCCATGCAGTATGTGTTGTGCTGGGAGTGGTGAGTTAGCATTTGAAAAATAAATTAATAAGTAAATAAATTGATAAATAAAAATAAATAAATTGAATGATGATTGACTACAAAGCACAGCACCACTTGTACTGGATAGAATCAAATATTATTTTATCTTAAGGGCCAGGGTCTTGCAGTCCCTGCCAGGTTTCCTTAGTACTAATTTAGGGCCCATTTGAGAGAATAAGAGAAAGCACTAGAGCAGTGGTCATGATTAATATCTTGAACAGTTGTATATGACTGGAAGGATGGAAATACCTTCATCATTCTTGGTCTGGTTATATGTTTTCATTTTTAATCATCTCCAAATGCTTCTTTTTTTAAAGAAAAAGAAACTATATTTATTGGTCTCATAAGAGGTATATAATATGGTGATAATCACCACTTTTGACAGATCTAAATTCTCTAAATAGCTGACATTTAATCTATAGGCTGTGAATTCAGTCATCATTGCCAAAGAGAAATCAGCAAATTGAAGGAAGGTAGAGTATCTTTAACTGGTCAGTTAGTTTAACTGAACTAGGGACACCATTTAACCTTCCTTTGTTGGAAAAATATTTCCATTGAAGAATTTGCATGAGTACTTTATAAACATTTCTAGACCAGGAATTTTGGAAGAAGACAATTAGACTTGATATCATTAAATACATTTAGTAACTGGTCAACTATTTTACAGGTCTGAAAGTACTTCCTGCTTAGAAACCTGGTTCTACTTTTATGAAACAAATTCATGCAAGAAAGAGTCTGCACACATAGTGGGTGGGTTCATGTCTAGTAGTGCATTTCAAAACATGAACAAACCATGTGCAATAAGCCACTATTGACTACACTTTCTTATCTGCAATTTGTATTATTTTCTTGATGCTTCCACACAGCAAATATCTTTACCTGCAATTTGCCTAATGGCTAACATATTTTTTTGTAAGTGCAAAATTTGCATAGTAACCCTGTGATTTAGTTCTCTATTTTTCCATATATTGAACTTGTCTAAGTGCTTTGAAAAGTTTGCAGTGATGATTATTTGGATGTGATCAGTTTTATATTAATCAGGTATGATGCCTACGCAAGCAGTTTGAATTCCTAATTCTCTTAATTATATTCGTTATAGATTATGAAATTGCCTCATTTGATAATTTTACTTTGAGACCATGTTGAAAAATAACTAGGATGATCAATTCTGTTTAATACCTTCCCTTTAGTAAATTATTAGAATAAAATGATAACCAATAATAACTCAGAAGATATCTAAGATGATTCTGTTTATTGAAGTCATGTGCTTGTTCTCACTTAGAAAAAAACATCTCACTTGTTCAGGATTGATATCTCACTCCATTTGATTGATTGATTGATTGATAGATATAGATGGATGGATGGATAGATATTGGCGACTGAATTTTTGAGTTACCCAGCGATATAGAACTTCTTTGATTTGATAGCATATTACTGCTCTCTCTGTTTACCTTTAGAGGGTGACTTTTATGTGAATATATTCCAGAGGAAAATCAATGTCTCCATTTCTTTGGCCAAGTTTTGTAATGTCATTTCTTGTTCCTTAAAAAAAGCCACGAATTACCTAATGTCCTAAGAAAGAAGATGGAGCTTTTGGTCTTAAGATGTCATCTGAAAGACCCTAGCCAATCAATTTTGTGCTACCCAAGTTATCTGCCTTCAAAGGGTGAAGGACTGAGTTGAAGCTTTTGAGATTGGAATCTCTGGTTCCAGGGAAACTTGAGTATTTTGACCCTGAGGTCTCTACTGCTAAGCCGGTCCTCTAGCATCTGACAGGTCATATTTGTTGAATTCCATAACCTTGATCCTGGTCCTGTTCCCGTGTGAAATGTGTCATCATTTTGTTTGCTCCTAAAATGCATAACACATGAGGTAAAATATATCTGCTTCTCAGTAGCAGTCAAGCCACAGGAATTCTGAAACTTGGGTGACTGAAATGGCATTTTCAAGGTGCCAGATGTGTCTACATTAATAGCTTTCACATGGCAAGTCTGTCTAACCTCACAGTACAAGCCTTTTGTAGCAGTTATTGGCAATTTTTATATACAAGTAGATGGCTTTTCCAAATACACTGGATTTCAGTTCCTTAACTTCCTTTCTTCCAATTATCTTGACCACTACCCTAATTCACTTCAAGCGGGGGGGATACTGGAGAACTTCTCATTATCAATATCTACCACTTTTCCATATTTACAACTTGAAGTCTCTCCCTCTCCAACTGTAGCCTACTATCTTTCAACTTCGCTCCTACTGGTACCATGACTGCAAAAAATATTTTCTCTCCAGGACCTATTGCCCACTGTTCCTTCCATTTCGTGATCCTTCACTTACCCTCTTATGTCCTTATTTGCATCCTCAATTAGATTAGGTTGTGTGGTCCACCCTTAGAATCATCCTTTGCATACATGCTCAACTCCCTTCAACTTCTTACTTTGCATAATCACCTAGCAAAACCCCATCCCTCGTTACATCCAACTCTGACTAATCGAAGCTGGCACCTGTTCATCTAAACGTGCCTTGGAGAAAAAACAAGCAAACTACTATGCTTCCTATTGTCGCTTTAAATTCATGCCATCTCAAGTTGGTTCTGAGTGCTACTTGGCAATCCTACTGCATTTCATTCTCCCACTTCATGGCCGGCTGTTTTATACCTTTTTTCCTCACAGTTACAACTCTGACTTCCCTATTATCACTATCATCTGTCAACTATGTTTTCTATTTATCTGAGAAAACAGAAGCAGAGTATTTCTTTGAGCCCCTACCACTATATCATTCCACCTACCAGCATCTGTGCCCATATACTCTGCTTTCCATGCTATTATTATGGATGAAATGTCCTTCCTCTCCCATTCTTCCATTTGTGGACCAGATTCCATTCCTTGTCATTCATCATTTCAGAATTCTCCTACTATTTCTCTTGCATCACCATTCTTTACCCTCTATATTTGGTCACTTACATCAGCACATACTATTCCTTTTTTTTTTTGCGGTACACGGGCCTCTCACAGATGTGGCCTCTCCCATTGCGGAGCAACAGGCTCCAGACGTGCAGGCTCAGCGGCCATGGCTCACGGGCCCAGCTGCTCCGCGGCATGTGGGATCTTCCTGGACCGGGGCACGAACCCGTGTTCCCTGCATCGGCAGGTGGACTCTCAACCGCTGCGCCACCAGGGAAGCCCCATACTATTCTTTTAAATTTAATTTTTGTTTTATACTATAGTTGGTTTACAATGTTGTGTTAGTTTCAGGTGTACAACAAAGTGATTCAGTTATACATATACATATATCCATTCTTTTTAAGATTATTTTTCCATATTACATATAGATTCTTTTTCCATATTAAAGAAAATTGGGTAGAATTCCCTGTGCTATACAGTACGTCCTTGTTGATTATCTATTTTATTTTATTTTTTTAACATCTTTATTGGAGTATAATTGCTTTACAATGTCGGGTTAGTTTCTGCTGTATATCAAAGTGAATCAGCTGTGTGTACACATATATCCCCATATGCCCTCCTTCTTGCGTCTCCCTCCCACCCTCGCTATCCCACCCCCCTAGGTGGTCAAAAAGCACCAAGCTGATCTCCCTATGCTATGCAGCTGCTTCCCACTAGCTATCTAGTTTACATTTGGTAGTGTATATATGTCAATGCCACGCTTTCACTTTGTCCCAGCTTACCCTCCCCCCACCACGTGTACTCAAGTCCATTCTCTTTGTCTTCGTCTTTATTCCTGTCCTACCCATAGGTTCTTCAGAACCTTTATTTTTTTTTTTAAGATTCCATGTATATGTGTTAGCATATGGTACTAGTTTTTCTGACTTCCTTCACGCTGTATGACAGACTCTAGGTCCATCCACCTCACTACAAATAACTCAATTTTGTTTCTTTTTATGGCTGAATAATAATCCATTTTATATATGTGCCACATCTTCTTTATCCATTCATCTGTTGAGGGACACTTAGGTTGCTTCTGTGTCCTGGCTATTGTAAATAGTGCTACAGTGAACATTGTGCTACATGACTCGTTTTGAATTATGGTATTCTCAGGGTATATGCCCAGTAGTGGGATTGCTGGTCATATGGTAGTTTTATTTTTAGTTTTTTAAGGAACCTCCATACTGTTCTCCATAGTGGCTGTATCAATTTACATTCCCACCAACAGTGCAAGAGTGTTCCTTTTCTCCACATCTCCAGCATATATTGTTTCTAGATTTTTTGATGATGGCCATTCTAACCAGTATGAGATAATATCTCATTGTAGTTTTGATTTGCATTTCTCTAATGATTAATGATGTTGAGCATTCTTTCATGTGTTTGTTGGTAATCTGTATATCTTCTTTGGAGAAATGTCTATTTAGGTCTTCTGCCCATTTGTGGATTGGGTTGTTTGTTGTTTTGTTATTGAGCTGCATGAGCTGCTTGTAAATTTTGGAGATTAATCCTTTGTCAGTTGCTTCATTTTCAAATATTTTCTCCCATTCTGAGGTTTGTCTTTTCACCTTGTTTATGGTTTCCTTTGCTGTGCAAAAGCTTTTAAGTTTCATTACATCCCTTTTGTTTTTATTTCCGTTTCTCTAGGAGGTGTGTCAAAAAGGATCTTGCTGTGATTTATGTCATAGAGTGTTCTGCCTATGTTTTCCTGTAAGAGTTTGATAGTGTCTGGCCTTACATTTAGGTCTTTAATCCATTTTGAGTTTATTTTTGTGTATGGTGTTAGGGAGTGTTCTAATTTCATTCTTTTACATGCAGTTGTCCAGTTTTCCCAACACCACTTATTGAAGTGACTGTCTTTTATCCATTGTATATCCTTGCCTCTTTGTCACAGATTAGTTGACCACAGGTGCGTGGGTTTATCTCTGGGCTTTCTATCCTGTTCCATTGATCCATATCTCTGTTTTTGTGCCAGTACCATATTGTCTTGATTACTGTAGCTTTGCAGTATAGTCTGAAGTCTGGGAGCCTGATTCCTCCAGCTCTATTTTTCTTTCTGAAAATTGCTTTGGCTATTGGGGGTCTTTTGTGTTTCCATACAAATTGTGAAATTTTTTGTTCTAGTACTGTGAAAAGTGCCATTGGTAGTGTGATAGGGATTGCATTGAATCTGTAGATTGGTATGGGTGGTATACTCATTTTCACAATGTTGATTCTGCCAATCCAAGAACGTGGTGTATTTCTCCATCTGTTTGTATCATCTTTAATTACTTTCATCAGTGTCTTATAGTTTTCTGCATACAGGTCTTTTGTCTCCTTAGGTAGGTTTATTCCTAGGTATTTTATTCTTTCTGTTGCAGTGATAAATGGGAGTGTTTCCTTACTTTCTCTTTCAGATATTTCATCATTAGTGTATAGGAATGCAAGAGATTTCTGTGCATTAATTTGGTATCCTGCTACTTTACCAAATTCATTGATTAGCTCTAGTAGTTTTCTGGTGGCATCTTTAGGATTCTCTATGTATAGTATCATGTCCTCGGCAAACACTGACAGTTTTTCTTCCTTTCTGATTTGAATTCCTTTTATTTCTTTCTCTTCTCTGATTGCTATGGCTAAAACTTCCAAAACTATGTTGAATAATAGTGGTGAGGGTGGTCAACCTTGTCTTGTTCCTGACCTTAGTGGAAATGGGTTCAGTTTTTCACTTTTGAGAATGATGTTGGCTATGAGTTTGTCATAGATGGCCTTTATTAAGCTGAGGTAAGTTACCTCTATACCTCCTTTCTGGAGAGTTTTTATCATAAATGGATGTTGAATTTTGTCAAAAGCTTCTTCTGCATCTATGGAGATGATCATATGGGTTTTCTCCTTCAATTTGTTAATATGGTTTATCACATTGATTGATATGTGTATATTGAAGAATCCTTGCATTCCTGGGATAAACCCCACTTGATCATGGTGTATGATCCTTTTAATGTATCATTGGATTCTGTTTGCTAGTATTTTGTGGAGGATTTTTGCATCTATGTTCATCAGTGGTACTGGCCTATAGTTTTCTTTTTTTGTGACCTCTTTGGTTTTGGCATTAGGGTGATGGTGGCCTCGTAGAATGAGTTTGGGAGTGTTCCTCCCTCTGCTATATTTTGGGAGAGTTTGAGGATAGGTGTTAGCTCTTCTCTAAATGTTTGGTAAATTTCACCTCTGAAGCCATCTGGTCCTGGGCTTTTGTTTGTTGGAAGATTTTTAATCACAGTATCAATTCAGTGCTTGTGATTGGTCTGTTTATATTATCTATTTCTTCCTGGTTCAGTCTTGGAAGGTTGTGCTTTTCTAAGAATTTGTCCATTTCTTCCAGGTTGTCCATTTCGTTGGTATATCGTTGCTAGTAATAAATCTCTCATGATCGTTTGTCTTTCTGCAGTGTCAGTTGTTACTTATCCATTTTCATTTCTCATTCTATTGATTTGAGCCTTCTTCCTTTTTTTCTTGATGAGTCTGGCTAATGCTTTATCAATTTGTTTATCTTCTCAAAGAACCAGCTTTTACTTCTATTGATCTTCACTCTCGTTTCCTTCATTTCTTTTGCAGTTATTTCTTATCTGAGCTTTATGATTTCTTTCCTTCTGCTAACTTTGGGGTTTTTTGTTCTTCTTTCTCTAATTGCTTTAGGTGTAAGGTTAGGTTTGTTTATTTGAGATGTTTCTTGTTTTTGAGGTAGGATTGTATTGCTATAAACTTCCCTCTTAGAACTGCTTTTTTTTTTTTTTAACGTTACACGGGCCTCTTACTGTTGTGGCCTCTCCCATTGCAGAGCACAGGCTCCGGATGCGCAGGCTCAGCGGCCATGCCTCACAGGCCCAGCCGCTCCACGGCATGTGGGATCTTCCCAGACCGGGGCACGAACCCGTGCCCCCTGCATTGGCAGGCGGACTCTCAACCGCTGCGCCACCAGGGAAGCCCTAGAACTGCTTTTGCTTCATCCCATAGGTTTTGGGTCATTGTGTGTTCATAGTCATTTGTTTCTCGGTATTTTTTAATTTCCTCTTTGATTTCTTCAGTGATCTCTTGTTTATTTAGTAGCATATGTTTAGCCTCCATATGTTTCTATTTTTTTAAAGTTTTTTCCCTGTAATCGATACCTAGTCTTACAGTGTTGTCGTTGGAAAAGATACTTGATACAATTTCAGTTTTCTTAAATTTACCAAGGTCTGATTTGTGACCCAAGATATGATCTATCCTGGAGAATGTTCCATGAGCACTTGAGAAGAAAGTGTATTCTGTTGTTTTTGGAAAGAAATGTCCTATAAATATCAATTAAGTCCATCCTGTTTAATGTGTCATTTAAAGCTTGTGTTTCCTTATTTATTTTCATTTTGGATAATCTGTCCATTGGTGAAAGTGGGGTTTTAAAGTCCCCTACTATTATTGTGTTACTGACAATTTTTCCTTTTATGGCTCTTAGCATTTTCCTTACGTATTGAGGTGCTCCTATGTTGGGTGCATAAATATTTACAATTTTCATATCTTCTTCTTGGATTGATCCGTTGATCATTATGTAGTACCCGTCTTTGTGTCTTGTAATAGTCTTTCTTTTAAAGTCTACTTTTTCTGATAGGAGAATTGCTACTCCAACTTTCTTTTGATTTCCATTTGCATGGAATATCTTTTTCCACCCTTTCATTTTCAGTCTGTATGTGTCTCTAGATCTGAAGTGGGTCTCTTGTAGACAGCATATATACGGGTCTTGTTTTTGTATACATTCAGCCAGTCTATGTCTTTTGGTTGGAGCATTTAATCCATTTACATTTAAGGTAATTATCAATATATATGTTCCTATTACCATTTTCTTAATTGTTTTGGGTTTGTCATTGTAGGTCTTTTGTTTCTCTTGTGTTTCCTACCTAGAGAAGTTCCCTTAGCATTTATTTTAAAGCTGGTTTGGTGGTCCTGAATTCTCTTAGCTTTTGCTTATCTATAAAGGCTTTCATTTCTCTATCAAATCTGAAAGAGATCCTTGCTGGGTAGAGTAATCTTGGTTGTAGGTATTTCTCTTTCATCACTATAAATATGTACTGACACTGGCTTGCAGAGTTTCTGCTGAAAGATCAACTGTTAAGCTTATGGGGATTCCCTTGTATGTTATTTGTTGCTTTTCCCTTGCTGCTTTTAATATTTTCTCTTTGTATTTAATTTTTGATAGTTTTATTAATATGTGTCTTGGTGTGTTTCTCCTTGGATTTATTTGGATGGGACTCTGTGCTTCCTGGACTTGATTGACTATTTCCTTTCCCATATTAGGGAAGTTTTCAACTATAATCTCTTCAAATATTTTCTCAGTCCATTTCTTTTTCTGTTCTTCTTCTGGGACCTCTAAAATTCGAATGTTGGTGCACTTAATGTTGTCCCAGAGGTCTCTGAAACTGTCCTCAATTCTTTTCACTCTTTTTTTCTTTACTCTGCTCTGTGGTAGATATTTCCACTATTTTATCTTCCAGGTCACTTATCCGTTCTTCTTTCTCAGTTTTTCTGCTATTGATTCCTTCTAGAGGATTTTTAACTTCATTTATTGTGTTGTTCATCATTGCTTGTTTGCTCTTTAGTTCTACTAGGTTCTTGTCAAACATTTCTTGTGTTTATTCTATTTCCAAGATTTTGTATCATCTTTACTATCATTACTCTGAATTCTTTTTCAGGTAGACTACCTATTTCCTCTTCATTTGTTTGGTCGGGTGGGTTTTTACCTTGCTCCTTCATCTGCTGTGTATTTCTCTGTCTTCTCCTTTTACTTAACTTAATGTGTTTGGGGTCTCCTTTTCACAGGCTGTACGTTCATAGTTCCCATTGTTTTTGGTGTCTGCTCCCAGTGGGTGAGGTTGGTTCAGTAGGTTGTGTAGGCTTCCTGGTGGAGGGGACTGGTGCCTGTGTTCTGGTGTATGAAGCTAGATCTTGTCTTTCTGATGGGCAGGACCGCATTCAGTGGTGTGTTTTGGGGTGTCTGTGAACTTATGATTTTAGGCAGCCTCTCTGCTAATGTGTGGGGTTGTCTTCCTAGTTGTTTGTGATGGGGTGTCTTGCTAGTTGTTTGTGATTAGGTGTCCAGCACTGGAGCTTGCTGGTTGTTGAGTGGAGCTGGGTCTTAGCATGAGATGGAGATCTTGAGAGAGGTCTTGCCAATTGATATTACATGGGGCTGGTATGCCTCTGGTGGTCCAATGTCCGGAACTTGGCTTTCCCACCTCAGAGGCTCAGGCATGACACCCAGCCCGAGCACCAAGACCCTGTCAGCCACACGGCTTTTGGGAAGTCTGAGGTGTTCTGCCAGCCTTCAGTAGGTGTTCTATAGGAGTTATTCTACATGTAGATGTACTTTTGATGTACTGTGGGGAGGAAGGTGATCTCCACATCTTACCCCTCCACAGTCTTGAAGGTCCTCTCTTGTATCATACAGAAAAGTAATTCCAGGTGAATCAAGCTCAACTAATCAATCACCCACTAACAACACAGGAGAATATCTTCATTATCTCAGAGTAGGGAAATATGCGAGATATGTTCATTTTCTGCTGCTCCTGGATGAATTCTGAGAAGTGTGAAGAATAAGCTTGGAGTGAATCACAACCTGCTCCTTTCTGAGTTTTTCTGCATCTGTTGTGAAGCTCTGTTGAGGATGGTCCCTCTTAGATGGGCTGTTCTTCCAGGTGTGACTCCTGTCCCCACCTTCCTGCCACAAAAGAGCTGTTTTTTCCAGAGATGCTGAGACTTAAGCCTTGGGTGCGAACCCTCCAAGCCCGCAAGTCGGAAAGGGCGGAAGTCAATATCGATTTTACATAGAGTAGTGTGTATATGTTAATCCCAAACTCCTAATTTATCCCTCCCCAGACTTTTCCCCATTGGTAACCATAAGTTTGGTATTGAAGGCTGTGAGTCAGTTTCTGTTTTGTAAATAAGTTCATTTATATAATTTTTTCAGATTCTACATATAAGTGATATCATATGATATTTGTCTCTGTCTGACTTACTTCACTTAGTATGATAATCTCTAGGTCTATTCATGTTGCTGCAAATGGCAATATTTCATTTTTTAATGACTGAGTAATATTCCATTGTATCTATGTACCACAACTTCTTTATCCTTTCCTCTGTCAAAGGACATTTAGGTTGCTTCCATGTGTTGGCTATTTTAAATAGTGGTGCAGGGCTTCCCTGGTGGCACAGTGGTTAAGAATCCGCCTGCCAGTGCAGGGAACACAGGTTTGTGCCCTGGTCTGGGAAAGTCCCACATGCCGTGGAGCAACTAAGCCCATGCGCCGCAACTACTGAGCCTGCGCTCTGGAGCCTGTGCTCCGCAACAAGAGAAGCCACCACAATGAAGAGTAGCCCCTGCTTGCTGCAAGTGGAGAAAGCCTGCCTGCAGCAACAAAGACCCAACACAGCCAAAAATAAATAAAAATAAAATAAATAAATAGTCTTGCAGTGAATATTGGTGTGCGTGTATCCTTTTGAACCATGGTTTTCTCTGGATATATGCCCAGGAGTGGGATTGACAGATCATATGGTAGTTCTATATTTCCTTTTCAAGGGAACCTCCATACTGTTCTCCATAATGGTTGTACCAATTTACATTGCCACTAACAGTGTAGGAGAATTCCCTTTTCTCCACACCCTGTCCAGCATATATTGTTAGTGGACTTTTTGATGATGGCCATCCTGACCAGTGTGAGGTGATACCTCATTGTAATTTTGATTTGGATTTCTCTAATAATTACAGATGTTGAGCATCTTTTCATGTGCTTTTTGACCATCTGTATGTCTTCTTTGGAGAAATGTTTATTTAGGTCTTCTGCCCATTTTTTTTAATTGGGTTTTTGTTTTTTTCATATAGAGCTACATGAGCTGTTTGTATATTTTGAAGATTAATACCTTGTCAGTCACTTCATTTGTGAGTATTTTCTCCCCTTCTGTGGGTTGTCTTTTCATTTTGTTTATGGTTTCCTTTACTGTGCAAAAGCTTTTAAGTTTCATTAGGTCCCATTTGTTTACTTTTGTTTTTATTTTCATTTCTCTAGGAGGTGGATCAAAAAAGGTCTTGCTGCAATTTACATCAAAAAGTGTTCTGCCTGTGTTTTCCTCTAAGAGTTTTGTAATATCTGGTCTTACATTTAGGTCTTTAGTGCATTTTAAGTTTATTTTTGTGTATGGTGTTAGAGAATGTTCTAATTTCATTCTTTTACATGTAGCTGTCCAGTTTTCTCAGCACTACTTACTGAAGAGACTGTCTTTTCTCCATTGTATATTCTTGCCTCCTTTCTCATAGATTGACTGTAGGTGAGTGGGTTTATTTCTGGGCTTTCTTTCCTGTTCCATTGATCTGTATATCTGTACCAATACAATACTGTTTTGATGACTGTAGCCTTGTTGTATAGTCTGAAGTCAGGGAGCCTAATTCCTCCAGCTCCGTTTTTCTTTCTCAGTATTGCTTTGGCTATTCGGGTTTTTTTTTATGTCTCCATACAGATTAAAAATTTTTTTGTTCTAGTTCTGTGAAAAATGCCATTGGTCATTTCATAGGGATTACATTGAATCTGTAGGTTACCTTCAGTAGTATAGTAATTTTGACAATATTGATTCTTCCAATCCAAGATCATGGTATATCTTTCCATCTGTTTGTGTCATCTTCAGTTTCTTTCATCACGCTCTTATAGTTTTCAGAGTACAGGTCTTTTGCTTCCCTAGATAGGTTTATTCCTAGGTATTTATTCTTTTTGATGCAATGTTTAAATAGGAACGTTTCCTTATTTTCTCTTTCTGATCTTTTGTTGTTAGTGTATAGGAATGCAAAGATTTCTGTATATTTTGTATTCTACAACTTTACCAAATTCATTGTTGAGCTCTAGTAGTTTTCTGGTAGCATCTTTAGGATTTTCTATGTATAGTATCATGTCATTTGTAAAGTGACAGTATTACTTCTTCTTTTCCAAATTGGATTCCTTTTATTTCTTTTTCTTCTCTGATTGCCATGACTAGGACTTCCAAAACTGTGTCAAATAAGAGTGGTGAGAGTGGACATCTTTGTCTTGTTCCTGATCTTAGAAGAAATGCTTTCAGTTTTTCACCATTGATGTTTGCTGTGGGTTTGTCATATATGGCCTCTATTATGTTGAGGTAGGTTCCCTCTATGCCCATTTTCTGAAGAGTTTTATGATAAATTGGTGTCGAATTTTGTCAAAAACTTTATCTGCATCTATTGAGATGATCATGTGGTTTTTATTCTTCAGTTTGTTAATGTGGTGTATCACAGTGGTTGATTTTATGGCTATTGACAAATCCTTGCGTCCCTGGAATAAATCCCACTTGATCGTGGTGTATGATACTTTTGATGTATTGTTGGATTTGGTTTGCTAGTATTTTGTTGAAGAGTTTTGCATCTATGTTCATCAGTGATATTGGCCTGTAACTTTCTTTGTTTGTGGTGTCTTTGGTTTTCGTATCAGGGTGATGGTGATTTCATAGAAAGAGTTTGGGAGTGTTCCTTTCTCTGCAATTTTTTGGATGAGTTTGAGAAGGATAAGTATTAACTCTTCTCTAAATATTTGATAGAATTCACCTATGAAGCCGTCTGGTCCTCGACTTTGGTTTGTTAGAAATTTTTAAATCACAGTTTCAATTTCAGTATGAATGATTGGTCTGTTCATATTTTCTATTTCTTCCTGGTTCAGTCTTGGAAGATTGTACCTTTCTAAGAATTTGTCCATTTCTTCTAGGTTGTCCTTTTTATTGGCATAGAGTTGCTTGTAGCAGTCTCTTAGGATGCTTTGTATTTCTGCGGTGTCTGTTGTAACTTCTTCTTTTTCATTTCTAATGTTATTGATTTGAGTCCTCTCCCTCTATTTTTTTTTGATGAGTCTGGCTGAAGGTTTATCAGTTTCGTTTATTTTCTCAAAGAACCAGCTTTTAGTTTTATTTATCTTTGCTATTGTTTTCTTTATTTCTATTTCATTTATTTCTGCTCTGATCTTTATGATTTCTTTCCTTCTACTAACTTTGGATTTTGTTTGTTCTTCTTTCTCTAGTTCCTTTAGATGTAAGGTTAGATTGTTTATGTGAGATTTTTCTTGTTTCTTGAGGTAGGATTGTATTGCTATAAACTTCCCTCTTAGAACTGCTTTTGCTGCATCCCATACATTTTGGATTGTCATGTTTTCATTGTCATTTGTCTCTAGGTATTTTTTGATTTCCTCTTTGATTTCTTCAGTGATCTCTTGGTTATTTAGTAACGTATTGTTTAGCCTCCATGTGTTTGTTTTTTTTATGTTTTTTTCCCTTTAATTTATTTCTAGTCTCATAGTGTTATGGTCAGAAAAGATGCTTTATATGATTTCAATTTTTTTAAATTTACTGAGGCTTGATTTGTGACCCATGATGTGATCTATCCTGGAGAATATTCCATGTGCACTTGAGAAGAAATTGTAATCTGCTGTTTTCTGATGGAATGTCCTATAAATATCAATTAAATCTATCTGGTCTATTTTGTCATTTAAAGCTTGTGTTTCCATATTAATTTTCTGTCTGGATGATCTGTCCTTTGATGTAAGTGAGGTGTTAAAGTCCCCCACTATTTTTCTGTTACTGTTGATTTCCTCTTTATAGCTGTTAGCATTTGCCTTATGTATTGAGGTGCTCCTGTTGGGTGCATGTATATTTATAATTGTTATATCTTCTTCTTAGACTGATCCCTTGATCATTATGTAGTGTCCTTCCTTGTCTCTTGTAACATTCTTTATTTTAAAGTCTATTTTATCTGATACGAGTATTAGTACTCCAGCTTTCTTTTGATTTCCATTTTCATGGAATATCTTTTTCCGTCCCTTCACTTTCAGTCTGTATGTGTCCCTAGGTCTGAAGTGGGTCTCTTGTAGACAGCATATATATGGGTCTTGTTTTTGTATCCATTTAGTGAGCCTGTGTCTTTTGTTTAGAGCATTTAATCCATTAACATTTTAGGTAATTATCAATGTCTGTGTTCATGTTACCATTTCTTACTTGTTTTGGGTTTGTTTTTTGTAGGTCCTTCTCTTCTCTTGTGTTTCCCACTTAGAGAAGTTCCTTTAGCATTTGTTGTAGAGCTGATTTGGTGGTGCTGAATTCTCTTAGCTTTTGCTTACCTGTAAAGGTTTTGATTTCTCTGTCGAATCTGATGAGATCCTTGCTGGGTAGAGTAATCTTGGTTGTAGGTTCTTCCCTTTCATCACTTTAAATATATCATGCCACTCCCTTCAGGCTTGTAGAGTTTCTGCTGAGAAATCAGCTGTTAGCCTCATGGGAGTTTCCTTGTTTGTTATTTTTTCCTTGTTGCTTTTAATAATTTTTATTTGTCTTTAATTTTTGTCGTTTTGATTACTGTGTGTCTTGGCGTGTTTCTTCTTGGGTTTATCCTGCCTGTGACTCTCCGTGCTTCCTGGACTTGGGTGGCTATTTCATTTGCCATGTTAGGGAAGTTTTATTTTATAACCTCTTGAAATATTTTCTTGGGTCCTTTCTCTCTCTCTTCTCCTTCTGGGACCCCTATAATTCAAATGTTGGTGCATTTAATGTCCCAGAGGTCTCTTAGGCTGTCTTCATTTCTTTTCATTCTTTTCTCTGTATTCTGTTCTGTGGCAGTGGATTCCACCATTCTGTCTTCCAGGTCACTTATCTATTCTTCTGCCTCAGTTATTCTGGTATTGATTCCTTCTAGTGTATTTTTCATTTCAGTTTTTGTTCATCTCTGTTTGTTTGTTCTTTAATTCTTCTAGGTGTTTGTTCTTTAATTCTTCTAGGTCTTTGTTAAACATTTCTTGCATCTTCTGAATCTTTGCCTCCCTTCTTTTCCCGAGGTCCTGGATCATCTTCACTATCATTATTCTGAATTCTTTTTCTGGCAGGTTGCCCATCTCCACTTCATTTAGTTGTTTTTCTGGGGTTTTATCTTGTTCCTTCATCTGGTATATAGTCCTCTGCCTTTTCATTTTGCCTGTCTTTCTTTGAATGTGGTTTTTCTTCCACAGGCTGCAGGATTATAGTTCTTTTTGCTTCTACTGTCTGCCCTATGGTGGATGAGGCTATCTAAGAGGCTTGTGCAAGTGTCCTGATGGGAGGGACTTGTGGTGGGCAAAGGTCAGTAAAACTTTAATCTGCTTGTCTGCTGATGGGTAGAGCTTAGTTCCTTCCCTGTTGGTTGTTTGCCCTGAGCTGACCCAGCACTGGATGCTATAGGTTTTCTGATGGGGCTAATGGCAGACTCCGGGAGGGCTCACACCAAGGAGTACTTCCCAGAACTGCTGCTGCCAGTGTCCTTGTCTCCTCAGTGAGCCATAGCCACACCCCACCTCTGCAGGAGAGCCTCCAACACTAGCAGGTAGGTCTGGTTCAGTCTCCTGTGGGGGTCACTGCTCCTTCCCCCTGGGTCCTGATGCACACACTACTTTGTGTGTGTACTCCAAGAGTGTAGTCTCTCTTTCCACCCATCCTGTCGAAGTCCTGCAATCAAATCCCACTAGCCTTCAAAGTGTGATTCTCTGGGAATTCCTCCTCCCATTGCTAGACCTCCAGGTTGGGAAGTCTGATGTGGGGCTCCGCACCTTCACTCCAGTGAGTGGACTTCTGTGGTATAATTGTTCTCCAGTTTGTGAGTCACCAGCCCAGTGGTTATGGGATTTGATTTTATTGTGATTGTGCCCTGCTACCATCTCATTGCAGCTTCTTTGTCTTTGGATGTGGGGTATCTTTTTTGGTGAGTTCCAGTGTCTTCCTGTTGATGATTGTTCAGCAGTTAGGGGAGTGAGCACACATCCTTCTCCGCCATCTTGAACCAATCCCCAGCATTTTGTATTATTAGTTTTATGGATTTTAGCCATACTGATATGTATGTAATGGTATCACTGTGTTATTTTAATTTGCAATTATCTAATGACATTAGATGTTGAGCATCTTTTTTTAAATAATTATTTGCCATCTCTATATCTTTTTTTTGGTGAGATATCCGTATAGATCTTTTACTCATTTTAAGATTGGGTCAGTTGTTTTCTCTTTGTTGAGTGTTAAGAGCCCTTCATATATTTTGTATACCAGCCCTTTATCAGAAATATGGTTTACAAAAATTACCTCCTCGTCTGTGCCTCGTCTCTTGATTCTCTTGATGTCTTTCCCAGAAGTTTTAAATTTGACAAAGTCCACCAAACCCAAGCTCACCTAGATTTTCTCCTATATTATCCTATAGAACCTTTACAGCTTTACATTAGGTCTATGACTTATTTTGAGTAAAATTTTGTGAAAGATGTAAGGACTGTTTCAAGATTCATTTTAATTGGTATATGGATGTCTAATTGTTCTGGTGTCATTTGTTGAAAGGGCTATCCTTCTAATGGATTGCATTTGCTCCTTTTTCAAAGATCAGTTGACTATACTGGTATGTATCTATTTCTTGGATATGTTGTTCTATTGATCAATTTATTATTTCATCAATATGCTGTCTTTATAGATTTATAGTCTTTTTTAATTTAATTTTTTTTGAAGTATAGTTGACTTATAATGTGCAAATTTCTTCTGTACAGCAAAGAGACTCAGTTATACACATTTATATACATTCTTTTCCATTATAGTTTATCCAGGGAGATTAGATATACTTCCCTGTGCTATAGAGTAGGACCTTGTTGTTTATCCATTCTAAATGTAATAGTTTGCATCTACTAACCCCCAACTCGCAGTCCATCCCTCTCCCTCCCACCTCCCCCAGCAACCACAAATCTGTTCTCTATGTCTGTGAGTCTGTTTCTGTTTTGTAGATAGGTTCATTTGTGCCATATTTTAGATTCCACATATAAGTGATATCATATGGTATTTGTCTTTCTCTTTCTGACTTACTTCACTTAGTATGATAATCTCTAGATCCATCCATGTTGGTGCAAATGGCATTATTTCATTCTTTTTATGGCTGAGTAATATTCCATTGTATATATGTACCACATCTTTATCCATTCATCTGTTGATGGACATTTAGGTTGTTTTCATATCTTGGCTATTGTGAATAGTGCTGCTATGACATAGGGGTGCATGTATCTTTTTGAATTATAGTTTTTCCAGGTGTATGCCCAGGAGTGGGATGGCTGGATCATATGGTAACTCTGTTTTTGGTGTTCTGAGGACCCTCCATACTGTTTTCCATAGTGGCTGCACCAACTTACATTCCCATGAACAGTGTAGGAAGGTTCCCTTTTCTCCATACCCTCTCTAGCATTTGTTATTTGTAGACTTTTAAATGATGGTCATTCTGACTGGTGTGAGGTGCTACCTCAATATAGTTTTGATTTGCATTTCTCTAATAATTAGTGATGTTGAGCTCTTTTCATGTGCCTACTGGCCATTTGTTTGTCTTCTCTAGAGAAATGTCTGGAAAGGTCTCCTGTCCATTTTTTGATTGGGTAGTTTGTTTTTTTGTTGTTGAGTTGTATGAGCTGTTTGTGTATTTTGGAGATTAAGCCCTTATTGGTTTCATCATTTGCAAATATTTTTCCCTTCTGTAAGTTGTCTTTTTATTTTGTTTATGGTTTCTTTTGCTGTGCAAAAGCCTGTAAGTTTGATTAAGTCCAATTTGTTTGTTTTTATTTTTATAGCCTTGGGAGACTGACTTAAGAAAACATTGGCACGATTTATGTCAGAGAATGTCTCTTCTTGGAGTTTTATGGTGTTATGTCTTATGTTTAAGTATTTAAGCTATTTTGAGTTTACTTTTGTACATGGTGTGTGTTCTGACATCATTGATTTACATACAGCTGTCCAACTTTCCCAGCACCACTTGCGTAAGAGACTATCTTTTCCCCATTTTATTTTCTTGCCTACTTTGTCAAAGATTAATTGACCATAGATGTGTGGGTTTATTTCTGAGCTCTGTATTCTGTTCCATTGATCCATATGTTGGTTTTTGTACCAGTACCACACTGTTAATTATTGTAGCTTTATAGTATTGTCTGAAGATGGGAGAGTTATGCCTCCTGCTTTTTTTCCCCCTCAGGATTGCTCTGGCAATTCTGGGTCTTTTATGGTTCCATATAAATTTTTAGATTATGTGTTGTAATTCTGTGAAAAATATCATGGGTAATTTAATAAGGATCACATTAAATCTGTAGAGTGCTTTGGGTATTTTTGCCATTTTAACAATATTAATTCTTCCAATCCAAGAGCATGAGATATCTTTCCATTTCTTTGAATCCTCTTTAATTTCCTTTATTAATGTTTTATAGTTCTCAGAATATTAGTCTTTCACCTCCTTGGTCAGGTTTATTCATAGGTATTTTAGAAAGGTATTGTTTTTTTTACATTCCCTTTCTGATATTTCATTGTTAGTGTAAAGAATGCAAGCAATTTCTGAATGTTAATCTTGTATTCTACTTTGATGAATTCATTCATTAGATCTAGTTTTTGTGTGGAGTCCTTAGGGTGTTCTATATATAGTATAATGTTATCTACATATCGTGAGAATTTTACCTCTTCCCTTCCAATTTGGATACCATTTATTTCTTTTTCTTGTCTGATTGCTGTGGCTAGGACTTCCAATACTATGTTGAATAGAAGTGGTGAAAGTGGGTATCCTTGTCTTGTTCCAGATTTTATCAGGAAGGGTTTCAGCTTTTCACTGTTGAATGTTATATAGGCTGTGGTTTGTCAAAAATGGCTTTTGTTATGTTGAGATATGTTCCCTCAATACCCACTTTGGTAAGAGTTTTTATCATGAATGGATGTTGAATTTTGTCAAATACTTTTTTCTGCATCTATTGAGATCACGAGGTTTTTGACTTTTGTTTATGTGGTGTATTACATTGATTGATTTGTGTATGTTGCACCATCCTTGTGAAATTAGGATGAATCCCACTTGTTTGCAGTGTATAATATTTTTTATGTGCTGTTGGATTCGGTTTGCTAATATTTTGTTGAGAATTTTTGCATATATATTCATCAATGGTATTGGCCTGTAATTTTCTTTTCTGGTGATATCTTTGTCTGGTTTTGGTATCAGGGTGATGGTGGCTTCATAGAATGTCTTTAGGAGTGCTCCCTCCTCTTCAACCTTTTGGAAGAGTTTGGGGAACATTGGTGTAAGTTCTTCTTTGTATGGTTGGTAGAATTCACCTGTGAAGCAATCTCCCTCTGGACTTTTGTTTTTAGGGAGTTTTTTTTGTTTTTTTTTTTAAAACAGATTCTATTTCACTTCTAGTGATCAGTCTGTTCAAATTACCTATTTCTTCTTGATTCAGTTTTGGTGGGCTGTATGTTTCTAGAAAGTTGTCCATTTCTTCTAGGTTGTCAAATTTGTTGGTATGAATTGTCCATCATATTCTCTTATCTATTTATTTATTTATTTTGCATTTCTGTGTTATCAGTTAAGATTTCTCCATTTTCATTTCTTATTGTGTTTATTTGGGGTCTCTCTGTTTTCTTCTTGGGGAGCCTGGCCAGAGGTTTGTCAATTTTGTTTACCCTTTCAAAGAACCAGCTCTTTGTTTTATTGATTTTTTTCTATTTTTTAAAAATCCCTATTTTACTTATTTTCTCCCTGAACTTTATTATTTTCTTCTTTCTGATGACTTCAGGTTTTGTTTTCTAATTCTTTTAGGTGGTATGTTAGGTCGTTTGAGATTTTAATTGGTTTTTTTTTTTTTTTTTGAGGAGGGTGTGTATCACTATGAGCTTCCCTCTAAGAACTGCCTTTGCTGCATCCCGTAGATTTTGTGTGTTTGCATTTTCATTTGTCTTAAGGTATTTTTTAATTTTCTTTTTGATTTCCTCATTGACCCATTGGTTTTTTAGTAGTATGATGTTTATTCTCCATGTAATGTTTTTTTCTCATTTCTTTTCCTGTGGTTGATTTCTAGTTTCATGCTGTTGTGGTCAGAGAAGATGCTTGAAATAATTTCTATACTCTTAAATTTGTTGAGGTTAGTTTTGTGACCTAGTATGTGGTCAGTCCTAGAGAATGTTCCATGTGCACTTGAAAAGAATGTGTATTCTGGTTTTTTTGGATGTAATGTCCTGAAAATATCAATTAAGTCTAACTGTTCTATCATATCATTTAAGATCTCTGTTGCCTTGTTGATTTTCTGTCAAGAGGATTGGTCCATTGATGTGAGTGGGGTGTTAAAGTCTCCTACTAATATTGTATTCCAATCAGTTTCTCCCTTTATGTCTTTTATTATTTGTTTTATATATTTGGGTGCTCATATATTAGGTGCATATATGTTGATGAGTGTAAAATCCTCTTCTTGTATTGATCCTTTTACCATTATATACTGTCCTTCTTTATCTTTCTTTATTGCCTTTGTTTTAAAGTCTATTTTGTCTGATATGGGTATTGAAACTCCTGCTTTCTTGTCATTTCTGTTTGCATGAAATATCTTTTTCCATCCCCTCACTTTGAATCTATGTGTGTCCTTTGCCCTAAGGTGGATCTCTTGTAGGCAGCATATTGTAGGCTCTTATTTTTTTTACCCAGTCTGCTGCTGTATATCTTTTGATTGGAGCACTCAGTCCATTGATATTTAAGGTAATTATTGATACATACGTATTTATTGCCATTTGAAACCTTGTTTTCCACTCTGTGTTTCTTCTTTGTTCCTTTCTTTTTTTGTTTTTCTTTTTGTGGTTTGATGATTTCTTTTTATTTTATGCTTGTGTTCTCTTCTTTTTGATTTTTGTGAATCTATTGTATGTTTTTGATTTGTGGTTGCCCTGTTTTTCAAGTATGTTAACCCCTTCTTATATCTGCTTGCTTTAGACAGTCATACAGGTTCAAACACATTCTAAAAACAAAAAACAAAAAAACGGAATCTACAATTTCTTACTCTCCCCCCCCCACCCCACATTTTATGATTTTGATGTCCTTTTTTTTTCTACACCATGCAGCTTGCAGGATCTTAGTTTCCTGACCAGGGATTGAATCCATGCCCCCTGCAGTGGAAGCATGGAGTCTTAACCACTGTGCCAGGGAAGTCCCTTGATGTCCTTTCTTACATCTTCATGTTTATCTTTTTGCTGTTCCTTGTTTTTATCATCACTTTCACAAATAGATTTTTTTTTAATCTGTATACTGGCTAATTTAAATGATTTACTTTCCAGTTATGATTTCCTCCTTCTATATCTTCTTGCTTCTTTTCTATTTAGAGAAGACTTTTCAATATTTCTTTTAGGATAGATTTAGTATTGCTATATTCTTTTAGTTTTTGCTCATCTGAGAAATTCTTTATTTCTCCTTCTATTCTAAATGATAATCTTGCTGGGTAGAGTATTCCAGATTACTGATTTTTTCCTTTCAAGACTTTGAATATATTTTGCCACCCCCTTCTGGCCTGCAGTGTTTCTGTATAGAAATCAGCTGATAGCCTTATGGGGCCTTCCCTTGTAATTAAATCTTTGTTTTTCTTTTGCTACCTTTAGAATCCTCTCTTTATCTTTAACTTTTGCCATTTTTATTATAATATATCTTGGTGTAGGTCTGTTTGGGTTCATCTTATTTTGGACCCTCTGTGCTTCCTGTATCTGGATGTCTGTTTCCTTCTTTAAGTTGGAAAGTTTTCAGCCGTAATTTCTTCAAATACATTTTCAATCCCCTTTTCTCTTTCTTCTCCTTCTGGAATCTCTATTATGCATAGATTGTCATGCTTTATACTATCCCATAGGTCTCTTATATTGCTTTCATTTTTTTTTAATTTGGTTTTCTGTCTGCTCTTTTGATTGGGTGATTTCCATTATTCTATCTTCAAGACCACTTATTCTTTCTTCTGCATCATTCATTCTGCTATTCATTACTTTTAGCTCAGCTTTCATCTTGGCAAATGAATTTTCTAATTTTTCTTGGCTCCTCAAAATTTCTAGCTCCTTTTTATAGTAATCTGTATTTCTGTTGATAGCCTTCCTTAATTCCTTGAGTATTTGCATTACCTTCTTTTTGAACTCAGTGTCTATTAGACTGAAGAGGTCTGTTTCATTGTTTATTCCTTCAGGGGAATTCTCTTGGTCTTTTAACTGGGAGTGGTTCCTCTGCTGTTTCATTTTGCTTGTATTTCTCTTGCTCTGTGAGTTTCAGAGAAACAATTATCTACTGTAGCTTTGGAGGGTTATTTATATGCGGGAATGTCCCTGCATAGCTTGTGTTGGTTTAATAATTTTTTGGCATGAGCACTGTTTTTGGTTTGGATGCTTGCCGTCTCTTTCCTTAGCATGTGCTGGCTGTTATCCCCTTGGTAGGGGGTGGCCTGCACACACTCCCAGGAAGGTGGGGGCAGCAGTTTGCGGCCAGTGGTGGGACCCTCAGTGGGGCAGTGGTCCGTGCCCAACTCTGGAGTCTGAGATGGCAGTGGCGGCTTGAGCCCAGCCCCAGAGCTCACGTAGGTGGTGCCCTGATACCTGAGAGTGCACACGTGGACAAAGAAGCTCCTATGGCTGTCCTGCCCCTCTCCTTGTGGGCCTCCCAACAAAGGTGCCCTTCCTCTCTAGTGGGCCAAGGCCTCCTCCCATACTCCTTAGGTTGTGGTGCAGCACACCCTAGCCCCCTCAGGCTGTCTCCATGTAGCCAATCCAGTCCTCTCCCCGGTTCTGATCTCTGAAGCCCAAACCTCAGCACCCAGCCCCAGCCTGCTCCAGTGGAGGAGTATCTCAGGCTGGAGAGTGCCAGGCAGTGGCACCTACCTTCTGTGCAGGTCTCTTTCCACTTTTCCCTCCACAAACTGGTTGCTGTACTCTCCTCTGAGGCTCTGAAGCTCCCCCTCTGTCCCAGCTGATCTTCCTGCCAGTGAGGGGACTTCCCTGTGTGTGGAAATCTTTCCTCTTTCACAGCTCCCTCCCAGGTGTGCAGGTCCCATCCCAATTCCTTTCTCTCTTGTTTTTTTCTTTGGTCCTACCCAGTTATGTGGAGATTTTCTAGCCCCTTTGGAAGTCTGAAGTCTTCTGCCAGCGTTCAGTAGATGTCCTGTGAGAATTATTCCACATGTAGATGTATTTGTGGGAGAAGGTGAGCTCCATGTCTTACTCCTCCACCATCTTGATCTGATCCCCAGCTTTATAGTAAGTCTTGAGTTGGGTAGCATCAGTCCACTGAATTTTGTTCTTTTGCTTTAATATTATGTTGGGTATACTGGGCCTTTTTTCATTTCCATATAAACTTTAAAATCAGTTTGTTGACATCCACAAAATAACTTGCTGGGATTTTGATTAGGATTACATTGAATCTATAGATTAATTTGGAGAGGATTGACATCCTAACAATATTGAGTCTTTCTATATGTGAACATGGAATATCTCTTCATTTAATTATTCCTTCTTTGATATCTTTCATCAGAGTTTTATGCTTTTCTTTACATAGATCCTGTATATATTTTGTTAGATTTATACTTATTTCATTTTTTGGTGCTAATATAAGTAGTATTGTTCTTAATTTCAAATTCTAGCTGTTCATTCTTGATACATAGGAAAGCCATATATATATATATATATATACACACACACATACACATATACATACACACACACACGCATACATACATACATATATACACACGCATATAATGTACTTTGGTGGGTTAGCCTTGTATCCTGCAATTTTGCTGTAATTATTTATTAGTTTCACTTGGTGCTTTTGTGTGTTGTTGATTCTTTGGGATTTCCTCACAGCCAGTCATGTCATCTGTGAATAAAAGACAGTTTTATTTCTTCCTTCCCAATCTGTATATCTTTTATTCCTTTTTCTTGTCTTGTTGCAATAACTGTGACCTACAGTACAATAGATAGGAGTGGTGAGAATGGGCATCTTTGCTTTGTTCCCAAACTTAGGGGAAAAGTATATAGTTTGTCACATCATTAAGTATGATGTTAGCTGTGGGTTTTGTTTTTTTTTGTTTTTGTTTCTTTTTGGTAGATGTTCTTTATCAAATTGAGGAATTTCCCCTCTGTTACTAGTTTACTGAGAGTTTTTATCATAAGTATTGGATTTTGTCACATGTTTTTTCTGCATCTATTTACATGATCATATTATTCTTTAGCTGTTGTTGTGATGAATTACATTGATTTTTTTTCATGTTGAACAAGCCTTGCATACTGTCCTATATTTTTATGACTTTAAAAATCTTCTATATGTAGGTGACTCCCAAACTTACATCTCTAAGCCTAGACTTATCCTTACGTCAGTCATCTCCTAACATTTCTTAAACTAAACTCCAGATCTTTGTTAACAAAAATGCTCCTCCTATAGTCTTTCTCATCTCAGTAATTATAAACTCTTTTCTTCCACTGCCTCTTCTAGAAAGGACTACAGTTCCTGACTCTTCTACAGTGGAACCCAGACTATAGTTACTGATGTTTCTGTGCTGTGGCATAATATTTCCCAGATGCAACTGGCACTCTGGGGGAGGACAGAGACATAGAAAAGGGAGAGGCAGATGGCATGCCTGGAATCCAAGGCTCTTCTACCCAGTCATGAACAGTCAACAAAAGAGGAATTGTGTGGAGACAGAAGGATTGTAGTATTAGAGTCCTTGAGGAAGTATAAAGTTCAAATATAGAAGTTTCAGTCAGAAAGCCAGGATTCTCCTTTACTGTGTGAATCCATTAAGCTGATTCCAGCAGGAATTTTCTGCACAATATCTTAAGTGAAGGTAGCCTATGGCAAGAAAATTATAATTAGGGAGACCATGTGTATCCTAGGATGGTCTCAATTTATACCTGTTTTAAGTCAGTTATTTATTTCCAGGGTTGTATTTCATTTTAAAAAGTGTCCCAATTTGGGTGATGCATTATTTGGTTATTTGCTTATAACCCAAGGGACATTAGAAATTTGGATAACTTCTGGAGATGGAAACTGCATATGGAAGATTTGTAGGAAGGATCCAAACCATCTTCCTGCTCACTTCAGGTCCTTGTGTTGATAGCTTGGAGAAAGCATTGGGACCAGGTTGTAGTTAAAGTTTCTGGATTTGAAACCTCAGGGTTATTTCAGGGGTTTATAGAGATGCTGCTGCTAGGGAAAGAAAAAAAAAATGACCTGTAGTAGAATCAACTATGGACATGTACAGAATGGGAATGTTTCTGAATCTGAGAATTCAGCATATTACAGAGAGCTGAATCTGAGGGAGGGCAGCCATGAAGAGCCCCTGGAAGGAAGTCTAGTCTTCAAGTTAAGAATCTGATGAGAAATTAAAGGGAAGGGACAATGAGAAAGAATTGCTGATGCTACTGGACGAACTAGTTAATGAATCTCTACTGACTTTTGTGGCTTCTGGCAAGGTCCTCAAAGTACACACACAAATATCAGCTTAGAAGGCATGAGGACCTCAGGAATTTGAGAGAAAGAAATCTGTGACCTTTGTTCATTAAGTCATTTTTGAAATGGTACCATATACCCCATTTTCAAACTTGAGTTTTCAGTGCTGGTGTGGTTTTAGGAGTATGTATATTGTATACACATACATTATATACATATAATATACACAGAGTATACATATAGTATACATACAATATACAAATAAACAAATACGTATACATACAATACAAATTACAAATACAATATATACAAATACGATACAAAATACACAAGCAAATACACAAATACATACAGTATACACACATACACTGATGGAGTATCCTCTTAAAATTGTCTGATAAAATCTCTTCTGAAATATCTTTACCTGTATTAGTAAATGCAACGAGACAGCACCGAGTGGCTATTAGGGGAACAAAATATTAGAATTTATTATTGATTGAGGTCAAGAAAAAGAGCTAAATTGAGAAATTTGTAGAGTAAGAAAAAATGGTAGTAGCTCAGGAAAGGCATGATCCTTGCTCCTCCCTGAACGCCCATCCATTAAAAAGGGGAAGGGGTAGATAAAGATGGAGAGATAAGGATTGACAACACCTGGAGAATGGGACTCAGTGGCTTCCCAACTTCTCATGGGGGTGATGTGCCTCTATCCACCACTCTGGATGATAGGGATATCCTCCCCACCCCCATCCTTCCTATAGGCATCACGGTTAGTGCCTATAGGATCCAGGAATTGTGTCTAGGATATAGAACTACCTAACAGTATCCCCAAAGTAGGGGAGAGTCTTGACAAGCAGAGGATGACCTCAGAATTCACTGTGGAGCAGCAGAAGTGCCCTTGTAGAGGGTAAACATTTGATTGATTATCTGAGGCAGGAAGAAGCAGGTGGAGAAAGACAGCGTATAGTTTGCATACAAGAAAAGGTAAAAAGAGATGGTCTGCTAAGCAAAATGAACACAAGTTCTCTGTTCTCACATGTTTAACCAGCAGTGGTGGCTGGAGCTGGCACTGGCTGGTGAGAGCTGATTGTGCAATTTCTTCCCAACTCCTCATTCAGTGAGATCAATAGGTAGCTTGAAATAAATCATGGTAGAAGTATTTATACCACAGAATAGGCAAATGATGTACACCAGAGCTTTTAAAAAACTCTTCCAGAGAACCAGATGTTAGCTATTTATCAGCACACCACTGGGTCCTAGACTCTTTGGAAATAGAAGTCAGAAATTCACATGTCAAATTGTGTCTCATTTTATACTGAACTCTTACAGATCTGTCAACTTGCTTTGTTGACAGGGAGACTGGTTATGACCTTATTCCAGAGTGACTGAAGGAGGTCTGTCTCATTAGACTACTATGGCCCAGTATTTGATTCTGAGTCAGAGTCAAACATTTCTGCCCAGAGTATGTCCTCAGACTCCAGAATAACCCTGTCATGAACTTAGTGCCCTGGGCAATTTGTTGCTTCAGAACTGTGAGATTGTTTATCCAGGGATGAGAAGGTTGGAAAAAAACAATGGTGTTGCCCTTCCTGAACTTCATTGCATACCAGGAAGTCTGTGGTTAGTAGTCAGCCTTCTACCAGTCTCTCAGGGGATTATTTCTGAATTTCCGAAGTACTTAAAGAAACTCAAAGGCCTAAAAATTCCATGAGTTTGATAAAATGCAATTTGATACTGATCAGATTTTGCTAGGACATCAAACCCAAGTATGTACTGATTCTGCATACAGCTGTTAACGATGCTTTTGATAATGTTGTTTAAAAATTGAAAAAAAGTCATTGATACTTGTAAATGGAAGACTCACATGGACAATAAAAGAAGTGTTTAACTGTCTTAGAGTGAGGCTGTAGGACCCAGATTAATTCTATTATTTTCACACAATGAGAAATCGTATGCGTTTGATATAAAGAAGAAAATACCATCCTTTATGTATGAGAGGCTAAATCAGTTGTTGAAAATATATGTATCTAGATTGACACTTGCTGGAGACAGATGGCCTGTGGTATCTGGTATGGCAACATCTAGCTGGCTTGCGAAGTGGAGGTCATATTTTGGAAGAAGAAAAAAAAGGTGGCTATTTTATTTATGGACCACAAATAATTTGACAGTGAATCATTAAGGAGTTATCTGATGTAATTTGCTTTTTATTTTTTTATAATTAATTGAATCTTTATTGCCACTTACAGTCTTTATAACTTTTCCTTTCAAATTATAGCTACTCTAAAAATATAAGTTGAGTGAGTCAAGTAATTTCAAAGGAATTTTTTTATTATTATTTATTTACTTATTCGCTTACTGGCTGGATTGATTGATTTTTTTCTTTTTAGGATTTCTTTTTTTTTTTTTCAGTTATACATACGTATATATCTTTTTTTTTCAGATTCTTATCCCTTATAGGTTATTACAGAATATCAAGTGTAGTTCCCTGTGCTACACAGTAGGTCTTTTTTGGTTATCTATTTTATATATAGTAATGTGTATATGTTAATCCCAAACTCCTAATTTATCCCTCCCCACCTGTTTCCCCTTTGGTAACCATAAGTTTGTTTTATATGTCTGTGAGTCTATTTCTGTTGTTCATTTGTATCGTTTTTTTAGATTCCATGTATAAGTGATACCATGATATTTGTCTTTGTCTGACTTCATTTCATATGATATCTCTAGGTCCATCTATGTTGCTGCAAATGGCATTATTTCATTCATTATATCTTTTTTATGGCTGAGTAATATTCCATTGTGTATGTATACATATATATCTATATCTCTGTGGGTGTGTGTGTGTGTATATATATATATATCTGTCTCACATCTTCTTTATCCATTCATCTGTTGATGGACATTTAAGTTGTTTCCACGTTTTGGCTATAGTAAATAGTGCTGCTATGAACACTGGGGCACATGTATCTTTTAGAATTATGATTTTCTCTGGATATATGCCCAGGAGTGGGATTGCAGGATCATATGGTAGCACTATAAACTTAGTCATCAGAACACACAATAATTGTTACTGGAAGCTCCTGGAGCTCTGGGATTTGTCCTTAATTTTACCAACATACGGGTACTTGGAGTCGCCTGAAAGTAATCAAGGGTCTCTGAGATTTCTTACTCTAAGAAGTCTGCTGGAAAGGGGGTGATGTCAGAGTTGGCAACTGTTGGTGATTCCTGCCTGCCATTAAGCCGGGTGCAATTCTTCCAAACTCAGATGGGTATGAGGGAACATGTATAGAAGCAAAGCACTGTTTTAGGTACCTGCATGCATTTTATATATCCAGTCATTTATCTTTCTGATCTTACTTTAAAAAATGTTTTAAGAACACTTAAAAAAATTAAGATACAATACATTTAAAATAGGAAAGATTTAATGAGATAATGAATATTAGTGAGCTGTAGTTCACGTATGTGTTCTTCACGTTCATGAGAAATGGAACACACATTCACTCTAAGCTTCCCGGTAGACATCACTAAAGGCAAAACTTGAGTGGCTCCATGTCTTTCTTACAATGTCTGTAAAAGTAAAACAAACCAATTGCTTAGAAAAAGCAAAGCTCTTCCTGCCACTAAGAAAGATTTCTCCTCTGGGTCCCCTTAAAGAGGACACTTTGCAAAATACCAAGCAGAATTCTCAGTAGCATCCTTAAAGAAAAGTTGCTGTGAGGTTTCTGTAGGGCTCTCACAGTGTTTCCTGATGTGAGCTGATGGGGCTGTATTAAAGTGTAATTTAGGAAACAAATATACCTGGGCAAGGCCTCTATGATGCAAGCAGGCCCAGAGCTCTCTGATAATCTAGCTTAATGTGGGAGCAGATTTTAGATTTTTAGGAGATTGGACAGAGAATGGATTGACTGAATAACCTTTAGATGATTTTCCGTAAATAATAGATCACTCACATGAAATTTTGATCAATATGTAGCACAGTAAATTCAACTTTCTTTGACAGGTGCTGGATTATAGAGATTTTAAATGCATTATTGTACTTCATTTTATCTTACTAACAGCCCTTGGAGTTTTATTTTGGTATGCTCATTTTAACAGAAGACTGAACTGAGATGCAAAAAAGTTTGATAATTTGCTCAAGGTCACTTAATTAATAAGAACAGCAAATGACTTTGACTTTAGGTCTTTTTACTCCAGTGTCCATTTCTTGACATGTAAACCTTCTGCTCCTGCTTCCCAAGTATTTGGTAATTAAGGAAAAGGACCCTAAAAGCAGCAGCACTGGGGCCATGAGAGCCTGCTCACTCTTATCTTCTCCAATCCTAGTATTGGGCCAGCTATGTCTCTAAAAGGCACATATGGCAAAGTCTGGTCTTTCCGACTTCCCCCAGAGATACAGTATGTCTTATACAGTTCTGTTAGATAACCATTATTATAAGACCATATACACCCAGGTATATGAAAATCGCATTATCTCAAAAGTTACTGAGGATGACCTCTGAGAAAATAGAGGGTGGAGGGAACTGGTAAGTAAACAATAACTGTTGGAAATCCTAGGCTCAAGCGAGCTTTTCCAAGGTGATGTTGCTAAGGATGATCATCACGCACCAACAAAGGGAAGGTGATGTCTCTTCTTCAGGATGTCTCAGAGCATTTTGAAGGCTCATATGCTTTGTGAGATACCATGAGTTCATGAACCATGAGGGGCTTCCTAAATGTATTGGACACAAGCCATTTCTTTACAGAGGATCCTATAGAACCATTAGGGTGCATGGTTCATTTGGAAAATGTTAGCATACAAAAGTGTTTCCCCTTTGGAGCCACCTGGGGAGCCTTTAAACCTACTGATTCCTGAGCCCCAAACAGATCAATTACATTGCAATCTTGGTGGTGGGAAGAGCATTGGTTTTTTAAAACAAAACAAAACAAAACAACTCTCTGTGAGGTTCTAATGCATAGCCAGGATTGAGAACAGTCTAGGGGAACTAGGTCTTCAGTAGTTGGAGACCTATTTAGCCCTGGCTCTTAAAGAAATTTTTCCTTTCTAACAAGAGAGACCAGGTAGAAAGTTGATGTCAGTGTCTTTATCAACATATTCCTCTCAAACTCTACTTAACTTTGTTTCTTTTTAGTAACCATGACCAAGTCTCCAAAGCTTAGTCTATACAACCTGTCTTACACAGCTCCCGGTCACTCCAAGGTCAACAGAACTCTGTCTTTTGTCCATTACTTTTCTAAACTCACTCTTGATTAGATTAGCAACTAATAACCACCTTGTCCAGGTGTTTATAGTTCTGGGATGTTATAAATCTGAGAATTATATTGCAACATTTTAACTTCCATTGGTACTGTATACAACAATTCCCCACTTCCCTTATAACCTCCTTTATCTCTTGCCCCGGCTTTGGACATAAGTGCAATAAAATTTTACACAATTTAAAAATATTTGCAGATGTGCATTATATATATCTATCATCAATTCAGGTTCTAGTATTTTATTTCAGGCTCCTTTTTACTACCATATGGTTATCTACTCACGAGATGTTGTTTTCACTGAGACCCTCACTAAGTTGATTGAGTAATAAAATATATTCTTACAAGAAAGTTTTGTTTTCAAATGCTGCTCATGGTTATCTTTCATCAAAGTCTGGAGCATAAAGGCAGGACACAGTGGAAAACATAGATTCTTAATACACCGTGCTATGCCAGAACATATGGACTGGTCTGGAATAACAATTTCAACAGATGACCTAATTTGAATCTGAATACTATAGAAGAAAAGAAAAAGGTTATAAAGACACCTGTAAATCCCTTCTCCATATATTATGATGTGCATTCTGAATTTCAGGCTCTGAAACATTCACTCTAACAGTAGCTTATGAAATCAGCACAAGGCTAAGACACCTAACACAAAAATGCATGTCAACTGCATTGAGGGAGGACTTGGGCATAATGACAGCCTAATTGGGAAATATCAGCAAATGGATCATCTGAGATCTTTTCAGGGAAGTTGAGATTTCCTATAAAATGACTGAAGAGAGGGAGGATAGGGTGAATCGTTGTGTTTGTTAGATTTCGTTTGTTATGAGAGCCTTGGAAGACTTCAATTGAGTTCTTGGGGTGTGTAATTATGTCAACCACAGAGGTTGAAGTGATTTTGGCTTATAAAGTCTCAAAGAACCCTAGCATCAGAATAGTGGAGAGGAATAAGAAAGCAGAAGGAACATGACAAGAAAGGGGCAATGAGTAACCTGTGCTGAGAATAGAAACCCAGTGTGAGGGAGCTGGTAAGGGTAAATCTGAATCATGATCTGGCTGAGAAACCTTTTACCGTCCGAAGGTTTGAAAAGGAACTTAAACTGTAAAGGCCAATTAAAAGGGGAAGGAGGGGGAAAGATAAATAGGGAGTTTGGGATTAAAATATACACACTACTATATATAAAATAGATAACCAACGAGGACCTACTGTATAGCACAGGGAACTATACTCAATATCTTGTAATAACCTATAATGGAAGAGAATTTTTTAAAAGAATATACATATGTATGTGTGTATGTGTGTGTGTATAACTGAATCACTTTGCTGTACACCTGAAACTACACAACACTGTAAATCAACCATATTTCAGTAAAATTTTTTTTTAATATTTTAAAAAAATTTTAAAAAAGACAGGTGTTGTTGAATAGTCAGTTGAAAGTAAATTGAATTTAACTGAAATAAGCTCAAATTGCACACAGTTCTTGAAAAGAATCAATAAACAGGCAGACGTGCAGAAATGGAGGGTATAAAATGACACATTAAGGCTAAATTAAAGTGATACTGAACATTTTCTCCTGGGCACACCAGTTGGCTGGTAAATAGGGAGATGAGTTCAGGGAGTGGGAAGTGGTATGGGGAATGGACAGTACAGGACGTGGGCCAGAGGACTGAGGGGGGGTTTTCTGCAATGTTATGTGTGAAAGCGGAGGAGCTGGCCTTTCCACCTATGGGAAATGGGTTGAATAGCATTGAGGGTTTTCTCTTCTCAGGTTCTGCTAGGGGCTAACTTGTCCTCCAAAATTCATATGTGGCAGTCCTAACCTCCAGTGTCTCAGAATGTGACCTTAATTCAGAAATAAGGTCGTTGAAGGTGTAATTTGTTAAGATGAGGTCATAGCGGAGTAGGTTAGGCCCCAACTCCATGACTGGTGTCCATATAGAAAGCGAAAACTTGGACAGAGAAACACACACACAGGGAGACTGCCATGTGGAGACTGAAGTTGTGTTGCCACAAGCCAAGGAACTACCAGAAGCTGGGAGAAAAGCCTGGAACAGACCTTTCTCTCAAGGCTTCAGAGGGAGCATAGCCCTGCAGCCATTGTGCTCTTGGATTTCTGGCCTCTGAAACAGTGAAACAAGAAATTTTGGTTGTTTAAGCCAGTTGGTGATATTTGTTATGTCACACCTTGGAAATGAATACAGGCTCTGATGGAATATACTCCTTGAGCCTAATTCTGGCTTTTCTGCCTCTCTGAGGGGGGTCCAAAGAACGTGATTTGGGAGCAAAGGCACATTGGTCAGTGAGCTTGCCGTCAGTGTAGGGAGAACATGACTGATGAGCAGGATGCTAGCTTGGAACAAAGTTTCAAGAAGGCTGCGTATGATGGGCATCAGCTACTTAGTATATGTGAAAGGTCTTCTGTAGCAAAGCCTGGGACTAGAAGCAAAGGGTGGGCTTTCGGGGAGGACAGCCCCACTGTGCCCTAGATGCCTCAAAGATGTTGAATGAGCAAGGATGGTGAGAACCCTTGTCAGTAGATGTGGGAGCTGAAATCCTGTGGATGGGTTTTTGGCGTTTCTGAGGTATCTTATTTTTATTTATCAACTTTAATGAAAGTCTCAGAGTATGATAAAGAGGTTTTACAGTTACTCACCAAAGCCAAGATAGGTGATGACAGCATGGATAGAAAGGGGAGAAAACTCAAATGTCTGTCATCCCCCCACCCCTGCTCTTTCTCCAAGTTTGATATTTGGAGTATGACTCTGGGTCTACTTTTAGACCCATTTTTCCCCCCTTCAAATCATTTTCTCACCTCATTTCCTCCACTTTCCACCTGCGATAAAACCGAGTCACGGGTTTGCTTATGGACAGGGAAGCTCTGTTACCTTTTGCTAGAGAATCTGGTTAGAAGGATTTCATACTTCCTGCTATTATGGAGAGAATCTTGGGATTTCCTTGTAAAATTAAATCTTTGCATATAAAACATGCTCTTTTATTATCATTTCATGGATACCTTAGCACATATGCTAACATGCCAGAGAAATAGTGTAAAGAAAAAATACTAAACGATCATGAAATAAAGTCAGAATATGTTACTTCTTGGGGTATGATACAGTGCCACATTTCAGCACGGCTGCAGAAATTTAAGCTTAACTGCAAAAGATAAGCAAAGAAATGGGTGACTGGACAGTTAACTCTAGTATGAAATATGTGAGTCTGGTGTAGGAGTCTTGACAGATTGGAATGTTACACGTATTGAAGATCAGGATAAAAGAGAGAGAAAAAAAGATTAAATGGAACTCCTTCCCCAGAGATGGAAAAATCAGTCAATAGGTTGAAGATTAAAGAAGTAAGAAAAAGACCTATTGAAACTAAACAAGAAAAAAAGACCACATAGCATAAATCAAAGTTGATTTTGAATTTTTTAACATAGTTGTCATGCTTTTGCTTTCACGTGTATTTTCCCTAAATTTGAAGAGATTATCAGAAAAATATGCATTTCCAGGATGAACTTCAATAGCAGTTTTTTAATCCCCACATGACAAGGCGAAGCCTTAAGCAATGTGACTTTGTTTCTGCTAGGGTGTAGGTTAAAGGGAGGAGGTTAAAGACTTCCTGATTGCTTATGAGTCATTAGGACGCCCAGTGGTACAAGAGTCAGAACTTGTCTTTTCCTGCCAACTCATTTCTCTTGCTCCCATTTGATACCACAAGGTGTGCCTTTTGTTGAGAAAACAGGTCTATTGAACCCTACAAACCACACAAAGACAGAAAGGCTGTGTTTCAGTGTATTATAGTGTTTCAGACCAAAGAAGGTTTTAGGCTCGGCTTTCCTTCTAACCGGCAGCGTGTCCTTGAGAAGTTAATTAGCATCTATTATCCCCAGCTAACAAAATGGAGGTAACAATATGTATTTCACAAGATTGTTGTAAAGATTAAATGATATCACATATATAAATCACTTGGTACAGAGAACCATAAATGATAGCTGTTATTATTAACCTTTTAGGCTTAATGTTAAGAGGTTGATGAAGCCCAATTATAAAACTTCAAAGGAATGAAAATTCTGAATTTTTACATCTGTTATCAAATTATCCCATTTTTCCTTTCTTTTTTTAAAAAATAAATTTATTTTATATATTTATTTTTGGCTACATTGGATCTTCGTTGCTGTGCGCAGGCTTCTCATTGCGGTGGCTTCTCTCGTTGCAGAGCATGGGCTCTAGGTGCATGGGCTTCAATAGTGGCGGCTTGCCGACTCTAGAGCGCAGGCTCAGTAGTTATGGCGCACGGGCCTAGTTGCTCCGTGGCATGTGGGATCTTCCCGGACCAAGGCTCGAACCCATGTCCCCTGCATTGCCAGGTGGATTCTTAACCACTGCACCACCAGGGAAGTCCTTCACTTTTCCTTTCTTTGTCTTTGGTCTTGGCTTTGGTCACAGAGCTTTGTTTAAAGTTGTATTTTATTAAGGCAGTGACGAACTATTGAAGGAATGAAAGTCAGAATAGTGGTTCTCAATTCTGGTTGCACATCAGAACACCAAAGGCATAGTCTCTCAACTCAGCCCCACTAAGATTTGGGGCTGGAAAATCTTGTTATTGGTGGTAGCTGTGTGCATTGTAAGATTAGCCGCATCCCTGGCCTCTACCTACAAGATGCTAGTAACATATCCCTTCTCAATTGTGACAAACATACATAGCTGCATATATTGCAGATGTCCCCCTTGGGGGACAAAATTACCTCCACTTGAAAAACACTAAGGAGAGAAATGTGATTTAAATGCTTTGGGACAGCAAACAGGCATTGGTATTTTTAGAAATACCATAGATGTGGTTTTTTTTGTTTGTTTTGTTTTTTTGTGGTACGCGGGCCTTTCACTGTTGTGGCCTCTCCCGTTGCGGACCACAGTCTCCGGACGCGCAGGCTCAGCGGCCATGGCTCACGGGCCCAGCCGCCCCGCGGCATGTGGGATCTTCCCGGACCGGGGCACGAACCTGTGTCCCCTGCATCGGCAGGCGGACTCTCAACCCCTGCGCCACCAGGGAAGCCCCCCTAGCTGTTTTTAATATGGAATCAGAATCAAATTTAGAACAATTTGCCGGGGAATCTATATTTCATTTTATTATTTTATATTTTTATTGTGATATAATTGACTTTAAACATTACATTGCTTTCAGGTGCAACAATGATTCGCTATATGTATATACTGCAAAATGATCACCACAATGTTTAGTTAACATCTGTCAGCACATATACATTTTTTTTCTTTTTATGAGAACTTTTAAGATTTACTCTCTTAGTAAGTTTCAAATATATAATATAGTATTATAATCTGTAGTCACCATGCTGTACATTACATCTCCAGGACTTTTTATAACTAAAAGTTTGTATCTTTTGATCCCCTTCACCGATTTCACCCACCTTGCACATCCCACCTCTGGCACCAGTGATACATTCTCTGTATGTATGAAGGCATGAGTTTTGTTTTTGTTTTTTAGGTTCCACATATAAGTGACACCATACAGTATTTGTCTTTCTCTATCTGACTAATTTAACTTAGCGTACTGCCCTCTAGTTTCTTCTATGTTGTCACAAATGACAGGATAATTCTTTTTTTTTTTTTTTACTGAATAAGATTCCATCCTGTGTGTGTGTGTTTGTGTGTGTGTGTACCACATTTCCTTTATCCATTCATCCATTGATGGACACTTAGGATGTTTCCATGTCTTGGCTATTGTGAACAGTGCTGCAGTGAACATGGGGTACAGATATCTTTTTGAGTTAGTGTCTTTGTTTCCTTCAGATAAATACTCAGGAGTGAAATTGCTGGATCATATGGTAGTTCTATGGCTGCACTGATTTACATTCCCGCCAGCAGTGCATGAGGGTTCCTTTTTCTCCTCATCCTCACCAGCACTTTTTATTTGTTGTCCTTTTGATAATAGCCATTATAACAGGTGTGAAGTAGTATCTTATTGGGGCTTTTATTTGTATTTCCTTGATGATTAATGATGCTGAACACATTTTTACCCGTTGGCCATCTGTATGTCTTCTTGGGAAAAATGTCTATTCAGGTCCTCTACCCATTTTTTAGCTGAATTGTGATTTTTTTAAACATTTTTTTGCTATTGAGTTGTTAGAGTTCTTCATGTATTTTGGATATTAACCCCTTATCAGATTTATGATTTGAAAATATTTTATCTTATTTATTCATTTATTTACATATACATGCATCTATTCTTTTTCAAATTCTTTTCCCATTTTGGTTGTTACAGAATATTGAGCAGTTCCCTGTGCTATACAGTAGGTCCTTGTTGCATATCTATTTTAAATGTAATGGTGTGTATATATTAATCCCAAACTTCCAATTCATCCTTCCCCAGCACCTTTCCCCTTTGGTAACCATAAATTTGTTTTCAAAGTCTGTGAGTCTGTTTCTGCTTTGTAAATAAGTTCATTTGTATCCTTTATTTAAGATTCTGCATACCATATATCTCTTTCTCTGACTTACTTCACTTAGTATGATAATCTCTGGGTTCATCCATGTTGCTGCAAATGGCATTATTTCAATCTTTTTAGTGGCTGGGTAATATTCCATTGTATATATGTACCACATCTTCTTTATCCATTCATCTGTCTGTAGACAATTAGGTTGTTTCCATATCTTGGCTATTGTAAACAGTGCTGCAGTGAACATTGGGGTGCATGTTTCCTTTCGAAACATGGTTTTCTCCAGATATATGCCCAGGAGTGGGATTGCTGGATTATATGGTAGTTCTATTTTTAGTTTTTTAAGGAAACTCCACAGTGTTCTCCCAAGAGGCTGTACCAATTTACATTCCTGTGAACAGTGTAGGAGGGTTCCCTTTTCTCCACACCCTCTCCAGCATTTATTGTTTGTAGACTTTTTGATGATGGCCATTCTGACCGTTGTGAGGTGATATCTCATTGTATTTTTGATTTGGATTTCTCTAATAATTAGCGATGTTGAGCATCTTTTCATGTGCCTCCTGGCCATCTGTATGTCTTCTTTGGAGAAATGTCTATTTAGGTCTTCTACCCATTTTTTGATTGGATTGTTTGCTTTTTTGATATTGAGGTGCATGAGCTGTTTGTATATTTTGGAGATTAATCCCTTGTTGGTCACATCGTTTGCAAATATTTTCTCCTATTCTGTGGGTTGTCTTCTCGTTTTGTTTATGGTTTTCTCTGCTGTGCAAAAGCTTTTGAGCTTAATTAGGTCCCATTTGTTTATTTTTGTCTTTATTTTCATTACTGTAGGAGATAAATCAAAAAAGATATTGCTGTGATTTATGTCAAAGAGTATTCTGCCTATGTTTTCCTCTAAGAGTTTTATAGTATCAGGTCTTGCATTTAGGTCTTTAATCCATTTTGAGTTTATTTTTGTGTATGGTGTTAGAGAATGTTCCAATTTCATTCTTTTACATGTAGCTGTCCAGTTTTCCCAATTTTCTCATTTATCAGAGACTGTCTTTTCTCTATTGTATATTCTTGTCTCCTTTGTCATAGATTAATTGTCCATGAGTGTGTGGGTTTATTTCTGGGCTTTCTATCTTATTCCATTGAGCTATATTTCTGTTTTTTTGTGCCACTACCATACTGTTTTGATGACTGTAGCTTTGTAGTATACCCTGAAGTCAGGAAGCCTGATTCCTCCAGCTCTATTTTTCTTTCTCAAGATTGCTTTGGCTATTCGGGGTCTTTCGTGTCTCCATACAAATTAAAATTTTTTTTGTTCTAGTTCTGTGAAAAATTCCATTGGTAATTTGATAGGAATTGCATTGAATCTGTAGGTTACCTTGGGTAGTATAGTCATTATGGCAATACTGATTCTTCCAATCCAAGAACATAGTATAACTTTCCATCTGTTTGTGTTATCTTCGATTTCTTTCATCAGCGTTCTGTAGTTTTTGGTATACAGGAATTTTGCCTCCTTAGGTATTTTATTTATTTATATTTTTGGTGCGATGGTAAATGGGATTGTTTCTTTAATTTCTCTTTCTGATCTTTCATTGTTAGTGTATGGAAAAGCAGCAGATTTCTGTGTATTAATTTAGTATCCTGCAACTTTACCAGATACATTAATGAGTTCTAGTATCGCGATTGCTCCTTTCCTACCATCTCATTGTGGCTTCTTCTTTGTGTTTGGATGTAGGATATCTTTTTTGGTAGGTTCCAACATTTCTTTGTAAATGGTTGTTCAGCAGTTAATTGTGATTTTGGTGTTTTCGTAAGAAGAGGTGAGCTAATGTCCTTCTACTCGGCCATCTTGCCTCCTGCTTTTCTTCCATTTAGTAGGTTGCCTTTTCATTTTGTTGATGGTTTCTTTTACTGTGCAAGAAGCTTTTTAGTTTGATGTTGTCACACTTGTTTGTTTTTGCTATCATTGCCTTTGCTTTTGGAGTCAGATCCAAAAAATCATTGCTAAGACCAATGTCAAGGAGCTTATAGCCTGTGTCTTTTCTTACAGGAGTTTCATGGTTTCAGCTCTTCTGTTCAAGTCTATTATCCATTTTGAGTTATTTTATATATATGGTATAAGACAGTGATCCAGTGTTATTCTTTTCATATGGCAGTCCAGTTTTCCCAACACCATTTATTGAAGAAACTGTCCTTTCTCCATTGTATATTCTTGGGTAGTCTATATTTTACTTAACTTGGTGGTGGATTTCTCTGAAATTCAAAATTAGTTACAATTATTTAATAAATGAGCAATGTTCTTAGAGTTTAACAAAAATTGTTGCAGGTGATAGTGATCTGGAACTATTTTCATTGACTCTCCAATTTGGGTAGAAAATTTTCAGGAAAATTTTTATGAATTAAAAAATGACTTAGACAGGGATAGTTAAATATGTGGCAATCACTCTTTATTTAACATTAGTTTTAATTACTGTTTTAGTCAGCTCTGGCTGCCATAACTAAATATATATTACACTAGGTAGTTTAAACTGGAAATTGATTTTCTCATAGTTCTGAAAGCCCTAAGTCCAAGATCAAGGTGCAGCATGGCTGGTTTCTGGTGAGGGCCTTCTTCCTACCTTGTAGATGGCTGCCTTCTTGCTGTGTCCTTGCATGGCAGGGATTGAGAAAGAAAGAGAGAAGGGGTGGGTTGGAGGGTAGGGAGTCTCTTTGGTGCCTCTTCTCATAAGGGCTCTAATCCCATCATGAGGGGCCCATGCTCATAACCTGATCTAAACTTAATTATCTCCCAAAGACCCCATCTCCAAATACTACCACATTGGGGGTTAGGGCTTCAACATATGAATTTAGGTGGCAATTCAGTCCACAGCAATTACCAAGAATTTTGCATTTCTCTATAAGCATAGAACTAAGTACGGTAGGCAAAATAATGTTTGCCCCAAAGATATAACAGCCGAATCCCCAGACACTGTAAATGTGTTATCTTTCATGGCAAAAGGGACTTTGCAGATACGATCGTTATGGATCTTGATATGGGAAAATTATCAGGCTGGTTCCAGGGTAATCACAAGTTTCCTTAAAAATGGGAGAGGGAAGCAGAAAAAAGAGTCAATCACTAGTGTGTGTGTGTGTGTGTGTGTGTGTAGTAATGACCTCAATTTTTATAATCATATTTTAACTTCCTATATGTTGCACTTAAAATCAGATCATGTGTCATTTAACACATTCTTGTATTTTTATCTATTATCAAATCATAACATCTTATTCACAAATATCCTTTACTATTCTTTCTTAAAGCATTATAAAACCTCCCTTCATTAGTTTTTGAGTTCAGTACTTGTCCTCTCAGGTAGAAATATCTCTTGTCCTTGGACCTTCAGAGAGTTTAGGCCAACTGCAAAGTTAGAGGGACCACAGTAGTCAGTAAAAGTCAGAACTATAGTACAGTAGCAAAAACAAATACCCTGGGACTAAAAGGTGATACAGGCCACACCAGGCCACTCACTCCTGGAACCCAGACATCATGACACGAGGAAGCCAAGCAACCATAGAGAGGCCACCTGTCCCAGCCCTAGTCCCAGCCAAAGTCCAGCCAGTGGCTAGCACCAAGTACCAGACATGTGAGTGAACAACCTTTCGGATGATTCCAGTTCCCAGTCTTTGAAGTATCCCTGTTGACACCACTGGAGCTGAAATGACTTGTTCAAAAAGTCCTGACCAAACTGCAGATTAGTGAGCAAAATAAATGTCACTGCTTTAAGCAACTCATTCCATTTTGGTGTGGTTTGTCACATATACATAGAAAACTGCAATAACCTCCACATTTCTACCAAACCAAATATACATTCCTCTGTCCCTCAGTACTCATTGACACCTGGCTTTAACCTACCTTCCTGGTCTGATCTATGATGCCTCATCATTCATGCATGCACTGCTTAACTCAATCTTAGCATTGGAACCTTATACCCTTTTCCATATAGAGCCTAGTATTGTTGTTTTGTTCCATCTTTGCTCCTCTCAATCCTGCCTGTTCTTCATGGTCCATAATTTAGGCCCTGCAATGCACATCTGTCGCCTTGGTTTTTTTCCATATCCAAGACTACTGGTCTGGTGCCAGCAGCCTAATTTTCTTTTGAAGAAACCACCTCTTCTTTACACCCTATCTAGAGGCTTCAGATAAGTTAAACTTCAGCTTCTAGTCTAAGGTGGGCAGAGCCCAGACATAGCCAGTTGGCGTGTTCCATCATCCTGCCCAGTGTGATTCATTCAAGAATGGGCACACACCCTGAGTTTGTCCAGTGAGATGAAATCCTGAACTTTTCCCAGAAGAATCTTTCTGTAGTGCCTACTATACCATGAGGCTGTCAGCAGCCAACATAGAGTGAAAGCCTACCTGAGAATGAAACCAACCCAGAAGGAAGCAGAGCCAAGTGTCAGATTTCTCACAGCATCACTGGAGCATCTGGACTTAGCCATGCCTGGAGCGCCATCCCTCCTTCCACCCACAACTTCTTAGTTGTGTGAGCCAAGCAATTCTTTTTTGGCTGAAAGCCAGATTGAGTTAGATTTCTATCACTTGGTAACTATACAGTCCTGGATAGTTTAAGACCACATCTTCCTACTCAATATGGCAATTCCTGAGTGCCCATTTCACACACGATTCTGTAGTTGGAGTTGAGGCAAAAACATTGAGTAAGACGGGGTCCATGAGGCTTAACCTTACTGGCTTTTCCTTCCAACCCTTCAGTGGAGTGCTTCATCATGCTATTTGTTTACAGCACTTCCCACAGCCATATTGCAGTATAATTAGCTGTATGCATGCCATCATAAGCTTTGTGAAGAGGGGAAACATTCACTTTATTTGAGGACATAAGAATCCATGTATGAAAGTGCAGGCATATAGTGTGTACTCGGGTAGCTATTATTTCCGTTCTTTCACATTGCACCTACATGCATCTTGTTCATAGTTGTTGAATGATATCTATATTAATCATTGTCTCTAAGTAATACTAGATAACATGGAACAATTATTAGATGCCAAGCATAAGTACCATCTCAGTTCTCACAGTAACATGAGGTGATACATACTATTATTCTTCCTTTTATACTGGTGGGAAAAATCCCAATAAATTCAAGCTTGGAAAGTTAAAAATCTTGTCACTAGTCTCACAGCTAGTAAGTGGCAGAGTGAGGACTCCAACTTATGTCTCTCTCATACCACACTGAGCTCATAGCCAGCACACCATATAAAATGCATGGGGCTTCCTGCTTGAAAAACATTCTAAATATCTGTTCTGAATGGAGGTAAATTGGTTGGGTTAAAAAATCTTGAAAGCATGGGAAATCAGTCCTCATTTTTGTGCCGTGGTCTTAATCCTCAAAATAGCTGCCCATGTTACAGAAGTGACTTAGCAACGTTTTGGGAGGTGGATAGGGTAAGTGGAAATTTGGAAGGCATTGCCATAAGGCAGATAGTAGGAGCAAACTGTCTGAGCTTTGTTCTTCCCACATCAGCCATAGATGTGAAGAAACTGACAAGAGTAAAAACTGCAAAAGCCTTTTCTAAAAAGTGTTGCAAATTCGATGGCTGCCAGCCAGGAAAATGTAGTGTCCTTTGTTGTCACAAGTGCATAACAGAACGAAGAATCTCAGGCTGCAGGGAAAGATGATAGGGTTGGAAATGAAGAGCTTATGAGGAAGCAAAATGTAAAAATCTAACCAAGGGTAAATGGGAATAAAAGGTCCTTGAAAGTTTCAGGAAGACCTGTACAGAGTTCCAATGAGTTACGTGCAGGGAAATATGCTATTGGTAAAGCTGCAAGTAAGTTTCCCATCCTACCCACTCAAGGAATAAAACAGCCTCACTATTAAAATGCCGGTGGTTCTTTGGGAGAAGAAAATGAATTTATAGGCAAATTGGAAAGGATGACCAGCCCATGTTTGTTTCTTACAGTGCAATGAAAAATTAAATATTTGTTACGGATTTTAAAATACGCATGAAAAAGGCAGATTTTTTTTCATCTCAGTTTCCTCTGGGTGCTATGCAGAGCCGTTGAGGAGAACTGCTCTCCCGAGTCATGGTCCCTTCTTCCCCAGTCAGTCTAGTGGCCGGAGTGAGAATTGGGGACAGAAGGAGAATACTTGAGGCACTTCATGCACCCTGAGCTGTGGGAGCACCAGGGTGGGGCAAGGGTGGGAACGGAGAGGATGAACTTCTCTTAGATTGCATTTTAAATCCTTCGTTTTGACATCTGAAAAACAGGTCATGGAAACACGTTTCTCACTTCATCATTTTCAGGATTAAATGGATAACACATATAAAGTCTCGCCGTTCCATCCCATTCACTTGTGCACTTTCCAACTAGTCTGAAAGCCCCATGAGGGCAGAGGCCAGGTCCTGCTTGCTCACTGCTGTGCCCCCAGTGCCTGGCACAGAGTCTGTGTTGAACAAATCTGTGTTGGCTTGAACTGATGCCTGTTGCCTGTGTATTTAGGAAGATGCAAAACCAATTTTCTTTCTATTATGTTTATTCTAAAGCAATTTGTGTCAAGCAAATGCTTTTCCAAGAATATGAAATTTGCCCCTAAGTGATCTGAGAGATCCTGATGATGCATTAAAATGGCCAGTTGCATTTAATGACAGAAATGGGATTGGAGGGGCAGAATGGGCCAAGAACTTCCTCCCACAAATGATAGTCCTAATTAACATACTTTATCTAAAGACCATTGTCTTAATCAAAAAGCATCTTAAGTGACAGTTTACATGTGGTCTTTTAAGGAGGCCATGTAGCAAGAACAAATCCTGTAAAATAAACATTGTTCGTTTTTGCATCTGTCCCCAAAAGGAAAGAGAATGAAATAGTGACTGAAATTTGCTAGGCTCTGCTTAAAACTGTTGGAATTTTGCTAACTGCCATTCTAGTTCCAGCTTAGAGCTATTCTTTAGCATGAGTGATACATATATTTGAGAAGTATATCTAAGAGATATTAATAGTATTAACAGATAAGAATAGATAGAGGGCTGTGGCAGCACATAAGGGTGGTGGGGGAAGGGAATGTCAGGGAACTAGTGTGTCCAAGTTGAATCTTGAGGATGAGAGAGCCAATTCATTTAATTCTTTTACAAGTTCTATAATGAAATTCTTGTTCTTATTTCACAGATAATGTAACACATCAGCTTTACGAGAGAAAGTTACTCTCTAAAATTCATACACTTTCTGCTATACCAGCATTTTACAATTTTTGTTTTGTTTTGTTTTTGGTCTGCTTATCCCTTTCATCAGATTAAATACTTGTGAAACTATTAAAGATTATTTTAATCATTTCCTATTTTTTTGCATAATAAATTATTTTTTAAATTCTAAAATATTTTGTTAGATAAGTGTATGATTAATGGCCATATTATAGTGTTTACTTTCAATATAATTTTTATCATCTTTGATATTTGTAATGTATAATAATTAACTTTGGTCCATTTAATAAATATGGCAGTATTTATTTTACTATCAAAAAGTGTAAGAAAAATCATGATTTGGCTACAAATTTATAAGTTTTAGATTATCTTTAGGAGATCAAAACCATGATAAAATATAGTTATTTTAAGGATTATGACATAAACAATAGAAAAAACTGCCTTCATTTAATGTTCAGAAGTTTTGAATTGTCTATTTACAAATCAGTTAATTTTGATAATTGTCATGTTTTGTTTATAAATGACAGGATAAGCTGGAAGGTATTAGGCTGCTATTTGCAGTCATTTACCCATAAGTAAGACATTCCAGATGCTGGTAGCCTTAATTCCCAATAAAAAAAAATCTAAATCAGTTATAACTGTCACAGGGCTTTCTATTTTTAGCATTTTCTTTGTTAGAAGAGACTTCTTGCTGGTCTATATTATAAGCATACGCATCTGAATTACAGATCTGGTGGGGAACATCTTAAGGTACATGTATTAGCTCAAGCTGCCATGACAAAAATACCACAAACTGGGTGGCTTAAACATAGGCACTAGCAGTCCAAGATCAAGGTGCCAGCAGCTTTGGTACCCAGGTAAGGGCCCTCTTCCTAGCTTCCAGATGGCTGCCTTCTCACTGTGTCCTCACAAAGTGGAGCGAAAAAGAGCTCTGGTCTTTATTCTTATTATTATAAGGACACTAATTCTGTCATGGGGGCCCTACCCTCATGACCTCATCTGAACCTAAATATGGACCTAAATATGGACCTCATCCGAACCTAAATATGGACCAAGGGCCACCAAATATCACTACATTGGGGGTCAGGACTTCAACATATGAATTTGGGGGGACACAAGCCTCATTCAGTTCATAACAGCATATTTGTAGAAATGTTTAGGTCCAGAGAAGGGGTGCCCCACCTCACTCTTTGGGATCTGTTCTGGTCTTCCTCCTAATAGGGTGAGGGTTCTGCAGGGCCAAGAGAACATGAATATTCAGAGCCCACACACTCTCTTCCAGGTTATACTGACTGCCTGGGACCCTAGAATTTCCTAACTGAACCACCTGCACCTGCTTCCAGGGCCTGCAAAGCTCCCTCCCTAGGTTGCCCCTTCTGCCTATGAACTGCAAGGCCACTGTGAAACACCTCCTCCCAGGAGATGGCCAAGGGGTGACAGTTTTGACTTAGGGGAAGAATGGTTGGAACTTGTTAAGTGCTGGCTTGGAGTCCACAGGCACATATACAAGATGGAATGGAGGACAGAAAGAGAAGGGAGAGAGGAGAACTGGCTCTCCCCACGCCAGTGTGTTCCAGCATCAAACTTTGAAAAGTGCAAGAAACCTGCATGCAAACCTCACCTTCCAGGTTATTAAAAAGGTGCAGTTGTGAAGTTACTAGGATAGAACATACTTTATTTCAGATAGGTTACATTAAATATTGCTGGATTTTTTTCCAGAACTGCTGTACCTATTTTGACTTCTATGAGCAGTTTACATGTGTTTCCATCTCTCCACATATTCACCAACACTTGATATTATGTACTTTTCAAAATGTCTTAAATATTAAGACATTTGCTGTGTGGTCTCCATTTGTACTCTTGATCTACTTATCATGAATGTTAGGTGTGGGTCTGATGATGATTAATGCTACTCATTAACTGGTGACTAATATTACTAACCATACTAACTTTAATAATTTTTATGCATCATTAATATTATAGATATAAATTAAGCAGCATATGGCTGAGAATAAGAACTGCTATAAACTGAGTACTGGTTGAAACCATCTTGGTGGTTGGCAGTGTTGAACTGAGTGATAAACCAGCTAATTGAGTCATTTGCTCATCAGAGCTCTACTAAGTGGCCATGGGGATGAATCTGATATACCCTACGAATATCCCAAATTGCTCCATTTTGAAAGGAAGATATATACAGAATAGTAATTTGATTCATTAACTAAAAAGTGTTTTTTTCATTCTTAATTGCCACAGCCATTCCCTGCCTCTATTCACCTCATAGGCTGCCCCTCTAATGCACTTGTTATAGGACCTGAAATTAGCACTTTTATAAGGGATGTACTGTTGTTTTGTGTGTTTTGAAAACTTTACACCAAGGTCATTGAAATTTACATCACATTCTTTTTCTTTTTTTTCTACTTAATGTTCTATCCACATTGCCGTGTGGGTTGAATTTACTGCTTCTAATTGCTGCATAGTGTCCATAGGACATATATCATCTTTTATTTATCCACTCCCCTAGTTATAGGCATCTAGGTAGCTTTCACCTCTCTCTTATCACAAATAAAATATGACTATAATGAACATATCATATGTGATCCTTACTAACCCATGTGGGAATTTCTTCGATGTATATACCCCAGGAGTGGTATTGCTGATAGGGTGTAAGCATACTTATTACATTAAATATCGGTGGATTGTTTTCTAGAGCTGCTGTACCTATTTTGACTTCTATGAGCAGTTTACATGTGTTTCCATCTCTCTGTATCTTCACCAACACTTGATATTATCTACTTTACAAAATTTTGCCATTGTCATGCATTCACGTGGTATCTTATCCTTTCAATCTGGTGATATTGCTATTGTTTTAATTTGTATTGCTTTGCACCATCATTAACATTAAAAAAGAATAAGTGTTGGGACTTCCCTGGTGGCACAGTGGTTAAGAATCCGCCTGCCAATGCAGGGGACACGGGTTCGATCCCTGGTCCAGGAAGGTCCCACATGCCATGAAGCAACTAAGCCCATGGGCCACAACTACTGAGCCCGCATGCCACAACTACTGAAGCCTGCGCACCTAGAGCCCATGCTCTGCAATAAAGAGAAGCCACCACAATGAGAAGCCCATGCACCGCAACGAAGACCCAACGCAGCCAAAAAAATGAAGTGTTGTTACAAATTTACACTTTCCTTTTCCATTCTCATGTTTTGTACTTTGACTCAGGTTGGTTTTCGTTTGTTCTTGTTCTTAATGGATAATGTAAAGTCATTTGTTCATCTAAATTTTTTGTACGTGTGTCTATGTGCCAGGAATATAAAAAATAATTTGCTGATCTTGTAAAATAGGTCGTGGTGGTGGTGTGTGTGTTTAATTAACAAAAAGGACACTGAGCTCTAAATATCATTGTCTCTTCTTGTTCTTTGTCCTTAACGTTTCTCCTCCTCTCCTTCCCCCCCCCCCTTCCTTTACCTCTTCCTCTTCCATCTTCTTCCTATTCTTTTTTCTTTTACATAACAGTATTTTAAAAATACCCATGCTGCTATATGTACAAATTATTGAATTAATTTTTCCATTTTTACTTGAGTTGTTAAGCATCTCTCTAGTTTTGCCAATGGAATATTCTGCAGCTTAATTCCTGAGGAAAAAGTGGAGTTATTGAATAAGAGGAAGCAGAATAAAGATGAGTGGTGACAAATTTCTAGGACAATTTTCTTTTAAAGAGAGTGTATTTCTTGGGGGGAAAAAAGTGTCTAGAACCTGGTCCTCCCTCCCTACCTCCCTCCTTCCCTTCCTCCTTCCCTTCCATTTTTATTTACATTGGAGTAGAGTTGATTTACAATGTTGTCTTCATTTCAAGTGTATAGCTAAGGGATTCAGTTATACATATGGATATATCCATTCTTTATTTTTCAGATACTTTTCCCATATACGTTATTACAGAGTATTGAGTAGAGCCCCCTGTGTTATACAGTCCTTGTTGATTATCCGTTTTCTATACAGTCATGTTTTCTATACAGTCGTGTGTATATGTTAATCACAAACTCCTAATTTATCCCCCCTCCGCCCCCCACATTTTCCCTTTGGTAACCATAAGTTTGTTTTTGAAGTCTATGAGTCTGTATCTGTTTTATAAATAAGTTCATTTGTATCATCCTTTTTAGATTTCTCATATAAGTGATATCATATGATATTTGTCTTTTTCTGTCTAACTTACTTCACTTAGTATGATAATCTCTAGGTCCATCCATGTTGCTCCAAATGGCATTATTTCATTCTTTTTTGTGTCTGAGTAATATTCCATTGTATATATGTACTACATCTTCTTTATCCATTCATCTGTTGATGGACATTTAGTTTGCTTCCAGGTCTTGGCTATTGTAAACAGCTTTGCAATGAACATTGGGGTGCATGTATCATTTCGAACCATGTTTTTCTCTGAATATATGCCCAGGAGTGGGATTGCTGGATCACATGGTAGCTCTATTTTTAGTTTTATAAGGAACTTCCATACAGTTCTCCATAGTGGCTGTACCAATTAACATTCCCTTTTCTCCACATCCTCTCCAGCATTTATTGCTTATAGATTTTTTTGATGGTGGCCATTCTGACTGGTGTGAGGTGATATCTTAATTGTAGTTTTGATTTGCATTTCTCTAATAATTACTGATGTTGAACATCTTTTCATGTGACTCTTGGCCATCTGTTGGTCTTCTTTGGAGAAATGTCTATTTAGGTCTTTTGCCCATTTTTTTTATTTTTTAATTTTTTGATACTGAGTTGCATGGTCTGTTTGTAAATTGGAGACTAATCCCTGTTCAGTCATATTGTTTCCAAATATTTTCTCCCATTCTATGGGTTGTCTTTTCATTTTGTTTATGGTTTCATTTGCTGTGCAAAAGCTATTGAGTTTAATGAGGTTCAATTTGTCTATTTTTGTTTTTATTTCCATTACTCTAGGAGACAGCTTGGAAAAGATATTGATTTATGTCAAAGAGTGTTCTGCCTATGTTTTCCTCTACGAGTTTTATAGTATCAGGTCTTACATTTAGGTCTTTAATCCATTTTGAGTTTATTTTTGTGTATGGTGTCAAAGAATGTTCTAATTTCATTCTTTTACATGTAGCTATCTAGTTTTCCCAGCACCATTTATTGAAGAGACTGTGTTTCCTACATTGTATAGTCTTGCCTCCTTTGTCATAGACTAAGTGACCGTAGGTGAATGGGTTTATTTTGGGGCTTTCTATCCTGTCCATTGATCTATGTTTTTTTAAACTTTTGTTTTATATTGGAGTATAGCTGATTAACAATGTTGTGTCAGTTTCAGATGTACAGCAAAGCGATTCAGTTATACATATACATGTAACTATTCTTTTTCAAATTCTCTTTCCATTTCGGTTCTTGCAGAATATTGAGCAGAGTTCCCTGTGCAGTACAGTAGGTCCTTGATAGTTATCCATTTTAAGTATAGCAGTGTGTACAATGTTTCTGTTTCTGTGCCGGTACCATACTGTGTTGATGTTTGTTTTGGCTATGCAGGGTCTTTTGTGTCTCCATACAAATTTAAAAATTTTTTTATTCTAGTTCTGTGAAAAATTCCCTTGGTAATTTGATCCGGATTGCATTGAGTCTGTAGATTGCCTGGGGGGTATAGTTATTTTGGCAATACTGATTTTTCCAATCCAAGAACATGGTATGTCTTTTCATCTGTATGTGTCATCTTCGATGCCTTAAATCAGCATCTTTTACTTTTCAGAGTACAGGATTTTTGTCTCCTTAGGTAGGTTTATTCCTAGGTATTTTATTCTTTTTGATGCTATGGTAAATGGGATTGTTTCTTTAATTTCCCTTTCTTAACTTTTGTTGTTAGTGTATAGAAATGCAACAGATTTCTTTGTATTAATTTTGTATCCTGAAATTTTACCAAATTCACTGATGAGCTCTAGTAGTTTTCTGGTAGCATCTTTAGGATTTTCTATGTATAGTATCATGTCATCTGCAAACAGTGACAGTTTTACTTCTTTTCCAATTTGGAGTCCTTTTTGCTTTTTCTTCTCTGAATGTCATGGCTTGGACTTCTAATACTGTGTTGAATACAAGTGGCACAAGTGGACACGCTTTGTCTTGTTCCTGATCTGAGATGGAATGCTTTCAGCTTTTCACTGTTGAGTATATGTTAGCTGTGGGTTTGTCAAAAATGGTCTTTATTATGTTGAGGTATGTTTCCTCTATTCCCACTTTCTGGAGAGTTTTTTTTTTTATCATAAATGGATGTTGGATTTTGTCAAAAGATTTTTCTGCATCTATTGAGATGATCATATGGTTTTTATTCTTTGGTTTGTTAATGTGGTATATCACACTGATTGATTTGTGGATATTGAAGAATCCTTGTATCCCTGGGTTAAATCCCACTTGATCATGGTGTATGATCCTTTTAATGTACTGTTGGACTTGGTTTGCTAGTATTTTGTTGAGTATTTTGGTATCTATGTTCATCAGTGATATTGGCCTGTAATTTTTTCTTTTTTTGTCATATCTTTGGTTTTGGTATCAGGGTGATGGTGGCATCATAGAATGAGTTTGGGAGTGTTCATTTCTCTAAAGTTTTTTGGAATAGTTTCAGAAGGATAGGTGTTAGCTCTCCTCTAAATGTTTGATAGAATTTGCCTGTGAAGCCATCTGGTCCTGGATTTTTGTTTGTTGGGAGTTTTTAATCAGAGTTTCAATTTCCGTACTTGTGATTGGTCTGTTTATATTTTCTATTTCTTCTTGGTTCAGTCTTGGGACATTGTACCTTTCTAAGGATTTGTCCATTTCTTCCAGGTTGTCCGTTTTATTGGCATATAGTTGCTTGTAGCAGTCTCTTTGATCCTTTGTATTTCTGTGGTGTCTGTTGTAACTACTCCTTTTTCATTTCTAATTTTATTGATTAGAGCCCTGTCCCTTTTTATTTCTTGATGAGTCTGGCTAAAGGTTTATCAATTTTGTTTATCCTTTCAAAGAACCAGCTTTTAGAGTCACTGATCTTTCCTGTTGTTTGCTTCATTGTCTATTTCATTTATTTCTGCTTTGATCTTTATGATTTCTTTCCTTTTACTAGCTTTGGGTTTTGTTTGTTCTACTTTCTCTAGTTGGTCTAGATGTAGGTTTAGGTTGTTTATTTGTGATTTTTCTTGTTTCCTGAGGTAAGATTTTATTGCTATAAACTTCCCTGTTAGAACTGCTTTTGCTGCATCTCATAGGTTTTGGGTCATCGTTATTTTGTTTTCATTGTCTCTAGCTAGTTTTTTATTTCCTCTTTGATTTCTTCAGTGATTCATTGGTTGTTTAGTAGCATATTGTTTAGCTTCCACATGTTTGTGTTTTCTGCAGGGTTTTTTTCTTGTTATTTGTTTCTAATCTCATAGCATTGTAATGGGAAAAGATACTTGATATGTTTTCAGTTTTCTTAAATTTACTGAGGCTTGCTTTGTGGCCCAGCCTGTGATCTATCCTGGAGAACGTTCTTTGTGCACTTGAGAAGAATGTGTATTCTACTGCTTTTGGATGGAATGTTCTATAAATATCAATTAAGTCCATCTGGTGTAATTTGTCATTTAATGCCTGTGTTTCCTTATTAATTTTCTGTCTGAATGATCTCTCCATTGATGTAAGTGGGGTGTTAAATTCCCCCACTATTACTGTGTTACTGTCAGTTTCTTTTTATGGCTGTTAGCATTTGACTTATATATTAAGGTGCTCCTATGTTGGGTGCATATATATTTACAATTGTTATATCTTCTTCTTGGATTGATCCCTTGATCATTATGTAGTGTCCTTCCTTGTCTCTTGTAACAGTCTTTATTTTAAAGTCTATTTTGTCTCATAAGAGTGTTACTACTCCAGCTTTCTTTTGATTTCCATTTGCATAGAATACCTTTTTCCATCCCCTCACATACAGTCTGTGTGTGTCCCTAGATCTGAAGCGGGTCTCTTGTAGACAGCTTATATACAGGTTTTGTTTTTGTCTGCATTCAGCCAGTCTATGTCTTTTGGTTGGAGCATTTAATGTGTTTACATTTAAGGTAATTATCAATCTGTATGTTCTTATTGCCATTTTGTTAATTGTTTTGCATTTGTTTTTACAGGATTTTTTCTCCCCTTCCTTTTTTGTTCTTTTGTGATTTGATGACTAACTTTAGTGTTGTGTTTGGATTACTTTTTTTTTGGTATGTATATCTATTGTAGATTTTTGGGTTGCAGTTCCCATGAGGTTTTTATATAGCAGTCTACATATATACAAGATTGTTTTAAATTGCTGGCCTCTTAATTTCAAATGCATTTCCAGTATCCTGAATTTGTACTTCCTCTTCTCCACAGTTGCTGGTTTTGATATATTTGTATGTGGATGACTTCCTTCCTTTACTATGTTTGCCTTTACCAGTGGGCTTTCTCATTCATAATTTTCTTGTTTCTGTCGGTGGCCTTTTCTTTTCCACCTAGAGAAGCTCCTTGAGTATTTGTTGTAAAGCTGGTTTGGTGGTGCTGAATTCTCTTAGCTTTTGCTTGTCTGAAAAGCTTTTGATTGCTCTATTGGATCTGAAGGAGTGCCTTGCTGGGTAGAATATGCTTGGTTGTAGATTTTTCCCTTTCATCACTTGAAATATATTGTGCCACTCCCTTCTGGCATGCAGAGTTTCTGTGAAAAATCAGCTGATAACCTTATGGGGATTTCCTTGTATGTTATTTGTTGCTTTTTCTTTGTTGCTTTTAATATTTTCTCTTTGTCTTTAAATGTTGTCAGTTTGATTAATATGTGTCTTGGCATTTTCCTCCTTGGGTTTATCCTATATTGGACTTTCTGGACTTGAGTGTTTCCTTTCCTTTGTTAGGGACGTTTTCAGCTAAAATCTCTTCAAATATTTTCTCAGGCCCTTTCTCTGTCTCTTTTCCTTCTGTGACCCCTATAATGCGACTGTTGGTGCATTTAATGTTGCCCCAGGGGTGTCTTACGCTGTCTGCATTTCTTTTCCTTCTTTATTCTTTTCCACAGCAGTGATTTCCACCACTCTGTCTTCCAGCTCATGTATTCGTTCTTATGCCTCATTTATTTTGTTATTGTTTCCTTCTAGTGTATCTTTCTTTTCAGTTATTGTATTGTTCACCTCTGTTTGTTTGTTCTTTTAATCTTTTAGGTCTTTGTTAAACATCTCTTGTACCTTCTCAATCTGTGCCTCCATTCTTTTTAGGAGATCTTGGGTCATCTTTACTATCATTACTCTGAATTCTTTTTCAGGTAGGTTGCCTATCTCCACTTCGCTTAGTTGTTCTTCTGGGTTTTTATTTTGTTCCCTCATCTGGAACATATTTCTCTGCTGTCTTTTGTCTAACTTTCTCTCTTTGTGGTCTCCTTTCCACAGGCTGCAGGACTGTAGTTCCTCTTGCTTCTGGTATCTGCCCCCTGGTTGGTGAGGTTGGTCCTGGGGCTTGTGCAGGCTTCCTGGTGGGAGGGACTGGTGCCTGCCCCCTGTAGGTGGAGCTGGGTCTATTCCCTCTGGTAGGCAGGACCATGTAAAGGGGTGTGTTTATAGGTGGCTGTGAGCTCAGTACAACTTTAGGCAGCCTGTCTGCTGATGGGTGGTGCTCTGTTCCTATCCTGCTGTTTGTTTGGCACAGGTGTCCCTGTGCTAGAGCCTGCATGCTCTTGGGTGGGGCCAGGTCTGGGAGAGCTCACGCTAATCAGTATTTTCTGGGGCCTCCACCACCAGTGTCCTTGCCCCTGCAGTGAGTTACAGCCAAACTCCATCTCCCCTCCCCTCCCCTTGGAAACCCTGTGAGATCCACAGTTAGGTCTAGCCCAGGCTCCTATAGAGTCACTGCTTTGTGCTGGGTCCCAGTGCACATGAAATCTTTTGTGCACCCTACAAGAGTAGAGTCTCTGTTTCCCCCAGCCCTGTGGAGCTCCTGCACTCAAGCCCCATTGGCCTTCAAAGCCAAGTGCTCTGGGGGCTCTCTCTCCTGATGCCAGACTCTCGGGCAGTGAAGCCAGACTGGGGCTTAGAACTCTCACTCATGTGGGAGAACCTCAGCAATCTAATTATTTTGCAGTTTGTGTGTTGCCCACGCAGCAGATATGGGATCTGATTATATCACGAAAGTGCCCCTCCTACCATCTTGTTGTGGCTTCGTCTTTGTCTTTGGATGTAGACTGTCTTCTTTGGTAGGTATGAGTCTTTTTTTGATGGTCACTCAACAGTTAGTTGTGATTTGGGTGTTTTCATTAGAGGAGATAAGCTCAAGTTCTTGTACTCTGTCATCTTGTCTGGAATCGAGGGGCTGCTTTTAGTTTGCATGCTTGCTGCCTCTTTCCTCAGGATATCCCCTTGATATGGGGTATGTAGGTGTGGTGGCCCATGCACAGTTCCAGTACTGTGGGGGCAGCTATTGGCGCCCACCTGAGGGTCTCCCAGACATAGCGGTAGCCTGTGAATACCCAGGAGAGCAGGGACAGTGATTGGCACCTGCTCACATCTCATGTGTGCTCCCTGGATGGGGTATGCAGCAACTGGTGCCCACTCATGGGTCTCCCAGAGGCAGCAGCAGGCCCCTTACTCCTGGGACAATGGGGGGCAGCACTTGGTTCTTGCTCATGGGTCCCCTGTCAGCCCACACGCCCCTGGGACAGTGGGGACAACACTTGCTCGTGTGTCCTACATCAGTGGTGGTGGCCCACACACTCCTGGGACAGCTGAGGCAGCGACTGGGGCCTGCTTTCAGGTCTCTTGGCAATGACAGTGTCCTGTGCCCACCTGTGGAACCTACGATTGGGGCAGCAGCTCATGCCTGCATCTGGAGTTCAGCTTCTGTAGGTGGTGTCCTGTTGCCTAAGAGTATGAGCATAGGGAAAGAAGCTCCTTATGGCAGTCCCGTCCCTCTCCTCGTGTACCCCACAACAATGGCACCTTGCCTTTCTGGCGGGCTCAGGCTTATCCAAGTGCACCCTCTGTTGCCACACTCCAGCCTCTTCAGGCTGTCTCTGCACAGCCAATCCCGGTTCTCTCCCTGGGTCTGACCTCTGAAGCCTGTGCCCTAGCTCCCAGCCCCCTCCTGCACCAGTGGACGAGCATCTTAGGCTGGAGAGCACAGTGCAGCAGTATCATCTGTGCAGGTCACTCTCTGTTTTGCCTTCCACAAACTGGTTGCTGTGATCTCCTCTGAGGCTCCAAAGCTTCCCCTCCATCCAGGCTGGTCTCCCCACTGGTGAGGGGATTTCCCAGAGTGTGGGAGTGTTTCTTCCTTCAGAGCTCCCTCCCTGGGGCACAAGTCCCATCCCAATTCCTTTCTTTCTTTTTTTTTTGTCCTACCTGGTTATGTGGAAGTTTTCTTGCCCTTTGGAAGGCTGAGGTCTTCTGCCAGTGTTCAGTAGATGCTCTGTGTGAATCGGTCCACTTGTAGATATATTTTTGATGTATATGTGGGAGGAGGTGAGCTCCATGTCCTACTCCTATACCATATTGATTCCTTCCCCGGTCATTCACTTCTTATAGCTAGGTAAGCTCTCTGATAGGAAAACAAGATCAACATGATAGCTACCACAACTAAGAGCTTCAAGGTTGTATTAACATCTCTCTACCTCATTTGAGAGAAGAATGCCCCAGCATGTTCCCCAGGAAAAGGTTTGATGTTGAGTCAGAACTTGATGATGCAGTCAAATTACACATTTATATTCATTTATGGTCAACTCTGCTTTTTCTGTTTTTGTGTCCTTGCCATAGGCCTTTAATTTGGGTGATAAATATATAGGGATTTTTTTAATGCTATCTGCCTTTTACCCTACTGCTTATTCAGTTGACTTTCAAGCTGTATTTTTCACCAGTAGCCAGGAAGAGTTTTGAGGGTGGACAGGGGAAGGGGATTTCCAAATCTGCTAGGTAGTTATCAATTTGTGGGTGGCACAATTTTGAAACCTAAAACTGTTCTGCAAGGTAAGAACCCCACCAGGGGATAATCAGGAATTTGAGGAGGTATTTTTTGGAAAATTAGAAATTATACCGCTAGAATGGAGTTTCTTTTCTGAATGTTGACAGAACAACTTGACCTGGAGGACAAGGTTCATTAACTTAAAGTATTGTCTCCATTGCTTCCTACTTAAAACTCGATCTTTTTGCAACTGACGCAAACATCTATTTCACTTGTGGCGTCTCTTCTGTGCATTCCAGGGGCTCCACTGAATCGAGTTTCACTTTAGGACAGAGACAGAATCATGTTCCCCATAAATGCAGACCAAAGAGCCACATTGACACTGCTTAAGAAGATGTGCGTGCCATGATTTGGAATCTCATCTGTGTTTAAGTAAGTTTGTCACACTGACTCATGTGATAGGTGATCTCTTGCCATATGCTGCTTTTTTTTTTTTTTTTTTGCAGTGCACGGGCCTCTCACTGCTGTGGCCTCTCCCATTGCAGAGCACAGGCTCCGGATGCGCAGGCCCAGCGGCCATGGCTCATGGGCCCAGCCGCTCTGCGGCACGTGGGATCCTCCCAGACCGGGACACAAACCCGTGTCCCCTGCATCGGCAGGCGGACGCTCAACCACTGTGCCACCAGGGAAGCCCCATATGCTGCTTTCTTATTGCTAAATTATAGTGCTCCCGTAATAAAGAGAAGTTCCTTTTTGACCAGTGTGACAACACTGAAGGGGCCAGCAAAAGCCAGACACAGAAAAGCAGGTCTCTTAAGTAGATAAGAATCTTAATCAATTACAGGTGAAATCTTCCTGGGTTCAGCATATTGTTTTGATGGTCTCAGGAAAAACCATCTCAATTAATGTTCCTTTATTTATAACTAGTTTGAAGAACTTAGTACTTGGATGAAAATCTGCATGGTCCACTAATTTTCTATGGTAACATCCACTTGCTTTTTCTGCCTCCTAGCAGTCCTCATCTACAATTTATCATCTTACCTATCATGAGCTGAGGAAAAAAAAAAAAAGGCATCAACTTTCACTAAACATGTGTTTTCTCTAAGCTCTGCTCATTAATAAATGCTAATATGGAACAGAAAAATACCCAAAGAAGCAAAATGGATAGTCAGTGTAGGCTCATCTCAAATCCATGTTTAGAACATCTGTCTGTGAGTTTATCTTTATGACTACTGTAAAAAAGAATTTTTCTTTATGTTGGTAAATCATGGTAGAAGTTCTTGGGTGTCTGAATGAATTAGGCAGGGCTTGCCTTTCATTGCCTCAGGGGACAGGATTCCAGGTTGATGTTCAGGATCCCTCCTCTGCTGATTTCCTTGCCCCCATCCAGCTAGCTGCTACATAAGATTTAGCAACAACATTCCTTGTTTAGCATGAATGTGTTTATCAGATATTTCCTTGAGGGGAGTGTTTCTGAAGGTTAAAAGAGGAAGAGGTAATTCAAAGATATTGGTAAAGCTTAGAGGATGCCAGAACACCTCCTGCCTAGAGCTGGCACTAGACCTTAACTGAGGTGGCCTCATGCTCCAACTTGTTTCTTTTGCTTTTTGCCAAAGGTTCATGTGGTGGTGATGGAAATGCAATGGAACTTAGAATTTTCAAGCCCTGGATTCAAGTCTTGGTTGCCATCTAATATGTTGTCTCCTCATCTACAAAATGAGAATATTCCTTACTTTACAGGGTGAGTCAATCCAACACAGTGTGATGAAAGGTAAGACTAGTATTATTAATAAGTTCACAAAAATATTCCCTATTATTGAAGTTTCCTCTTGGAAATGGTTGTATCTTCAGCACTACACTACAGAGAATTCCTCTTTCCTTAGGGTGCATCACAAGTTCCCCACCTTAGCGTCTTGACATATCTGGTTTGGTGTTTGACAGCTTAGGGAACTTTATTGTTATCGCTCCAGCTGTGGCTGCTGCTTGACGTGTTTTACAACATAGTTCTTGGTCCACAGTAACTTGTGGGTGTTATTACCTAGAAATGGATAGGACAAGAGATGCTTTTCATTAAAAATACATATGGAGGGCTTCCCTGGTGGCGCAGTGGTTGAGAGTCCGCCTGCCGATGCAGGGGACATGGGTTCGTGCCCTGGTCCGGGAGGATCCCACGTGCCGCGGAGCGGCTGGGCCCGTGAGCCATGGCCGCTGAGCCTGCGCGTCCGGAGCCTGTGCTCCGCAACGGGAGAGGCCACAACAGTGACAGGCCCACGTACCGCAAAACAAACAAACATAAAAACATATGGAGATATAGAAATATTTAAATGGCATTCTAGGCATATAGGAGAAAGATAGTCTTATTTTCTGTCCATCTCTAATTTCTAAAGTGCATCCATAACACCAGGATTTGGGGCCATCTTTAAGTCCCGCTGACTTCCTATAATGTCCCCTGAGGGACAGCTGGGGTTGTTAAGATACTGTGCGTGTTTTGAGAAAAGGACTAGCATAATTCTGTATCACCTTAATAGAAAGGTTTGCTTCTTACTTTTGCAAGCGTTTTATTAATAGTGTGGTAACTCATATTGTAGATCTGGGGAAATCACATTCTTATGACTAACTGATGTAACCAGAGGTGGTTCGCAGCAATTAGACTTCCTAATATACTGACTTTCCTTAGGTTAATGAAATATTTATATGCCAGTGCCTGCATCAAATGAAAGCCTGGCTGGCTTCAGTCACTCTCTACTCAGTGTGGTCCTGGGCCAGTAGCAGCACCACCTGGGAGCCTGTTAGAAATACAGACTCACAGGCCTGCCCCAGACCTAGTAATCAGAATCTGTCTGCTGGTGATTTATATGTACATTAAAGTTCAAGAACACTCCCCCAGTAGACCTTACTCTTAGTTTTCAAAAGGGATGAAGAAGGCAAGAATTATTTGCTGCTCTTGAAGAATAATCAGAATCATTAAAGTAGGTTGCTCATCTGTGTAGACCAGCACTACCAAAAGAAATATAATGTGAGCTCCATGTGTAGTTTTTTTTTTTTTTTTTTTTTTTTGCGGTACACGGGCCTCTCACTGTTGTGGCCTCTCCCGTTGTGGAGCACAGGCTCCAGACGCACAGGCTCAGCGGCCATGGCTCACGGGCCCAGCCACTCCGCGGCATGTGGGATCCTCCCAGACCGGGGCACGAACCCGTGTCCCCTGCATCGGCAGGCGGACTCTCAACCACTGCGCCACCAGGGAAGCCCCTCCATGTGTAGTTTTAAATTTACGGTCACCACAATTTAAAAAAAAGTAAAAAGAAACGAAAATTTATTTTAATCATATATTTTATTTAAACCAATACATCCAAAGTATTATTTCAGTGGGGAAGCAATGTGAAAAAATATTAATGAGATATTCTCCATTTTTTCTTAATAATGTTTCATAATAAATATGTGCATATATACTTACAGCACATCTCAATGTGGACTAGCCACATTTCAAGTGCTCAACAACTACATGTAGTGAGTAGATGTCATATTGACAGAGCAATTGTAGATGATTATGTATCTACCATCCACTCCAGGGTGCACTTCAGTGCACGTCCTGGAGTGGTGTGCACATATTCCTTCCTTGATTTGTTTATTATTGGATGCCTACCATGCGTCAGACTTCATGTTAGGTTGAAGGTAAGCAAAAGTAAGATGCACATATTTAAAAACATAATGACAGTATCACAAGATAAATACAATAGAAGAGGTCTGTGTAAACTGCTATGGAAGCATGGAAGCATGGAAGAGCGAGCATCAAACATTATCCAGGGCAGGAAGACAGCATCAGGCTTAAAAACTTGCACAGCGGAGACAAATAGACCCATGCTTCAGGACTTACCTCAGTCCTCTGGGCTTTCACTAGGAGCTAATGACAAAAGGTTTTCAAAGAGCTGTTATAAGGATAAAATGATAATTGGATATAAAGTATCTGAAACATAGTATGCTCTATTGATACATTAAAAGAAAGGTAAGGTTAAATTTGAGTGTTTATGGGTAAGTGGAGTTCCACAGGTATATCCTTCAGGATCCACCAATTATGAACGTTTGATTTCTCTACTTTCTCTCTGTAAATGTATATATACATACACACGTATAGATCAATACTTTTATATACATATTCCGAAAAACACTGGAAAATAATTTGTAGACATTAAGACCATTTATCCCTAAATATGTCAGTATGTATTTCCTGAGAATGAGAACATTTTCTTACATAATTAGGGGTGTAATTATCAAATTTCAGGAACTTTAAAACACAACACTATTTTCTAATCTATAGTTCACGGTCCTTCATGGTCCAGGATTCAATCAGGTCTCATATCTCTGTGATCTCCTGGAATCAAGAATAGTTGCTCAGACTTTACTTTGGAGTGGAGAAGATGTCTGTGTGTATAAAAGAACTCGACATTTTTAGAGAGAACAGGCTAGTTATTTTGTAGAATATCCCTCAACTTGGGTTTCTCTGATGTTTCCTCACGATTAGATTCAGGTTACATATTTTGGCAGGTCAGCTAGGATTTAAAAAAATATTTTTATTGAGGTATAACTGATTTAAAATATTATATAAATTTCAGGTATACAACTGAGTCACAATTTTTAAACCTTATACTCTATTTACAGTTATAAAATATTGGCTATATTCCTTCTGCTGTACAATATATCCTTGTAGTTTATTTATTTTAATAGCTCTTTATTGGAGTATAACTTCACAATACTGTGTTAGTTTCTGTTGTACACCAAAGTGAATCTGCATGTCCCCATATCCCTTCCCTCTTGAGCCTCCCTCCCACCCTCCCTATCCCACCCCTCTAGGTCATTGCAAAGCACTGAGCTGATCTCCCTGTGCTATGCCGCTGCTTCCCACTAGCTAACTGTTTTAGATATGGCAGTGTATATATGTCGATGCTACTCTCACTTTGCCCCAGCTTCCCCCTCCCACCCTGTGTCCTCAAGTCCATTCTCTATGTCTACCTGTTTATTCCTGCCCTGCAACTAGGTTCATCAGTACCATGTTTTTTTTTTTTTAGATTCCATATATATGCGTTAGCATATGGTATTTTTCTCTTTCTGACTTGCTTCACTCTGTATGACAGACTCCAGGTCCAACTGCCTCACTACAAATAACACAATTTTGTTTCTTTTTATGGCTGAGTAATATTCCATTGTATATATGTGCCACATCTTCTTTACCCATTCATCTGTTGATGGACACTTAGGTTGGTTCCATGTCCTGGCTATTCTAAATAGTGCTGCAATGAACATTGTGGTGCATGTCTCTTTTTGAATTATGGTTTTCTCAGGGTATATGCCCAGTAGTGGGATTGCTGGGTCATATGGTAATTCTATTTTTAGTTTTTTTAAGGAACCTCCATACTGTTTTCCATAGTGGTTGTATCAATTTACATTCCCACCAACAGTGCAGGAGGGTTCCCTTTTCACCACACCCTTTCCAGCATTTATTGTGTCTAGATTTTTTGAAAATGGCCATTCTGACCGGCATGAGGGGATACCTCATTGTAGTTTTGATTTGCATTTCTCTAATACTTAGTGATGTTGAGCAGCTTTTCATGTGCCTCTTGGCCATCTGTATGTCTTCTTTGGTGAAATGTCTATTTAGGTCTTCTGTCCATTGTTTAATTGGATTGTTTGTTTTTTTGATATTGAGCTCCATGAGCTGTTTGTATATTTTGGAGATTAATCCTTTGTCTGTTGTTTCATTTGCAAATATTTTCTCCCATTCTGAGGGTTGTCGTTTTGTCTTGTTTATGGTTTCCTTTGCTGTGCAAAAGCTTTTAAGTTTCATTAGGTCCCATTTGTTTACTTTTGTTTTATATCTCTAGGAGGTGGGTCAAAAAGGATCTTGCTGTGATTCATGTCATAGAGTGTTCTGCCTATGTTTTCCTCTAAGAGTTTTACAGTGTCTGGTCTTATATTTAACTCTTTAATCCATTTTGAGTTTATTTTTGTGTATGGTGTTAGGTAGTGTTCTAATTTCATTCTTTTCCATGTAGATGTACAGTTTTCGCAGCACCACTTATTGAAGAGGCGGTCTTTTCTCCATTGTATGTTCTTGCCTCCTTTGTTGTACATTAGGTGACCATATGTGTGTGGGCTAATCTCTGGGCATTCTATCCTGTACCACTGGTCTATACTTCTGTTTTTGTGCCAGTACTATACTGTCTCGATTACTGTAGCTTTGTGATATAGTTGGAACTCAGGGAGCCTGATTCTTCCAAGTCAGTTGTTCTTCTCAAGATTGCTTGGGCTATTCAGGGTCTTTTGTGTTTCTAAACATTTTGTATTGTTTTGTTTATGCGGTACGTGGGCCTCTCACTGTTGTGGCTTCTCCCGTTGCGGAGCACAGGCTCTGGACGCGCAGGCTCAGCGGCCATGGCTCATGGGCCCAGCTGCTCCGCGGCATGTGGGATCTTCCTGGACCGGGGCACGAACCTGTGTCCCCTGCATTGGCAGGCAGACTCTCAACCACTGCGCCACCAGGGAAGCCCTCCAAAAATTGTTTTGTTCTAATTCTGTGAAGAATGCCATTGGTAGTTTGATAAGGATTGCACTGAATCTGTTGATTGCTTTGGGTAGTATAGCCATTTTCACAATATTGATTCTTCCAATCCAAGAACATGGTATATTTCTCCATCTGTTTATGTCATCTTTGATTTCTTTCATCAGTGTTTTATAGTTTTCTGAGTACAAGTCTTTCGCCTCCTTAGCCAGTTTATTCCTAGGTATCTTATTCTTTTCGTTGCGATGGTAAATGGATTGTTTCCTTAATTTCTCTTTCTGATATTTTGTTGTTGGTGTATAGGAATGCCAGAGGTTTCTGTGCATTAACTTTGTATCCTGCAACCTTACCAAATTCATTGATTAGTTCTAGTAGTTTTCTGGTGGCATCTTTAGGGTTTTCTATGTATAATATCATGTCATCTGCAAACAGTGACAGTTTTACTTCTTTTCCAATTTGTATTCCTTTTCTTCTCTGATTGTGGTGCATAGGACTGCCTAAACTATGTTGAATGAGAGTGGCAAGAGTGGACATCTTTGTCTTGTTCCTGATCTTAGAGGAAATGGTTTCAGTTTTTCACCATTGAAAATGATGTTGGCTGTGGGTTTGTCATATATAGCCTTTATTATGTTGAGGTAGGTTCCCTCTATGCCCATTTTCTGAAGAGTTTTTATGATAAATTGGTGTCGAATTTTGTCAAAAGCTTTTTCTGCATCCATTCAGAGGATCATATGGTTTTTATTCCTTGATTCATTAATGTGGTGTATCACACTGATTTATTTGCATATATTGAAGAATCCTTGCATCCTGGGATAAATCCCACTTGATCATGGTGTATGATCCTTTTAATGTGCTGTTGGGTTCTGTTTGCTAGTATTTTGTTGAGGATTTTTGCATCTATGTTCATCAGTGATATTGGTCTATAATTTTCTTTTTTTGTGATATCTTTTCTGGCTTTGGTATCAGGGTGATGGTGGCTTCGTAGAATGAATTTGGGAGTGTCTCTCCCTCTGCAGTTTTCTCAAAGAGTTTGAGAAGGATCGGTGTTAGCTCTTCTCTAAATGTTTGATAGAATTCACCAGTGAAGCCATTTAGTCTTGGGCTTTTGTTTGTTGGAAGATTTTTAATCACAGTTTCAATTTCATTACTTGTGATCGGTCTGTTCATATTCTCTATTTCTTCCTGGTTCAGTCTTGGAAAATTGTACCTTTCCAGGAATTTGTCCATTTCTTGGTGGTTGTCCATTTTATCGGCATATAGTTGTTTGTACTAGTCTCTTATAATCCCTTGTATTTCTGCAGTGTCAGTTGTGATTTCTCCTTGTTCACTTCTAACTTTATTGATTTGCATCCTCTCCCTTTTTTTCTTGATGAGTCTGGCTAAGGGTTCATCAATTTTGTTTATCTTCTCAAAAAACCAGCTTTTAGTTTTATTGATCTTTGTTATTGTTTTCTTTGTTTCTATTTCATTTATTTCTGCTCTGATCTTTATGATTTCTTTCCTTCTACTGACTTTGGGTTTTCTTTGTTCTTTCTGTAGTTGTTTTAAGTGTAGGGTTAGATTGTTTGAGATTTTTCTTGTTTCTTGAGGAGAGACTGAATTGCTATCAACTTCTGTCTTAGAACTGCTTCTGCAGCATCCCATAGGTTTTGGGTCATTGTGTTTTCATTGTCATTTGTTTCTAGGTATTTTTTGATTTCTTCAGTGCTCTCTTTGTTATTTAGTAGCACACTGTTTAGCCTCCATGTATTTGTGTTTTTTACAGTTTTTTTCCTGTAATGATTTCCAATCTCATAGTGTTGTGGTCAGAAAAGATACTTGATACGATTTCAATTTTCTTAAATTTTCCGAGGCTTGAATTGTGACCCAAGATGTGATGTATCCTGGAGAATGTTCCGTGTGCACTTGAGAAGAAGGTGTATGCTTCCATTTTCGGGTGGAATGTTCTATAAATATAAATTAATTCTAGGTGGTCTATGGTGTCATTCAAAGCTTGTGTTTCCTTTTTTATTTTCTGTTTGGATGATCTATCCATTGGTGTAAGTGGGGTGTTAAAGTCCCCTGCTATTATTGTGTTACTGTCGATTTCTCCTTTCATGGTTGTTAGCATTTGACTTACTTATGTATTGAGGTGCTCCTATGTTGGGTGCAAAAACATTTATAATTGTTGTATCTTCTTCTTGGATTGATCCTTTGATCATGTCGTGTCCCTCCTTATCTCTTGTAACAGTCCTTATTTTAAAGTCTATTTTATCTGATACGAGTATTGGTACTCCAGCTTTCTTTTGTTCTTTTTTCTTTTTTTTTTTTTTCTTTTTTTTTCTCCAGCTTTCTTTTGATTTCCATTTGCATGCAATATCTTTTTCCATCCCCTCACTTTGTCTGTATGTGTCCCTAGGTCTGAAGGGGGGTCTCTTGTAGACAACATATATATGGGTCTTGTTTTTGTATCCATTCAGCCAGTCTGTGTCTTTTGGTTGGGGCATTTAATCCATTTATATTTAAGGTTCATATATCAGTATGTATGTTCCTATTACCATTTTCTTGTTTGGGGTTTGTTTTTGTGGGTCTTTTTCTTCTCTTGTGTTTCCTGCCTAGAGAGGTTTCTTTAGCATTTGTTGTAAAGCTGGTTTGGTGGTGTTGTAAAGCTGGTTTGGTGGTGCTGAATTCTCTTAGCTTTTGCTTTTCTGAAAAGCTTTTGATTTCTCCATCAAATCTGAATGAGATCCTTGCTGGGTAGAGGAATCTTGGTTCATCACTTTAAGTATATATCCTGCTACTCCCTTCTGGCCTGAAGAGTTTCTGCTGAAAAATCAGCTGATAAACTTATGGGGAGTCCTTTGTATGTTATTTTTTGTTTTTCCCTTGCTGCTTTTCATTTTTTTCTTTGAATTTAATTTTTGTTAGTTTAATACGTGTCTTGGTGTGTTTTTCCTAGAGTTTATCCTGTATAGGACTCTCTGTGCTTCCTGGACTTTGGTGACTATTCTCTTTCCCACATTAGGGAAGTTTTCCACTACAATCTCTTCAACTATTTTCTCAGACGCTTTCTTTTTCTCTTCTTCTTCTGGTACCCCTATAATTCAAATGTTGGTGTGCTTAGTGTTGTCCCAGAGGTCTCTGAGATTGTCTTCAATTCTTTTCACTCTTTCTTTATTCTGCTCCTTGTCAGTTATTTTCACCATTTTGTCCTCCAGCTCACTTATTCATTCTTCTGCCTCAGTTATTCTGTTATTGATTCCTTCTGGTGTATTTTTCATTTCAGTTATTGTGTTGTTCATCTCTGTTTGTTTATTAAACAAACATTTCTTGTATTTTCTCAATCCATGCCTCCATTTTATTTCTGAGATTCTGGATCATCTTTACGGTTATTACTCTGAATTCTTTTTCAGGTAGATTGCCTGTTTGTTTCCTCATTTATTTGGTCTTCTAGGTTTTTACCTTGCTCCTTCATCTGTGACATATTTTTTTGCTGTCTCATTTTTTTATGAGTGGGATTGTGTTCCTGTCTTACCTTACTGGTTGTTTGGCCTGAGGCTTCCAACACTGGAGTTTGTAGGCTGTTGGGTAGAGCTGGGTCTTGGTGTTGAGATGAGGACCTCCATGAGACCTCACTCCAGTGAACATTCCCTGGTGTCTGAGGTTCTCTGTTAGTCAGCAGTTCAGACTTGGAGCTCCCACCACAGGAGCTTCGGCCTGACCCCCCAGGTCATGAACCAAGATCCCGCAAGCTGCGTGGGGAGGCAGAAAAAGAAAAGAATAACAAAGTAGAAAGTAAAATTAGACTAGGAAACTAACAGATATGTTAGAATATAAAAATATAGATGAATCAACAACCAGAAGGGACACCACTACCACAATAGTAAAAAAGAGGAGGATGGAAAAGAAAAAAAAATTTAAAAAGGGGGAGAAGGCCCTGGCTGTGGAGGGCAGGGCGTAAGCAAAGGTGACATTTGGGCAGGGCCTATGCTTAGGACCCACAGGGCTGGAAAAGGCCCTGGGGACCGTGGGGGATGGGATTCAGGCTCAACAGAACAGAAGGGGCCCAGGTGTGCCCTCCACACCTTGTCTCTCTCAGAGGGCAGGGGCAAACACCCTCCTATCCTCTCCTGCTCCTCTGGTTCCAGAGGGCCCCTCCTGATCTCCCTGGCCTCCCTCCTATGCCCCCAATGACCCAAATGGCCTGGAGAGGACTTTGGAAGGCAGGGGACTGGCCTGCAAGCTCAGCAGGCTCCCTAGGCCTGAGTGGGTGGGACAATCACCCTCTGCTCCTCCCAGAGGGCCCCTCCTGCCCGCCTCTCCTGATCTCCCTGGCCTCCCTCCTATGCCCCCAGGACCAGAGTGAGCTATCAGCTCACACCTGTGAGAATGGCTATTATTATTAAAAACCAGGAAATAATAAGTGTTGGTGAGGATGTGGAGAAAAGGGAACAAACCTTTGTGCACCGTTGGTGGTAATATAAATTGGTGCAGCCACTATGAGAAACAGTATGGAGGTTCCTTAAAAAATTAAAAATAGAACTATTATATGACCCAGCAATTCCACTTCTGGGTATTTATCCAAAAACTGAAAACACTAACTTGAAAAGATATATGCACTTCCATGTTCATTGCAACATTATTTACAATTGCCAAGACATGGAAACAACCTAAGTGTCCATCAATAGATGAAGAGACAAAGAAGATGTGGTGTGTGTATATATATATATATATATATATATATATATATATGTAATGCAATACTATTAATCCATAAAAGAAGGAAATGTGCCATTTGTAACAATATGGATGGTCCTTGAAGGCATTATGCTAAAGTAACAGTAACAGCAGGACAGGATCCAGATGGCAGAGGACTAGGATGTGGAGCTCACCTTCTCCCACAAAAACATTAAAAATACATCTACAAGTGGAACAATTCACATAACACCAGCAGAAGACCTCAGCCTTCTGAAAGGGCAAGAAATCTTCCATGTAACGGGGTAGGACAAAGGGAAAAAGAAAAAGCAGTTGGGATGCAGCCTGCACCCCAGGGAGGGAGCTGTGTAACTCTATGCCAATGAAACGAATAACCTGTAAGAAATGGACAAATTCTTAGAAAGGTACAACCGTCTAAGACTGAACTAGGAAGAAATAGAAAATATGAACAGACCAATCACAAGTACTGAAATTGAAACTATGAGTTAAAAACTCCCAACAAAAGTCCAGGACCAGATGGCTTCACAGGTGAATTCTGTCAAACATTTAGAGAAGAGTTAATACCTATCCATCTCAAAATATTCCAGAAAAACTGCAGAATAAGGAACACTTGAAGCTCATTCTATGAGGCCACCATCACCCTGATACCAAAACCAGACAAATATACCACACACAAGAAAATTATAGGCCAATATCCACGATGACAAAGACACCAAAATACTCAACAAAACACTAGCTAACCAAATCCAACAATACATTAAAAGGCTCATACACCATGATCAAGTGGGCTTTATCCCAAGGATGCAAGGGTTTTTCAGTACCCACAAATCAGTCAGTGTGATACATATTAATAAACTGAAAACCAAATGATCATCTCAATAAATGCAAAAAAATCTTTTGACAAAATCCAACACCCATTTATGATAAAAACTGCAGAAAGTGGGCATAGAGGGAACATACCTCAACATAATAAAGACCATACATGACAAACCCACAGCTAACAACATACTCAATGGTGAAATGCTGAAAGCATTCCATCTAAGATCAGGAACATGACAAGCATGTCCACTATTGTCACTTTAATTCAACATAGTTTTGGAAGTCCTAGCCATGGCATTCAGAGAAGAAAAAGGAATCTAAATTGGAAAAAAGTAAAACTGTCATTGTTTGTAGATGACATGATAATATACATATAATATCTTAAATATGCTACCAGAAAACTAGTAGAGCTCAATTTGGTAAAGTTGTAGGATACAAAATTAATACACAGAAATCTGTTGCATTTCTGTACACTAACAACAAAAGATGAAATGAAAGAAACAATCCCATTTACCATCACATCAAAAAGAATAAAATACCTAGGAATAAACCTAAGGAGACAAAAGACCTGTACTCCAAAAAGTATAAGATGCTGGTGAAAGAAATCGAAGATGACACAAACAGATGGAGAGATATACCATGTTCTTGGATTGGAAGAATCAATATTGTCAAAATAACTATACAACCCAAGGCAATCTACAGATTCAGTGCAATCCCTATCAAATTACCAATGGCATTTTTCACAGAACTAGAACAAAAAATTTTTACAATGTGTATGGAGACACAAAAGACCCTGCATAACCAAAGCAATCTTGAGAAAGAAAAGCAGAGCTGGAGGAATCGGGCTCCCTGACTTCAGACTATACTACAAAGCTACAGTAATCAAGACAGTGTGGTACTGGCACAAAAACAGAAGTATAGATCAATGGAACAGGATAGAAAGCCCAGACATAAACCCATGCACATATGGTTACCTTATCTTTGATGAAGGAGGCAAGAATATACAATGGAGAAAAGAGAGCCTCTTCAGCAAGTGTGCTGGGAAAACTGGACAGTTACATGTAAAAGAATGAAATTAGAAATTCTCTACCACCATATCCCAAAATAAACTAAAAGTGGATCCCAGAGCTAAATGTGAGACCAAAAACTATAAAACTCTTCGAGGAAAACACAGGCAGAACACTCTGATATAAATCGCAGCAATATTTGTTTTTTGATCCACCTCCTACAGTAATGAATATAAAAGCAAAAATAAACAAATGGACGTAATTAAGCTCAAAATCTTCTACTCAGCAAGGAAAACCATAAATAAAATGAAAAGACAACCCACAGAATGTGAGAAAATATTTCCAAATGAAGTGACCGATAAGGGATTAATCTCCTAAATATACAAACAGCTCGTAGCTCTATGTCAAAAAAACAAACAACCCAATCAAAAAATGGGCAGAAGATCCAAATTGACATTTCTGCAAAGAAGACATATAGATGGCCAAATAGCACAGGAAAAGATGCTCAACATCACTAACAGAGAAATGCAAATCAAAACTATAATGAGGTATCAACTCACAACAGTCAGAATGGCCATCATCAAGATGTCTACAAACAATAAATGAAGGAGAGGATGTGGAGAAACAGGAATCCTCCTACACTGTTGGTGGGAATGTAAATTGGTATAACCACTATGGAGAACAGTATGGTGGTTCCTTAAAAAACTAAAAATAGAGTTACCATATGATCCAGCAATCCCATTCCTGAGCATATATCTGGAGAAAACCATGGTTTGAAAGGATACATGTACCCCAGTGTTCCCTGCAGCCCTATTTACAAGAGCCAAGACATGAAAGCACCTTAATGTCCATCAACAGAGGAATGGATAAAGAAGATGTGGCACATATATACAATGGAATATTACTCAGCCATAAGAAAGAGTGAAACAGTGCCATTTGCAGCAATGTGGATGGACCTAGAGATTATCACACCAAGTGAAGTTAAGTCAGATAGAGAAAGACAAATATCATATGATATCACTTATATACAGAATCTAAAAAAAAATGATACAAATGAACTTATGTACAAAACAGAAACAGACTCACAGACTTCAAAAACAAATGTATGGTTACCAAAGGGGAAACATGGGGGAGGGGAGGGATAAGTCAAGAATTTGGGATTAACACACACACTACTATGTATAAGATAGATAACCAACAAGGATCTATTGTATAGCACATGAAACTCTATTCAATATTCTGTTGATAACCTATATGAGAAAAGAATCTGAAAAAGAATGGATATATGTATAACTGAATCACTTTGTTGTTCACCTGAAACTAACACAACATTGTAAATCAACTATACTCCAATAAAATAACAAAAACCAAGCTCTTAGATATAGAGACTGGTAGTTGCCAGAGGTGGGGGGAATGAGTGAAGGGGGTCAAAACATACAGAGTTCCTGTAGTAACATAAATAAGTCATGTGGATATAATGTATAGCATGATGACTATAGTTAATAATACTGTATTGCATATTTGAAAGTTGCCATGAGAATCTTAGAAGTTCTCATCACAGGAAAAAAAAGTTTATAACTGTATGGTGACAGATGTTAACTAGACTTATTTTGGGGGCTCATTTCCCAATATATACAAATATGGAATCACTATGGTATATATCTGAAACTAATATAATGTAGGGTCAATTATACCTAAAAAAATTAGAAGGAGAAAATAGCTGCTGTGACAAATAAGATATTACTCTCTAGGAAGATGACAATCACTCTAGCTCATTACTGAAGGTACAGCTTGCCTTGAATGAAGTATATACCTGGTTTGTTCTAGACTACACCACTATTTTGTTATGTGTCCTTTCATATGCCATTTAAGTTCTACCTTGGAATTAGTGCTTTTTGAGCTCCTAAACTGAAATGGTATTTTCCCATTTGAAAAGCTATTTTAGCAAACTATTTCAAAGTCCTTGAATAATAAGGAATAGATTTTTTAAATGTTAGTTTTATACAGGATTGTAGTTAGATCTTGCTCACAATGCAGAAGTCTCCTACATTAGATAGATCCTAATTAGTGTTTCTTCATTGCCTGATGTAGATATATTTTTATTTGAGGAAATGTGTTGAAATAGTTTTCATGTGGAATATGTGTCATTTAAGGAACTATAGAAACCACTAATCTAGCTTGATGCTTTTTATTATTTTGGAAACATTTATTTCATCCCTTAGTTACTGGCAATTCTATTATGGTCTAGAGACAACAATAAAGATCTTATTGTTTATTCTTCATTAGAAAAAAATAATAGTTCAGATATTTGACCTCAGATAATTGTAAGTCCCATTGTGGAAGCATTGCATATTTTTGAAGATTATGTGTTTTTTAAACCACAAGAAAGAATAAACACAATTTATCCTGGGAGCTTTTCTTTAGGATCCATAATATTTTCTGTGGATTATTAATATATACAATATATGGTTATATTGTTATATCTCTTATTAATGCTAGTGCCATCACTAATATTTTAATATATAACCATATGTTCATCAAGGGAGCAGTTTGTGTGTCTTAGTGGCAAGGAGCACACAAAAAATTCTCCCTGCTGTTCCCCTCTATTATATATTAATATCCACTACCAAGGGACCCCTTATGATATAAAATTGTCATCCTGTGAATGGTATGGATGAAATTACCATGGAGGAAAGCTGAGCAGTAACCAGAGTATGAATAAGATAGCACCTATTCTGCTGTGTACTTAGGACCCCTGGTGTCTTATATTAATTTATGATAAATAATTTACATTGCTAACTTCTGTTTAATACTCTGAATTACCTTTTTACTCACAGTTTTCTCTCAATGTAAGTGCATTTTCTATACTGAGAAGGACTATTATAAAAGCATGGAGTCATTTTTGCCAGCTCCAGAGTATTCTGCAGTATCTTCAACAGAAGATTTTATCGAGTAGTGCCTCGAGGATGGATGCTTTTAAGCGACATTGTTGTCTGCATTGCTTTTCATTTTGGCAGTAAAGGAGTTACAGGAGAAGAGGGGTCCATAATGACAGTCCTGTGTGTTATAATGTGATGGTTGCCTGGCAACTCTACCTGTAGAAATAAATATGGGACTTGTATCTGTATTAATCCCCTCCTGTTGTCAAGGTTTATAGGTTTTTGTTTTTTTGCAGTACATGGGCCTCTCACTGTTGTGGCCTCTCCCATTGCAGAGCACAGGCTCCAGACGCGCAGGCCCAGTGGCCATGGCTCACGGGCCCAGCCGCTCCACAGCACGTGGGATCCTCCTGGACCGGGGCACGAACCCGTGTCCCCTGCATCGGCAGGTGGACTCTCAACCACTGAGCCACCAGGGAAGCCCTATAGGTTTTTAATATATTAAGGTCAGAAAATACTTAAAAGCAAAAAGGCTTGATCATTTGATGATCCTTTGGAATTGTAAGAAATTGTTGGCTATCAACAAATAAGGTGTCTTGGGGAGTGTTACATAGTGCTGTGAATAAGCCTTGACTGTATTTGAACATCTCTTAAATGAGTCTGAGCCTTACCTTGGTATCCCACATAACCAACTCTTATCTCTTCCAAGGACATATTTTTTCACTTAAGAACATTTATTGACTATCTTTAATGTGTTATGTCTGCACTAGAAATGGGCTACAGTATAAATGTAAAAAAGACAGAGAGCCCCTGGTCTTTTAGTCCAGAGTGGTGACTTTATCATCTAGTGGAGAGCACATCTGGAGAGGAAGTTCTTATCTGTAACACTCAAGGCACATGCCCATCAATACCAGCTATTCTTTTTATAACTGTTACAGAGATTAAAGTAAGCTATGGAGGAGACCTTCAAGATGGCAGAGGAGTAAGACTTGGAGATCACCTTCCTCCCCACAAATACATCAGAAATACATCTACACGTGGAACAACTCCTACAGAACACCTACTGAACACTGGCACAAGACCTCAGACCTCCCAAAAGGCAAGAAACTCCCCACATACCTGGGCAGGGCAAAAGAAAAAAGAATAAACAGAGACAAAAGGATAGGGACGGGACCTGTACCAGCGGGAGGGAGCTGTGAAGGAGGAAAGGTTTCCACACACTAGGAAGCCCCTTCACTGGCAGAGACGGCAGGTGGTGGGGTGGAAGCTTTGGAGCCACACAGGAGAGCACAGCAACAGGGGTGCAGAGGGCAAAGCAGAAAGATTCCTGCACAGAGGATCAGTGCTGATGAGCACTCACTAGCTGGGGTGGGTGGGAGCAAAGGCTTGGGCTTCTGAGGTCAGATCCCAGGGAGAGGACTGGCGTTGGCAGCGTGAACACAGCCTGAAGGGGGCAAGTGCGCCACAGCTAGCGAGGAGGGAGTCCGGGAAAAACTCTGGACCTGCCTAAGAGGCAAGACACCATTGTTTTGGGGTGTGCGAGGAGAGGAGATTCAGAGCACCACCTAAACATGCTCCAGAGATGGGCGCGAGCCGCGTCTATCAGCACGGACACTGGAGACGGGCAGGAGACGCTAAGAAGCCTGTGTGCAAGCGCAGGTCACTCCTACACCATCTCTCCCGGGAGCCTGTGCAGCCTGCCACTGCCAGGGTCCCGTGATCCAGGGACAACTTCCCCAGGAGAACACACAGCACGCCTCACTCAGGCTGTTGCAATGTCATGCCGGCCTCTGCCCTCCCCCAAGGGCTGAGTGATCCAGAGCCCCCAATCAGCTGTTCCTTTAACCCCGTCCTGTCTGAGCGAAGAACAGACGCCCTCCGGCAACCTACACACTGAGGCGGGGCCAATCTAAAGCTGAACCCCAGGAGCTGTGCTGGGGTTCTCTCTCTCAGCAGCCTCAGGAGCAACAGACTAAATCTCCACAATCAACTTGATGTACCCTGCATCTGTGGAATGCCTGAAGAGACAACGAATCATCCCAAAATTGAAGTGGTGGACTTTGGGAGCAACAATATATATATTTTTTTCCTTTCTCTCTTTTTGTGATTGTGTATGTGTATGCTTCTTTGTGTGATTTTGTCTGTATAGCTTTGCTTTTACCATTTGTTCTAGTGTTCTGTCTGTCCTTTTTTTTTTTTAGTATAGTTTTTAACACTTGTTATCACTGGTGGATTTCTTTTTTGGTTTGGCTGCTCTCTTGTTTTTATTACTTTTTAATTTTAATTTTTAATAACATTCTTTTTTTCTCCCTTTTTTTCTGAGCCATGTGGCTGACAGGGTCTTGGTGCTCTGACTGGGAGTCAGGCCTGTGCCTCTGAGGTGGGAGAGCTGAGTTCAGGACATTGGACCACCAAAGACCTCCCAGCTCCATGTACAATCAAATGGCAAAATCGCTCGCACAGATCTCCATCTCAACGCTAAGACGCAGCTCCACTCAACAACTAGCAAGCCACAGTGCTGGACACCCTATGCCAAACAACTAGCAAGACAGGAACACAGCCCCACCCATTAGCAGACAGGCTGCCGAAAATCATAGTAAGTTCACAGACATCCTAAAACACACCACCAGACATGGACCTGCCCACAAGAAAGACAAGATCCAGCCTCATCCAGCAGAACACAGGCACCAGTCCCCTCCACCAGGAAGCCTACACAACCTACTGAACCAACCCTAGCCACTGGGGGCTGACACCAAAAACAATAGGAACTACAAACCTGCAGCCTGCGAAAAGGAGACACCAAACACAGTAAGTTAAGCAAAATGAGGAGACAAGGAAACACAAAGCAGATGAAGGAGCAAGGTAAAAACCCACTAGACCAAATAAATGAAGAGGAAATAGGCAGTCTACCTGAAAAAGAATTCAGATAGTGATAGTAAAGATGATCCAAAATCTTGGAAATAGAATGGAGAAAATACAAGAAACATTTAAAAAGGACCTAGAAGAACTAAAGAGCAAACAGACAATGATGAACAACACAATAAATGAAATTTAAAATTCTCTAGAAGGAATCAATAGCAGAATAACTGAGGCAGAAGAACGGATAAGTGACCTGGAAGATAAAATAGTGAAAATAACTACTGCAGAGCAGAATTTAAAAAAAAAAAGTATTGAGGACAGTCTCAGAGACCTCTGGGACAACATTAAACGCATCAACATTAGAATTACAGGGGTCCCAGAAGAAGAAGAGAAAAAGAAAGGGACTGAGAAAATAGTTGAAGAGACTATAGTTGAAAACTTCCCTAATATGGGACAGGAAATAGTTAATCAAGTCCAGGAAGCACAGAGAGTCCCATACAGGATAATCTAAGGAGAAACACACCAAGACACATACATATCAAACTATCAAAAATTAAAAACAAACAAAAAATATTAAAAGCAAGGGAAAAACAACAAATAACGCACAAGGGAATCCCCATAAGGTTAACAGCTGATCTTTCAGCAGAAACTCTGCAAGCTAGAAGGGAGCAGCAGGACATAGTTAAAGTGATGAAAGGGAAAAACCTACAAAGAAGATTACTCTACCCAGCAAGGATCTCATTCAGATTCAACGGAGAAATTAAAACCTTTACAGACAAGCAAAAGCTAAGAGAATTCAGCAGCACCAAACCAGCTTTACAACAAATGCTAATGGAACTTCTCTAGTCAGGAAACACAAGAGAAGGAAAAGACCTATAATAACAAACCCAAAACAAATAAGAAAATGGTAATAGGAACTTACTTACATATCTATTATTACCTTAAATGTAAATGGTTAAATGCTCCAACCAAAAGATATAGCCTGGCCGAATGGATACAGAAACAAGACCAATATATATGCTGTCTACAAGAGACCCACTTCAGACCTAGGGACACATACAGACTGAAAGTGAGGAGATGGAAAAAGATATTTCATGCAAATGGAAACCAAAAGAACACTGGAGTAGCAATTCTCCTATCAGACAAAATAGACCTTAAAAGAAAGACTATTACAAGAGACAAAGAAGGACACTACATAATGATCAAGGGATCGATCCAAGAAGAAGATATAACAATTGTAAATATTTATGCACCCAACATAGGAGCACCGCAATACATAAGGCAAATGCTAACAGCCATAAAAGGGGAATTTGACAGAAACACAATCAGAGTAGGGGACTTTAACAAATGACTTTCATCAATGGACAGATCATCCACACTGAAAATCAATAAGGAAATACAAGCTTTAAATGATACACTAAACAAGATGGACTTAATTGATATTTATAGGACAATCCATCCAAGAACAGCAGAATACATTTTCTTCTCAAGTGCTCATGGAAAATTCTCCAGGATAGGTCATATCTTGGGTCACAAATCAAGCCGTGGTAAATTTAAGAAAATTGAAATCGTATCAAGTATCTTTTCCGACTACAACGCTGTGAGAAGATATCAATTACAGGAAAAATATCTGTAAAAAATAAGCCAAACCATACACTACTTAATAACCAAGAGATCCCTGAAGAAATCAAAGAGGAAATCAAAAAATACCTAGAAACAAATGACAATGAAAACACAATGACCCAAAACCTGTGGGATGCAGCAAAAGCAGTTCTAAGAGGGAAGTTTATAGCAATACAATCCTACCTCAAAAAACAAGAAACATCTCAAATAAACACCCTAACCTTACACATAAAACAATTAGAGAAAGAAGAACAGAAAACCCCAAAGTTAGCAGAAAAAAAGAAATCATAAAGATCAGATCAGAAATAAATGAAGAAGAAATGAAGGAGTTGATAGCAAAGATCAATAAATCTAATAGCTGGTTCTTTGAGAAAATAAACAAAACTGATAAATCGTTAGCCAGAGTCATCAAGAAAAAAAGGGAGAAGACTCAAATCAACAGAATTAGAAATGAAAAAGGAAAATTAACAACTGACACTGCAGAAATACAAAGGATCATGAGAGATTACTACAAGCAACTCTATGCCAATAAAATGGACAACCTGGAAGAAATGGACAAATTCTTAGAAAAGCACAACCTTCTGAGACTGAACCAGAAAGAAACAGAAAATATAAACAGACCAATAACACGCATTGAAATTGAAACTGTGATGAAAAATCCTCCAACAAACAAAAGCCCAGGACCAGATGGCTTCACAGGCGAATTCCATCAAACATTTAGAGAAGAGCCAAGACCTATCCTTCTCAAACTCTTCCAACACTCCCAAACTCATTCTACGAGGCCACCATCACCCTGATACCAAAACCAGACAAAGATGTCACAAAGAAAGGAAACTATAGGCCAATATCACTGACGAACATAGATGCAAAAATCCTCAACAAAATACAAGCAAACAGAATCCAACAGCACATTAAAAGGATCATACACCATGATCTAGTGGGGTTTATCCCAGGAATGCAAGGATTCTTTAATATACGCAAATCAATCAATGTGATATACCACATTAACAAATTGAAGGAGAAAAACCATATGATCATCTCAACAGATGCAGAAAGAGCTTTCAACAAAATTTAACACCCATTTATGATGAAAACCCTCCAGAAAGTAGGCATAGAGGGAACTCACCTCAACATAATAAAGGCCATATATGACAAATCCACAGGCAACATCATCCTCAATGGTAAAAAACTGAAAGCATTTCCACTAAGATCAGGAACAAGACAAGGTTGCCCACTCTCACCACTCTTATTCAACATAGTTTTAGAAGTTTTAGCCACAGCAATCAGAGAAGAAAAAGAAATAAAAGGAATCCAAATTGGAAAAGAAGAAGTAAACCTGTCACTGCTTGCAGGTGACATGACAGTATACACAGAGAATCCTGAAGACTCTACCAGAAAACTACTAGAGCTAATCAATGAATTTAATAAAGTATCAGGATACAAAATTAATGCACAGAAATCTCTTGCTTCCTATACACTAATGAAAAATATGAAAGAGACATTAAGGAAACTCCCATTTACCACTGCAACAAAAAGAATAAAATACCTAGGAATAAACCTACCAAAGAAGACAAAAGACCTGTAATGTATAAAATTATAAGACCCTGATGAAAGAAATTAAAGATGATACAAACAGGTGGAGAGATATACCATGTTCTTGGATTAGAAGAATCAACATTGTGAAAATGACTATATTGCCCAAAGCAATCTACAGATTCAGTGCAATCCCTATCAGGCTACCAATGGCATTTTTCACAGAACTAGAACAAAAAGTTGCACAATATGTATGGAAACACAAAAGACCCTGAATAGCCAAAGCAATCTTGAGAAAGAAAAATGGAGCTGAAGGAATCTGGCTCCTGGACTTCAGAGTATGCTACAAAGCTACAGTAATCAAGACAGTACGGTACTGGCACAAAAACAGAAATATAGACCCATGGAACAGGATAGAAAGCCCAGAGATATACCCACACACTTATGGTCACCTCATTTTTGGCAAGAATGTACAATGGAGAAAAGACAGCCTCTTCAATAAGTGGTGCTGGGAAAACTGGACAGCTACATGTAAAAGAATGAAATTAGAACACTCCCTAACACCATACACAAAAATAAACTCAAAATGGATTAAAGACCTAAATGTAAGGCCGGACACTATCAACCTCTTAGAGGAAAACATAGGCAGAACACTCTATGACATAAATCAGAGCAAGATCCTTGATCCACCTCTGAAAGAAATGGAAATAAAAACAAAAATAAACAAATGTGACTTGATGAGACTTAAAAGCTTTTGCACAGCAAAGGAAACCGTAAGATGAAAACAGAACCCTCAGAATGGGAGGAATTATTTGCAAATGAAGCAACTGTCAAAGGATTCATCTCCAAAATTTACAAGCAGCTCATGCAGCTCAACATCAAACAAACAAACAATCCAAAAAAACTGAAAGCATTTCCACTAAGAATAGACATTTCTCCAAAGAAGATATACAGATTGCCAACAAACACATGAAAGGATGCTCAACATCACTAATTATTAGAGAAATGCAAATCAAAACTACAGTGAGAGAGATCACCTCACACCAGTCAGAATGGCCATCATCAGGAAATCTACAAACAATAAATGCTGGAGGGGATGTGGAGAAAAGCAAACCCTCTTGCACTGTTGGTGGGAATGTAAATTGATACAGCCACTATGGAGAACAGCATGGAGGTTCCTTAAAAAATGAAAACTAGAACTACCATATGACCCAGCAATCCTACTACTGGGCATATACCCTGAGAAAGCCATAATTCAAAAAGAGACATGTACCACAATGTTCATCACAGCACTATTTACAATAGCCAGGACATGGAAGCAACCTAAGTGTCCATCAACAGATGAATGGATAAAGAAGATGTGGCATATATATACAATGGAATATTACTCAGCCATAAACAGAAACAAAATTGAGTTATCTGTAGTGAGGTGAAAGGACCTACAGACTGTCACACAGAGTGAAATAAGTCAGAAAGAGAAAAACAAATGCTGTATGCTGGCACATGGAATCTAAAAACAAAAGAAAACAAAACATGGTTCTGAAGAACTTATGGGCAGGACAGGAATAAAGACGCTGGCATAGAGAATGGACTTGAGGCCACGGGGAGGGGGAAGGGTAAGCTGGGACGAAATGAGAGAGTGGCATAGACTTATGTATACTACCAAATGTAAAATAGATAGCTAGTGGGAAGCAGCCACATAGCACAGGGAGATCAGCTTAGTGCTTTGTGACCACCTAGAGGGATGGGATAGGGAGGGTGGGAGGGAGACACAAGAGGGAGGAGATACTGGGATCTATGTACATGTATAGCTGATTCACTTTGTTATAAAGCAGAAACTAACACACTATTGTAAAGCAATTATACTGCAACAAAGTTGTTAAAAAATAAATAAAGTAAGCTATGGATTATGCCCAATGCCCAGCTCACTGCTTGTGGCTCCAGTACAAGCTTCCCTGTTCCACACTTTCTCAAGAGTGTGACATAACATAGGTTATCAACACTGTTCTTGTCATCCCTAAATCTTTTCTTCTTTTCCTATGCCCTAGATTATACTTTCAAAGTCTTTACTGTTTTTGTCTTCAATATAACTTTATTTTGATCCCGTCAATGATACCCCATCTATTTAAATCAGGATCTCACAGAAAAGCTGTAAGGGAAAACTGGCTAAAAGATGGCATATTTTACTGATGAGAAAACTCTTAGGGATAGGGGAGTGCCTCAAATTCTAGGAATAGACACAGTCTCAAGATGAAATACATTAAGTTGTGTTTTCAAGGCATAGGCTGAGAACCTATATTGCTAATGATATGAAACATCACCTTTTATCATTCCAAACTGTTCCAAATAGTGACATTTTGTCAATAACCTTCAATACAGTCATTACTTTAGTTGGCTGAGGAAGTCAAAAAGTAGTCACTGTTTTGATCTTGTTATAATCATATAAATGGTAAGCCTTTTTAGTGGTCACCAGAAGACTCATGACTTCCATCAGTTGATTTTATCCCAAATCAGTACATCTGATCATAAGGAATAAAGGGATGAGAGAACAGAGCTGAATAAAATTATCTGTCTCCCCCACCTCTGTCATTTGCTGAGACAGCACAACACTTTCTGCCATAGCTCATTAAGATAGCACACATTTATGAGCTATGTGACTGAATCCACTGGCATTCAGTTGGGCAATGTAGTATGGGATAAAGCTTCATTACAGGAATGAAATCTTGTGCAATTGTCAGAGAAGCTAGGGAAGTAAGGATCCAGAAGAGAGAAATGAAGAAGATCAGAGAAAAGTCAGCAACCAGCTCTCCTGAATCACTAAGTCTGGTGGGTAAGTCAGAGCTTGCAGGGGAATCTGGGAAGCAGGTGTTGCCAGTTGCCGCTGTAGGGCAGCAAATGGGAGCTGGGGAAGAGCCTATGAAAAGCTATCACCTGTGGTGGCAACTGCTTCTGCAGGTGTTCAGGCAAATGTCTTGTGATGAGCATGGAACCTCTGCTGATCAGCAGTGCTACCATTAACAAGTAAAAGCTGGACAGGGACTCTGTCTTATTCCTCTTTTTATCACTATGCTCGGCTCAGAACCTACAGTGGGAAGACAAGAGGACATGGGAAGAGAAAGTAGGGCTGGCTATAGCTACAACTTTGTACTTCTTTTGGTCATGCCATAAAATGACTGATAAGTGATTAGTCTTGAAAGTGGGTCTTCCAGGCCATGCTTGTCTGCTCCTTCTCATCTCCCAGCCATAGCACACACCCCTTGTAGCACAGATGGCTGACCAGTTAGCCTTTTCATGCCTACTCTATTACTGTGTTATACTCACAAGTTCCACTGTGCTAGTCATGAGAAACACAAAGATGGTCATAAATTGCTCACTATTGAACCTTTTAAGAGAGTAGCAATCTGGTGGGAGAAGGATGACATAAAGTGATGGAAGGTTAAATACTATTAGCGATAGAAAATAAAAATTAGATTTTAACACATTCCACATTTACAGGAGGAAAATTCACTGTGGGTCAGCACTGTGAGGAAGACTTCTTGGAGGAGGTGGCAAATGAGAAAGCCTTGAAGACCAGGAGAGACAGGATGAGCTCAGCACCTATGATCACTGCCAGTCAGCCTTGGGAACAAAGAAAGCATGTGTGATCTCAGATGTTACCATTGGCAGAGGTTAAACTAGTCAAAATATTTAATTCTGCACAAGAAGAAAAAAATTTTAAGGACTAAGATCAGAGTAAATCAGGAAAGAAAAGTAGGACAAAGGTTATACAATTAGAAAATGAAAGAGAAACAGTAGATATCTATTTTGAATCTTTATAAAAAAATCAATAAAAATGACAACATATATACCTGAAAATGACTGTGTATTATGGTGGGAACCATGTTTTTCCTGTGTTTGAGACATTTTGTCTTTGAATGATTAATGTTTCAACTGTGGGTTCCCTTTCAGAATGAAACTGTAATACTGGATAAGCATACAAATTTTTTGGATCAGAATTACAGTTTTTTAAAGTCCTGTACCTTAATTGTCAATTCAGGAAAATAAACTCCAGAAACAACCCTGCAGAATAAAGTAGGTCACAGGTTATAAATGAGATCAAAGGCCACGAAATGGGTCATCGTTGAGGATAATAGTTCCTTTCCTTCAATAGCATTTCCTTAAGAACCATCCTAATGCATAATTTGTCTTTAATTTCTCCTTAATTCTACCTTTTCTCTCTTTGTAAGAAGGCCTGGATCATCTTCACAAGAGATCAGCAAATTGACTACTATTCTCTATCAAAAAGCAGACATATCAAATGCTATGTTTTTCTCTGGCATAATTCAATTTGGATTGTAGTTTAAACCCACATAGAGATTACTATCATGGAATAAATTGTATCCTCCCAAAATTCACATGTTGAAGTCCTAACCCCCATTACCTCAGAATATCACTCACAGTATTTGGTGATAAGGTCTTTAAAGAGACAAATTAAGGGCTTCCCTGGTGGTGCAGTGGTTGAGAGTCCACCTGCCGATGCAGGGGACACGGGTTCATGCCCTGGTCCGGGAAGATCCCACATGCCGCGGAGCGGCTGGGCCCGTGAGCCACGACCACTGAGCCTGCGTGTCTGGAGCCTGTGCTCCGCAACGGGAGAGGTCACAACAGTGGGAGGCCCACATACTGCAAAAAAAAAAAAAAAATAGAGACAAATTAAAATGAGGTCATAAGAGTGGCTCTAATCCAATATGACTAATGGCCTTATAAGAAGAGATTAGGGTAAAGACAAGAAAAAGTGCTACAGTAATTACACAAAAGAACATGATAAAGAAGGCAAAGCATACTCATACCAAAGACATCAATCAAAACACACAAAAGAGACAGCAGAATAAGAAACAAGAAACAACAGATCTATAAAAATAACCAGAAAAACAACTCAGTGGCAATAGTAAGTCCTTACCTATCAATAATTACTTTAAATGCAAATGATAAAATTCTCCAATTAACAGACATAGAATGGCTGAATGGATTTAAAAAAGACACAAAATCCATCAATATGCTGCCTGTAAGAGACCCACCTTGGCCTTAAAGACACACATAGACTGAAAGTGAAAGGATAGAAAAAGACATTTCAAGCAAATGGTAACAACAACCACCACCAAAAAAGGCACAGATAGCTATACTTAGACAACATAGACTATAAGCTAAAGGAGACAAAGAAGGTAATTATATAATGATAAAGGAGTTAATACATTAATAAGATATAAAAGTTGTAAATATCTACATGCCTAACACTGGCACACCTCAACGTATAAAGCAAAATCTAACAGAGCTAAAAGGGTAAATAAATAGTAATACTGTAATAGTTGGGGACTTTAATACCCCACTCTCAACAATGGATAGATCATCCAGATAGAGAATCAATAAGAAAATAATGGATTTGAACATACTGTAGATCAAACAGCCCTAACAGACATATAAAGAACAGCAGAATACATACTCTCCTCAGCTGCACATGGAACATCTTCTAGGACATACCATATGTTAGGCCACAAAACAAGTACTAGCAAATTCAGGAAGACTGAAATCATACCAAGTATCTTCTCTGACTACAATGGCATGAAACTAGCAATCAATAACGAGAGGAAACCGGAAATTCATGAACAAATGGAAATTAAACAACACTCTCCTGAATAACCAATGGATCAAAGAAGAAATTAAAGGGAAAAAAGTGTCTTGAGACAAAGGCAAATGGAAATACAACATATCAAAACTTGTGGGATGCAGCAAAGCAGTTCTAAGATAGAAGTTCATAGTAATAAATACTTACATTGAGGAGAAGCAAGAAAGATGATAAATAAACAACCTAACTCTATGCCTTAAGGAACTAGAGAAAGAAGAACAAACTATGCCCAAAGTTAGAAGAAAGGAAATAATGAAAGATCAGAATAGAAATAAATGAAATTAGAGAACAAACAATAGAAAAGATTAACCAAACTAAAAGTTATTTCTTTGAAAAAATACATAAAATCGACAAATCCTTAATTAGACTATCCAAGGAAAAAAGAGAAAGGACTCAAATCTACAAAATTATAATGAAAAAGGAGACATTAAAACTGATACCAAAGAAACATACAGTATAAGAAGTAACTGTGAACAAATATACAACAAACTGGACAAACTTGAAGATCTGGAAAAATTCTTAGAAACATATGACTTACCCGGACTGAATCAGGAAGAAACAGAAAATCTGAATAGACCAATACTGCTAAGGAGTCTGAATCACTAATCAAAAATCTCCCAATGAAGAAAAGCCCAGGACTGGAAGCCTTCAGTGGTAATTTTCACCAAGCAATTAAAGTAGAATTAACACCAATCCTTCTCAAACTCAAGAAATAAAAGAGGAAGAAACACTCCCAAACTCCTTTTATCCTGATACCAAAACTAGAAAAGGACACGACTAGAAAAGAAAACTACAGGCCAATATCCCTAATAAATATGGATGAAAAAATCCTCAATAAAATACTAGCTAACCAAATTCAGCAACACACAAAAAAGGATCACAGACTATGATCAAATGGGATTTATCCCTGGAATGCAAGGATTGTACAACATATGCAAATTAATCAACATACATCATATTAATAGAATAAAAGAAAAGAAACATATGATCATCTCAAAAGGTGCAGAAAAAACATTTGACAAAATTCAACATTCACTCCTGATAAAAACTCTTAACTAATTAGGCACAGAAGGAACATATCTCAACATAATAAAGGCCATATATGACAAACACTCAGCTAACATCATACTTAATGGTGAAAGTCTGAAAGCTTTTTCTCTAAGGTCAGGAAAAAGACAAGGGTGCCCATCTTTACCACTCCTATTCGACACAGTACTAGAAGTCACAGATAGAGCAATTAGGCAAGAAAAAGAAAGAAGAGGTATCAGAATTGGAAAGGAAAAGGTAAAATTGTCTCTATTTGCAGATGACATGATTTTATATATAGACCTGAATAGACGTTTTCCAAAGAAGACATGCAGATGGCCGTTACATGAAAAGATGCTCAATATCACTAGTCATCAGAGAAATGCAAAGCAAAACCACAATGATAAATTGCCTTATACCTGTTAGAATGGCTATCCTCAAAAAGACAATTATAACAAGTGTTGGTGAGGATGTGGAAAAAAAGGGAACCCCCGTGCATTGTTGGTAGGAATGTAAATTAGTGCAACTACTATAAAAATCAGTATGAAGATTCTTCAGAAAATTAAAAATAGAATTACCATATGATCCAACAATTCCACTTCTGGGTATTTATCTGAAGAAAACAAAATCACTAACTCAAAAAGATATATGCACCCCAAAGTTCGATGCAGCATTACTTACAATAGCCAAAAAAGGAAGCAATCTAAGTGTCCATCAATGGATGAACGGATAAAGAAAATGTGATACACACATAGACACACAGACACACACACACACCAGAATACTAAGCCATAAAAAAGGAATCAAATCTTGCTATTTGTGACTACATGGATGAACCTTGAAGATATACTGCTAAGTGAAATAGGTCAGACAGAGAAAGACAAATAGCATATGACCTCACTTATATGAATATAGAAAAGTAAAAAACAAACCCAAACTGAGCTCATAGATAAAGAACAGACTGGTGGCTGCCAGCCATGGGGGTTTGCGGAAGTAGGTGAAGGGGTCAAAAGGTACAAACTTCCAGTTATAAAATAAAGGAGTCATGCATATGTAATGTACAATATGGTGATTATAGTTAATAATACCGTATTGTGTATTTGAAAGTTGCTAAGGGTAAATCTTAAAAGTTCTCATTTCACACACACACAAAACTGTAACTGTGGGATTATGGGTGTTAACTATAATTACTGAGGTGATCATTTCACAATATATGCAAATTCTGAATCATTATGTTGTATATCTGAAACTAATATAATGTTATATTGTCAATTATATTTCAATTAAATATTATTAAAAAAGATTCGTCTGATAGAATAACAAACAAGTGAGGTAATGTTGATGAAAGCACTTTGTAAACTGTAAAGCACCAAACAAATAGTTACTGAGTGACAACAAAAAATACTGCATGGTGGTATCACAGATAAAGACTAAACTGATAACTGCATACAGTTATACATTTATTTATATCAATAAATATATATATTGATAACTGCATAGTTATATTTTATTATATCAATAAGTATTTATTGATTAATAACAATTAGATGGTCACAGAGGAATCACAAAACCCACTGACAATGTTGTAGAACGTTATAGTTTCAAAAATGCAAAAATTTGTGCAAAAAATGATTGCCTGAATTGCTACCCAGTATCAGAACCTCCATGATTATTAGCCAATTTTCTTTTTTCCTGCTATGTGTATCAGGGAATTTCTTTCCCCAGCACTTCATTCCTTCAGCTCAAAAGCATGACCTCTGACTTTCTGAGCAGCTGTGCAAAAATTTCTAAGATCAATAAGGGAAAACATCACAAGTAATGGCAGGTGGATGGGACAGAGTAGTCGAAGGTTGACAGAAATACAGCCCCTAGTCAGTTCATTGCTCTGTAACAGAGGACTCAGTTACTAAGAGAACTGATCTCCTCCAAAGGGTATTCTGGCAGAAATACTTCTCTTCAAAAAAATTTCTGATGTGTGATGGTGATATGAAAGTGGGGGGGGGGGGCGCAGAGTGAAGACCCTAAATATTTGCTACTATCTGTCAGAAATGGTCGTCTGAGAGAACTGTGTTATGGGGGAAAGTAAATCTCTAACCATTGCTTTGACCACAGAGGCCAGAAGTGTTTGTTTCAAGACATTGAGTACAGAGCTGAGGTCTGGTATTTTGCTGGTGACTGCTGAAGAGGAGGGATTTGGCTTCTGGCAGAACATAAAGCCAAGTTGACAACAAAGCCTTCCTTTCAAGCCATCCAAATGAACACATTTCTAATCTGAAATTCAAATACTTGACAACAGAGAGCCTGTGAGCTGGGCTTTGAACAGGAAATTGCTTCATGGTTTTAGCATAATGAATGAGGCAGTTAGACTAAATCCATTTAGCAGGAAAAGAATGCTTTCACATGCTTTCTGAAAGAAACGAGGGAGGAACCTTCTTAATTTCCCAAATTTCTCAGGACTTAGAGACGCAAATGCTCCATGTAAATTGTATCTGTTCTGTTCTATGATTGGTATGTAAAAAGCCATCCTCTCCCCAGTATTCAGAAATCATCTTTGTTAGAAAATGCTGGGCTTCTGAATGTTGGGGAAACCGAAGGTGATGAATAAAGTTTAGGAAGTTCTCATGCTTATTGTGTCCTGTACTTCCCAGGATGATGGGGAGTGCATTAATTCTGAAACCTTGTCTTAGTCACTGGCAGTGTTAATTCCAACAGACCCAGTATTGCAGTCTTTTAGGGAACAGGGGAGAGATGTGGATGCAAAGAACAAGCTTGGACAGAAGAGGCAGAGGAGGACCAACACGCTCCATGGGGCAGACTCTCTCACATTCCTCGCCATTGTGTCCAGAAATGAACCTCTAGCTCTCAGTCGTAACACAGAAGCAGGCTGGTCCTGACAACAGAGGCAGCACTGAGACTTGTAGCACAGGCAGGGGAAGAACCACTATTAGGGGAAGGGGAAAGATGTTTGTTTGTGTCAGGTCCATGTAACAAGGCTGACCTTAAGAGAGCCTGATGACAGACATCCTTTGGGAAGGAGAGGACTAGAGAAAATGAAAAAACCACCACCACCACCACCCCACCCAAAAAAAGAAAGCAAGAGTAATAATATCAGTAGCATAAACAAGAAGGAGACAGACCCTGGGAGAGTGGGTTAAGTCCTATCCCAGGCAGGTTTGCCAGAGGAGGACTGATCTGTAACCAAGGCCCAGCAGTGTTTCCTAGCAGCACTGAATATAGACACAGTTGTGTGTGGCACTGCCTCTGAGCCTGGGCCCAAGACGGCCAAGGGAAAATCATTCTGTGTAACCAGGCTTCTACCAGAGCAGACAAATATATAACAAGGTCTGACATCTTTGCATTCACAACTTGCTAGGTAATATACCCAAACCGTCTCCTGAGCCCGACTGCTATGGAAACATGATGTAAATAGATATGGTTTCTTTTTAGTCATTGTTTTCAACTTTCCTACCAGAGGCAACAGTAAAGTCCTTCCAGTTGGCCTGGTAACGAAGACACTATGACAGATTACTTTACAAAGAGATGTTTTAACACCATTCATGTGTGCCAAGCATCTAATTCATGTTTACAGTTAAAAATAAAAAGGACTGTGTCCCAGTTTCCTCACTGCTAAGCAATCGTCCTTCCTGGCAGAGGATGGGAGACCTTGGCATGTATACAGATTGGCTATATGATCACCTACTTGAAAGGACGCATGATGAATTAAGCTGAGAAGTACTGACTTTAAATGTATGAGAACAGTTCTGATCTAGAATAGTGATGATCACCCCAGAAGCAGAAAATGAATACTTAGTGGACCTTATGAGTTGTACCGAAGCACCAGTTAGAACTAGTCCAGTTCATTCATGATAGTACTTCAACCCAAGGAGTGAGAGATGGGCAGAGAGGAGAGCTGGATAGTCAAGAAGCTTGCATACCTGGGTAAAGCAGGAGAGAAAAAGCCGATGAGCTTTCGTTCAGAATCCTGTTCTGGAGCCTCGGGGTAGGAGATGCCGGCAAAGGAGCCATGTGGGCAAGCGGGCATGCACAGCAGTGGGCCCTTTCTCTTGCCTATGGAAGCCAAAATCCCTTTGAGGCAGTCTTTAATTCTGTAAGAGATAAAGCGTAAAGGCTAAGTGAGCCTGGGAGAACAGAAGAGAAGGAAATTCGTGTTGAAGTAGAAAGGGTTAATAGCTGAGCTTTATTATGAGGTGGAGGGAAAGCTCCCAGAAGGGCTTACTAAATACAGATACTTATAGATACTGAAGATATCTTTGTGGACCCCTTGCAAATTTAAGGCTAAGGCTGCAAGGAGCCAGAAGCAGCAGAGAAGGAAGTACATAGATGAGGATGGCTGGAAGCATCAGAGACAGCGAAGGGTTCCTTATAGCTTTCCACCCAAGCCCCTGTTAGGTAGAGACTGAAGGGGGGTGTGTCCCCCTGGGGAAGTGGGAGGGGTTTAGCCTAAAGAGGACTGATGAAAGTTCAGTATTTCTTTCAGATGTGGTGGTTTACTCTTAAAAATGCTTGAGTATTTTCAACTCCAGTGTATATTCATTTTGCTTTGATATAAAAATGATCTAAAATGAATTACCAACAAGCTAATGTGACCTTCAGGAAGAGGTGCCGTGCCTCTTGTGTGGTGATGCCTGGCTCCCTGCCCGTGGGCTGCATCCAACTGAGGTACGTGGACCTGGGGCCAGCACTTGACGGAATCGTTACAAAGCAAGTTGCTCAAAGCCCAGATCTGACTGTTGTTTTCTTACCCAGTCCTAACTCAGAATAACTCAGAACAGGCAAAGTAATCTAAGGAGAGTGTCCCCTGTCTTCTAGCTCTTCAAATGCTGCCTTTAAAGAATTACCTGAAAGGAAAACTTGATAAAATGACGTCAATTTTGTCCCTACCCCAACTAGGAGAGATTTGGCATCTTCTTTGGGATGACTTCTCCCCTTTCTAGTGTGTAGAATATAGTTAGAATTAAGTTGCTAACAAGAATACAAACTGACTGCAAATGCAAATTTACGCCTCCACCAGGGTTATCTTTCTCTCCTCACTCTTCTGGAGAAAACAAATTTTAACTGAGTGTTTGCACAGGCACAGGGCAAGTCTTGCAAGTAAACTACTGAGGGAGACCCTGCAGGGTTTGCTTGTCTGTTCAGCCATTTTCCCCCTGGGCTCTGCCATGTGGCCCCTTAGCATGGGGTGTCTCGGGACTGTGTGACAGAACTCCAGCCTGGCGGGCTGTTGGAGTTTTTCCAACATCGCAACAAATCGCTCCCTCTTAAAAGAGAAAACAAAACTTAACAAGCCAGGCGAAACATTCGCCATGTATTTGTATCATTTCATTAGTGTTCATTAACGTTTTTAGTGAAACAGCTAATATTTAATGTTCACATTGGGCGCTATTAGAAGTCACTTCCTCTCCTTGATTATTTTCTTCACTTACAGAAAAGGCAGAGCCACCCTCTTATTCTTAGCCATAACCCTGAGTCAACCATATAGTCAGGGTACGACAACAGCCTCAAATGTTGCTCCTTTGTGTGCTGTCTTCATATATCACCTGTACATATTTATTTTTCACTGTATAACTTTAACTTAATTCTTGTTTTCCTAGGCTTATTTGAAGCGAAAATACTTCTCAAATAGTCGTTTTGATGTGCTGATGTGTTTCTCAATATATTAAATTAAATAAGTATACAACTCAAACTATAAGATAGAAAAAAGTTTCCATCTGCCCCCTAAATCATCCTGTGAAACCCCAGTAACACACATAAAACAAGAGCAGATTACATCATGTCCTACAGTGCCCATAAGGGATTAAACACAGAGGCGGGAGGTAGGTTGGATGGCCTATATTCTTTCAGTGGTAGCAACTCCCAGAAATGAAGTTGGGCACTGAGTTCCAAGGAGGAGGATTTGCGGCTACAGGCAGGCCTGGAAGAGAGGGAAACGGGACTTTCTCCTGTAACTCCCAAGGGAGGCTGGGGGCTAAAAGAAGAACACGGCTGAAGCCATAGGTATGCGGCGCTGGTGTGGAAGCACCGCCATCTGACTTTTCTCCTGTTCATTCTGACTAGTGGCTGCTGCAAGGATGGAGAGAGAGAATGAATTGCTTTTGGGGGATGAAGCAGAAAGTCCCTACTGAGGGGTAGCAGGACGTGCCATAAAGATTATTTTAAACGGGAGACAATTGAGAAGAAGCAGATATAAGACAAGCTCTCTGCCCTCCCACTAGCTGCCTAAGAGCACGACAAAAATTTGTAAAGGTATCCCCCTCCTCTCTCTACCAGGAAGTAAGGGAGTTAGTCACCAGAGACAACGCTACATGCTTATCAGCCCGGAGACAGCACCAGAGGAACCCATGTAACACCAGCCGTGTTACAACCAGCTCTCATCGGCCCTTAGTTTCCCCATAGATTCGCGTCCCACAACTTGCTGACTCCAGGAGCTCAAAGTCCTTTCCTTTGTGTTGTCACTTGTCTAAACATTTATTATAACTACTAGTATCGTTCAGATGCTCTATAAGCTCAAGTTCTAACCACCCTTTTGTGTTACTCATCACTGGGTACTCCCATGTGTAAGTGCAATGCACATGCTAATAAACTTCCGTTGGTTTTTCTCTTGTTAATCTGTCTTTTGTCAATCTAATTTACAGGGCTGCAGTCAGAGAACCTACCATGAGTGGAGGAAAAAATATTTTCCCTCCCCTATACTACCTGTCTGTTAGTTTCCTCTGCATTTGAGAGTAACTGGAGATTATTTTCTTCCTGCCCCTACGGTTGCAATAGAATGAGATATATTAGTTTTAAAAATGGATGTCTTTTTTCTTTTTGGGCAAATGAGCATTTAGGGCTGGGTAAATGACCCTTGTTTTCGTGCCTGCAGGACACAAGCACAGTAAAAGAGATGGGTGTTTTCCTGGGAGAATGTGTAGATCCTGCAAAAGTTTCTAGCTGAAGCCTAATGGTACCTTGAAAGGTCCTGAGCAGCTGGCCCAGGTGTGGCCCACAGGATTGGCCGCAGCCATGGTGCTGACTGGGCAGGGGAGCATATGAACATCACGTTCAGAGTGACCCTGGAGGGCCCTGGAAAAAAGGCTGCTCATTTTGCCCAGGACCATTCCTGCTCTCCTTCCCCTTGGGATATAAGTATTGTTGGGAAAACTAAAGAAAGAGTGTGACAGTGTGAGAGCAAGGACCATGTCTCAGTATTGTCGTCATTAGTTTTTCAGCAAATGACGAAGTAGATCAAAGTTATACATTTGGATGGAATGTTATTGAAGGGCCTAGCGTAGCGCCCCACGACACTGTTCTACTAATAGTTCGCTTACTTTATATGGGCCACTTTTCTGAGTTCTTTACCTATAGTAATTCCCTTAATCCCCACCATAAATTGTCTTCAATATACATTATCCCCAGTTTACAGATGGAGAAACTAAGCCCAGAGTCATAGCTAGCTGAGGCAGAGCCTTTAAGAATGAGGGAAGTCTGGCTTCAGAATCTGTGCTCTCATGTCCTATGCTATCCTGTTTTGCTTACTAAACATCATGTGGATGGATGGATGGGGCAGAGGGTGGAACAGCAGCTTATATGACTCACTGAGATTGATGCATCTGCTCTTATGTGCGACCAGAACCTTAGTGGCTCTAATTTCTCTACTTATGCTAGAAAGGTTATGGGGTTTTCTTTCCCTCACGTTCAGAAATGAAATGAATGACACACAGACATAGAAAACAAACTTATGAATACCAAAGGGGAAAGGGGGGGAGGGATAAATTAGGAGGTTGGGATTGACATATATACATTACTATATATAAAATAGATAACCAACAAGGATATGTACTGTATAGCATAGGGAACTATACTCAATATTTTCTAATAACCTATAAGGGAAAACAATCTGAAAAAGAATATATATATATATATATATATATATATATATCTGAATCACTTTGCTGTACACCTGAAACTAACAAAACATGGTAAATCAACTGTATTACAATAAAAATTTAAAAAAGAAATGAAATGAATGGAATTTGAACTCTGGATTGCCTTTGGAGTGTTTAGGGAAAATGTTGCCACGTTCCTTTTAACAACAACAAAAATTGTGTGAACAAGCACTATGTGTTCATGAACGTTCATTGTTAAGGCATTAGTGATAAATCAGCAAATTCAGGATCTTTTTTTTTTTTTTTAATTTTAGAAGAGCAGGCAGGATGTTAAGTAATCTGATTCTTCTTCTGTTTTCCGTTATATCTCCTGGTAGAAACCCATTCATAATGGTCAACTTCTTTAAATAGCATATGTGTACATAAACTTTAATATTATATATAATTGCGTTGGAGTTATTTTGATTTTTAGAAACAGTTGTCACAATTGGGTTTTCAAATTAAACCTCTGGGCCAGTATTTGGGTATTAAAATGTTAAAAGGATAATATGGCCTGATCATTCTTCTTTTAGTGACATTCAGGAACCACTATTGAAATATATCCCACTGGGTAACACCCAGTGGTTAAGCCACAGAGCTCTGGAATCAGACACCCTAAGGTGGAAACCCATTTGCAGGCTGTGTGATCTGAGGCAAAGTACTGAACCTCTCTGTGCCTTTGTTTCTTTTTGTCTAAAATGGGCTAATATGATCCCATGATCATGAGATGATCCATGTAATGAGATCTTAGTACAGTACCTGATACACTGAAAGCACTCAATAAATGTTACGTAAAGTGAATAAGCACACATTCTATAAGTTTCATTTATGTTATACTAAGATTTCATTCAATATTAGAAAAAGGCCTAGCCTCAGGTCTTTCACAGAATGCAAGCTCACCAGGTGTTAAATTTGTATGTTAATTATCCATTGATAGCCACCTGGTGTATGCTTTTTCTGACATACTATCTACAAAATAATCCCCCCTTAGGCCTTCCACTGAATAAAGCAGGAAAATAATCTGAGGTTGTCTCCTCTACAGTAAGTACAACTGTGGTTTGAAAATAGCCTTTCCATAATGGTACATTATTTTTTTCTTAGCAGTTTCACTCCTGCAGTCATCTAATACCTTTGAAGCAGATTAAGCCATTAAACGGTGTTCTCCTAGTGTCTCATAATTGCCAGCAAAGTCTAATCAGATAGCGGTGGCTACACGAGAGCCTTCAAGAAATACTATAAGATAATTAAAACATAAAGGTTATGCAAAAGTAGCAAATCAATAGAGACAGTAAACATGGTTTATCAACAATCCTGAGAACATTTTTTCAATTCTAAAATGTAAATGGACCTGGGTTGGAGCACACAGCTAGGATGACAGATAGGATCCCGGTAACGGTTTAATTAACTCCAGTTTCCTGCATGTTAAAGGTTGCCTCAGCCCACTGGCTCATGTAACAAACCCTCTGAGGATTTCGTTAGCCAGTGTCTGATAGGAAGACCGGGCAGCCTTCCTTTCCTTACAGGGTTACGTTCTGCCCTACTCCTTTGGAGGCCTTATCAAAACACAGTCCTCTGTTTTCTCTATAAATACACAGATATTTTTAATTTCAGCTCAAATGGTTTGACTTTGTAATCAAGGTAAAAGAAATACACACATACGCTGCCTAAGTAATGAGAACAGTGCGTTGGGAAGAATTGCGTAATTAAAATTATATATTAAAATTCACACGTAGGTGTAGAATGTTAGAAAAACCATGGCAGCTCTCCAGATGATTCACTTGCTTTTTTAATTCTTCTATAATGTAGTCTATTTTATAATGAGCAACAGAACTCTGCCACTTGGTTAGTTCAACTGGATGAAAGGGATAATAAGGAATGTTTACTATTAATGGATATTGAAACTACTACTTTGAGCAGCCCCAGTAAAGAATAGTTATTCACTGTTCTTAGCTGGCCATTTAAAACGGAATATAGCCAGTGTTTTGCTTGCAATCATGAATTTAACTAACTCTTACAGGAGAGATAAGGGTAAGCTTTATTTCAAGAATTACTCTCTATTTTTAAAAAAATTGCTCTGAGGGCCAAGTGTTAGCTAAAAGAAAAATTCTTTTTCTAACCTGGTAGAATTAGGTTTCGCACAATTACCTTTATCATTAGTAAATAAAGGAGTTACTTAACCTCTGCCCTTGCAGAAGTTCTTGATATTTTGCTTAGGAAAGGGCAAGAGGCCCATTATAGATTATTTACTCATTTTGTTAAAAGGTTATTCTTGAAGACTGTGATACAGAAACACATAATACATAAACTGTGTTAATAAAGATCTATTTACTCCACCATTTAAAGAAGCTGGTTATTATATGATGCTCATTAATACCATGAACAGATTTTTTTTTCCCAGTGTTCCCAAAGATTATCAAGCTGTCAGTAAAGGACTCATTTTCTTTAAATTAGAAATCACCGAGGTAGCCTGTGTGGAGGATATTAAAAGCAAGTGTAGTCATGCCATCTTATTGCAAGATGAGCTAGAGCTAAGTACATCACTTACCTTTTGAAATGAAATGTCGAAAATGCCAACTACCTGCGATTTAAAAAATGTCTCTCTCTTCCAATACTTAGGCTTTTCATCCTGAAGCAGGAATCTAAGCTTGTCCTTTTAAACAATGATTTAAAGGAAGAAATTTAACACCCCCTGCTTGCAACATCCATTTTTCAATAAATCTATACTTTCTCTGCCCTCCGCCATGTTATCAGTCATCCACATCCCAGAGGAAATGCATCAGGCTCGGGGTTAAATTAAGGTCCTATCTCCAGTGATTGTCTAGAAAGCTGTCTACATTCTCAAACAAACTTATCTGCATTATATACAGCCATAAGTGCTTCTTGCCAAGTGAAGACACTGTTGTTTTTCTCCACTGATGTCAATGGTAAGATTACTACTTCCCAGTTGAGAATTAAAAGCCACGATTACATTTCATTATAAATTGTAAATAGGTTGAACTTCACAATCTGTTTAGTTCTGTGATGCTGAAATCAACAAGGGATATGTATGTCTTATATTCTTATGAAAAAAATAGGTCTAATGAGATGCATTGTCTTATTTCTCAAAATAATATTTCAAGTTATACCACTTCATACTATCTTTCTTTGATAGTTTGGTAGTTTGCTCATTTGGAAGAAGTACAGTATCTAAAAAGACCACTGTTTTACAACTTCTTGCTTAACAAACAAAAAATAGAAAAGCACATCTGACATACATTAGTTTTATTAAATAGAAGAATTGTCTCAGACATCAAGGAAGGTTAGTCAAGGTCAAAGATAACTAAACTTTGTGATAAAAACATGAAACACATAACACATGCACACTACACACACGTGTTCTTTTTCCCCACTTTAAGCAAACCCATTTAAATGCTCTTCATAGGTAAATACTTTAAAATACATTGGGCTTTATCCCCTTTAGTGGGATAGAAATACCAACCAGCATGATTAGAAACTAAACAAGGCCCAGCTTACAAAATAAGAAGGGTTCCACAATAATTTGCTATAAAATCCCTGAACTGAGAGGTAGAAGAAGGCATCACAGAGAAATACCTGAGCAGGGTGAGGGTAGCTTATCCTAACTCACCAGCTAACTAACCACTGCATAGTTGGAGGGAGAGGAGGGATAGTTTGTACTGTATGTTTAGCCACAAAATTCACAAACTCACTCATTCAATAAATATACATCGAGTACATACTATATGCCAGGTATAGTTCTAGGCCCTGGGGATGTATGAGTTAACACAACAGACAAAGTCCATGTCCTCATGGAGCTTATATTCTAGTGGGAGAAGTCAGATAAAGAAACACACAACTAACGAGGCACTCTGTGCTCTGGGAAAAACTGGCAGAACAGGTCTTCAGATAGGTATTTTCAGGAGAAGATTTTATGAGCCCAATTCTTGCATCTCCTCACATCTAGAAGAGCACTAAAATCATTAACAGTGACATCTGCTCCTCCTGACCAGCAGCAAGTCTCTGCCAAAATGTGTGCTTGACCCTCCTTCACTAAACTCACATTAATATATAGACTGACCTCTCCCCCGACCTCTTCAGAGCAGTTTCTCAGAGCTGCCGGAAATTCTGTCTCCTAGGCTATACAGTCCTCACTTTGCACCAAATCATACTTAACCCACACACAAAAAAAGAGAAACACATAACTATATATACGCCTCATGAGAGTTAGTGCTATGGAGAAATCTGGGGTGGGGGAGGGCACTGTTTTGTATAAGGGGCTCAGGAAAGGTCTCATTAGGTAAGGTGACCTTTGAGGAGAGAGCTGAAGGGAGTGAAGGGGTGGGCCCTGGGGACATGTGGGGGAAGAGAATTGCAAACAGAGACAACAGCAAGCACAAAGGCCCTGGGGTGAGTGCTCAGAAGAGCAGGGAGGGGGCTTCCCTGGTGGCGCAGTGGTTGAGAGTCCGCCTGCCGATGCAGGGGACATGGGTTCGAGCCCTGGTCTGGGAAGATCCCACATGCCGCGGAGCAGCTAAGCCCGTGCACCACAACTACTGAACCTGCACTCTAGAGCCCGTGAGCCACAACTACGGAGGTCGTGTGCTGCCACTACTGAAGCCCGCACACCTAGAGCTGGGCTCTGCAACAAGAGAAGCCACCGTAATAAGCCCACGCACCACAACAAAGACTAGCCCCCGCTCACCGCAACTAGAGAAAGCCTGCGCGTAGCAATGAAGACCCAACGCACCCAAAAATATATAAATAAAATTTAAAAAAAAAAAGAGCAGGGAGTCAATGTGGCATGGTTAGGGGGAAAGTGGTAGGCGATGAGGACAGAAAGGTAGTGGTGTGCCATGAGATGACCTGTGGGTATGCTTCGGGTAGGTCATGTAGCACCTTGAAGGACAATGTGAGTATTTGAGCACTGTGGAAAGAGGAGTAGTGTGACCTGATAAAGGTTTTTAGAGCATGACTATGTCTGCTATGTGGAGAAGAGACGCAGGGGACAGGAGTGGAAGCAGAAAGCAGAGTCAGGGGACTATTATAATCATCTAGAGAAGAGATGATTGTGGCTTGGACTATGGCGTTGACAACAGAGGAGATGAAAAAATTTTAGACACATTTTGAAGGAGCCTAAAGAATTGCCTGTCAGACTGGATACAGTGTTGAGAGAAGGATGGATGGCTCTAAGGTTTTTGGTTGGCAAACTTGGAAAAATACAATTGCCATTTACAGAGATTGGGATGACTTCCACGGGAGCAAGATTATAGGGGTGGAAGTGGCTGGGACAAGAGCTTGATGGTGGGCTTACGTCTGAGATGCCCATTAGACATCCAGGTGGAGATGTCAAGTAGAGAACTGGATATATGAGCCTGGAATTCAGGGAAGAGGTCCAGGCTGGAGATATTACTATTTTTTTCTTTTTTTTTTTTGGCTGAGACGCACAGCATGTGGAATCTTAGTTCCCTGACCAGGGATGGAACCCGTGTCCCCTGCAGTGGAAGCACGGAGTCTTAACCACTGGACTGCCAGGGAAGTCCTGGAGATGTAAATCTAAAGTCATCCAAATAGAGGTAACACTTAAATCCAAGACACTAGATGAGCTCACCCAAGAAGCTGACACAGACAGAGGAGAATTCTGAATGCTGAGCTTGGAATACTCCGTGGCTAGAGTGCTGAGAGGTGGGGAAGAACCAGCAAAGAAAACAGAGGAAGATGACTGGTGAAGGCGGAGGATAACCGAGAAAGAGAATAATTCCAGAAGCCAAGTGAAAATGCTTCAACAATGGGGTAATGCATTATGCCAATGCTGTTGATACAGAAAGTAAGAATAGAACAGAGAATGACCACTGGGTTTGGCTCTTTGAAGGTCACCAGTGATCTTGACAAGAATGATGTCAACACAGGGACAAGAACTAAAGCATTATGGGAGTAGATTCAAGACAGAATGGGAAGAAAGGAGCTAGCAAGGTCCTATGTCTTGTAGGAGTTTTACTCTCAAGATGAGAAGAAAAAACAGGGAAGTACCTGGAGAGGAGCCTGGGTAGGGTTATTTTTAAGATGGGAGATATTACAGTACTTTTGTATATTGATGGAAATGATCTAGAAGAAAGGGAACACTGATGATGCATGAGAAAGGAGATAATGGCCCACATGTGCATTACATAAGCGCCAAAATCTATTAGTAAATTCCACTGTATAGACTGCAAATCCCTTGTGGTCTTACGAGCTCATACACTTTTATATAGAGAGAAATGGTTAGGGGTAGGACTAGATGACTCCAAAGGTCCCTAACTAGCTGACACTATGATTGTCTATGTTCACAAGTCTAAATACACACTCAAAATCAGAGGTAACAGTAACTTTATAAAGAAGAAACACAAATACATCAGAAGTAGCAAGAGCTCAGCACTCCCCTCTGCTGATAAAAGTCATTTTCAAGTAAAAAAAAAAAAAAGATGATAGGACTGGTCTTACATTAAAAATGTATGTGAATATTTCAGGTCATTTACTGTCCTGTAGTGTTGGTTCAGATTGAATTCAGAACCCTGAAGACACGAAGAAAGTTGTTTTTTCATGGCATTCCTGCAGCGTAAGTTTTGTTTCATGGTATCTTTGTGAGATTATTGACACAGTCCGAAGTTGTAAGTGGAATATTTTAATGAATAGAATTTTAGGGACCAATGTTGTACTGTCCTATCATGAGAGCCACAAGCTAAGCTAAGTCTCTCTCTGTGTGCCTCCCCTTTCCACCTCTGAATTATCTAACCCATACTTGAAGTTATGGCCCATTTTTGTAACCATCTATTGTGGCCATCTGGTATAATCCATTACCCCTAGAGTTTGTTCCACTTTAAGATTATATACTCTTAAAGGTTCTTTCACAGTTTTTGTAATTGTCTTTTTTTAAATCAAGGAGACCACAGACTTAAGAGCATGAACAATTTCCTGCAGTTCTGTACCATGATGAGCTAGCACTTGATTCTATTAAGCCTATACTTTCTAGATGTGTTAGTTGGGCCCTTTCATTCATGTTGCTAGAAATATGTGTGTGTGTGTGTGTGTGTGTGTGTGTGTGTGTGTGTGTCTATATATATGTATACTTAAGTGCCCAATTGAAAGGCGTTTATTGTAAGGATACACAGGAAAGTAAGAAAGACAAGAAATAATTGAAACCTTTTTGTATCCAGGTATCATGAGGCTACAATGCTGCTCAAGAAACTGGCCAATGTTTAAAATATCCCCTGTGAATGTACAATGCCATTGACCCCTCAGCAGCAAACTTCTGTTGCCCTGATCTTTGGGTCACTCTATCTCTGTCTTTGTTCTATTCATTTCCAACAAAAGCATCTCTGTACTCCTCACCACTTTGTAGCTTGTGCATGGTTTTCCAGCCTGGGAAATTGTTTACTTCTATATCTCTGTCTTTTGGCCTATAACTCTTCTAACCACTATCCATTCTCCCCAAGATAAAGGCTATGATTAATTTAATCATTTTCCTGGGTTTTCATCTACATCATTGGCTGGTTCTTCATTTTCAAATCCCAGATCTTCCTGGTCATTAAATGTTGTGGTTTCATGAATATCAATCCTGGTCTGCTTTCTAACACTTTGTCCCCCAGGTGATTTCATTCAGCCATGATGTTGGCTTTGACTAATATCTATACCCCTGTGATTTCATCTGCATAACTGCTTCTCCTCCTTCAGATATCAGCTCAAATGTCACCTTCTCTAAGAAGCCACATTCGACCAGTCCTCCCTTTCACTATGACTATGTCTTCCCTATAATCTTCTGTGACAAGGACACATTTTGAAATATTTGTAGGATACACTGACCACTATCTATTTCTCCCACGAAACTGTAAGATTCAGGAGGGTAGAGCCTATCTCTGATTGGGTTAAGCACTGTGTTAGCTACCAGCTCCTTGCAGAGCATGGGGCATTTAGTATGATCTCAGAAATGAATGAAATACTGAATGAATCAATCTCTAACTTAGATTTTTTCCCCCAATGAACAGAGTTCACATGCTAAACGATCTCATAAGCAGGCCCCCATGTCTGATCTATCAGTAGGGATCAGGGAAATGGAGTCACGTAAAACAAAGAATCTTCTCCATCCATTTTCTTTGGAAGAGGGTTTGGTGAGTGGTAGACCTGAAGACTCTTTGCCACTACATTCTATCATCTCTATTCAGAGTTAACTATGTCCAGTTTTCCTATATAGGATTGAGTCAGCAGCTAAGAGTATAATACATGTTCATCATTGTGACTCCCACTGGTACACCCCCGGGAGATTAATGTATGTCAATGACTCACTATACCTTATAAATGTTAATTGACAAGATATATCAGGATAAGTGTCATGGAAAAAACACACAAGATAGAATACTGTTTTGTGTGTGCTTCGATTTCAGAATTTGGAGCTGCTTAGACAAAGAAGTGTTTATTTTGTTTAAAGATGTTAGACTGGAGTAGGTATGTCAATAGTCTAAGATTAAATAACCTTTTTTTCTGAGAGTTGCAAATACTCTTTTCCCAGATTACTGGGTTTAACACTATTTCTTTTTACTAAGATAATCATTAAAAATTTTTATTAGCTTTGTTTTGAACTCTATCAGCATTTGTGAACTGATTAGAATAAAAACTGTTTAACAACAAGTTAATAGTTATAACTGACTCATAGTTGATAATTAGGAAAAACCCTTTCTCTTGCATTGGTATGCTGTGTTATTGATTTAACTTTCATTTTCAAGGTCATTTTTTCCCCATAAACTCCCTGGAGTAGCTTAGTTAAATATACTGCATTACATAAAAACATAAATAGTTCAAATCCAAATGCAACTAATCAATTTTATAGAATTGAAGAATGTTGCTCACGTTATTAAAAAAAAAAGATTGTTGACAAATCCAAAGCAATATATAGTATACTTGGCAGGGGTGATATAAAGGGCTAAAGCTAATTATTATTTTTGGGTTTTTTTTGTGTGTGTGTGTGGTACACGGGCCTCTCACTGTTGTGGCCTCTCCCGTTGCAGAGCACAGGCTCTGGACACGCAGGCTCAGCGGCCATGGCTCATGGGCCTAGCCACTCCACGGCATGTGGGATCTTCCCAGACCGGGGCACGAACCCATGTCCCCTGCATCGGCAGGCGGACTCTCAACCACTGCGCCACCAGGGATGCCCTATTTTTGGTTTTTATACAAAAAGAATAATGACTTTATTATTGACATTATTAAAAACTAAACAGTAGAGAAAATTATATAAAATAAAAATTTTAAACCAACCACAAAACAACCATCCAGATATTACAGTGAAGTAATTTGATGAGCATAGATATATATAGATTAAAGGATATATAAATAGATCAAATTTTCTAAAAATTATATTAATGAAATATTTTTAACTTAATAGAAAAAAGGAAAAATATATGTGAATTAATTGCTGAAACACAAGTACATGCTCTACTTCAAGGAAAAAAATTATAAAAGAACTAAAGAGACCAGAGTTCATTTCAAAAGTCAAATTCTTAAACTTTAGACAGTATTCATCCCTGACCTGCTATGAAAGATGATGACATTTGGACATTAGCACATGACAGTTTCCCTCTCCTTCTTTCTTCCTTACCCCCTGGTTTTGGTAGTTCTGAATATTATAATGCCAAGGTTTATAACATAGTATATTCTGTAATCATATTACCCTACTTTAAAAAATCTGAATTCTGTATTTCTCTTCTATATATCTAATTCTCTATTCTTAAGTTCTGTTTTTATTTTTTAAATTTTATTTTATAGTTAAGTACTTGTTAAAAGAAAGTCTTGTGGACTGTTATTTCCTAAGTTTTTGTATCCACTGGAATGCCTATTTTATATGTATTCAGTCAAGGTGCCTCAGGGAAATGGAGGGAGAATCAGTCCAGGTGCTTCAAATAAAGTGCGATTTGACTGAAGGAGTTAGAGGTTTACTAAACTGCTGAAAGGGCTGGAGTAGTCCAACTCAGGGAAATTGGCATTCAGGAAATCAGGAACGACAAAAATCTCAGGAAGCCAACATTGATGACCTCAGTGGCCTATAGCACCCAAATGAGTGACTTGCAGGGGGATGCCTAGAAGCTGCCATGTGCCAAAGCCTATATGCTTGCCTGCTGCTAGCACCAAGCCATGATGGCTTCTGCATCTTGTCTGCCTTCTACATCTTGTTCAAGTTCCTCTCACCGGCAGAATTCCATCTGGAATTCTGCTGGCTGGAATGGAGAAAACGGTATTTCCAGTCTTTATACCTTGCAATATAGGAGGGGACAAAGGGACAAAATGACGCCTGGTTGTCATAGACAATCTAGACAATACCTTGACTGCTTGTAATATTCTGGAGGCACATATTCTTTCCCACAGAAATATTTCCCTATGACTCTTGGCACTGAGTGTTGCTAGGGAGCCTAATTAATTTCTTCCCATCTCCCTACTTTCTTTTCTTTTTAAACCTAGATACCAAAAGACTTTTTTGGGTTTTTTTGAAGTTCAATTCAATAATATCATTCAGTATTGCAATTTGTGTCAAACTCTGTTATTATTTTCAAGTGTCTATGAATATTCCTGTAAGAAGAGTGTATTTTCCCAATTCTTTATCATCATTGGCCATATGGCTTGTATAGACAAATGGAATGTGAGGAGAAATGACATGGCAGTATGGAGAATAAACATGTCTAATATTTTTAAGGTATTACCTATCTGAATTTATAGTCAGTGTTTCATTCTTACAGTATTTCTATTTCTAAATATCTATTCTAAGGCAGTGCTCAACTTTATATAAGCACAGAGGTATACAGAGGTGTTCAGTGCAGCACTGTTCATGGTGGAGCCCTGGGAATATGTAAATTAAAAAAAAATATATAACACCTTTGTATCCACCACCTAGATTCAATGATGGTTTACATGTTTTCCATATTTGCTTTATCTTTAGCTCTATGTGTATGTGTATACATTCTCATCCCCCCACACCACACACACACACATTTTTGCTGAATCATTTGAAAGTAAGTTACAGACATCATGACACTTCACCCCCCTAAGGACCTCTAAATACTCCAGCATGCGTTTCCTAATAAGGACATTCTCCAACATAACCACAATATAATCATTATACCTAAGAAAATTAAAAATAATTTCCTAATAACATTTAACATTCAGTCCATATTTTTCATTTGTAACAGTGGAACACTGGGAATAAGTATTTATTAATACAAAGGGTAATGGTTAAATGAATTGTGGGAACATCCATAATCCAGACTACTGGGCAGTAAGTTGGCACAGGTCTATATTCATTAACTTTTTTTTTTTTTTTTTTTTGCGGTACACGGGCCTCTCACTGTTGTGGCCTATCCCGTTGCAGAGCACAGGCTCCAGACATGCAGGCTCAGTGGCCATGGCTCACAGGCCCAGCCGCTCCGCGGCATGTGGGATCTTCCTGGACTGGGGCATGAACCCGTGTCCCCTGCATCAGCAGGCAGACTCTCAACCACTGCACCACCAGGGAAGCCCTATATTCATTAACTTTTAAAGATCTTCAAGACATATTGGTAAATTAGAAAAGTACGTTGCAGAGAAAATTATATAGTAAAATTCCATATATATGAAACACCAAATTTAAGTATTTCATGTGTTTACACATGCCTAGGAAAAGGCAGAAGAATAAATCTTAAAATGCTAAATATGGTTACTTTTGGAGTAGTGATTGTTATGGAGGCTGAGGAGTGGAGTGGGAAGATTTTACTCTAGATACCTAGATTGTACTCTAGGTATTTATACCTATTATTACAATAGGTATTTATACCTATTACTACGATGGTAATGTATTCATGTGTTATAATGTAATAAACAAACTAAAAGCTAAAAGGAAATCTTATTGTTTAATGGATAACCCTTAACCACTGTTTTGATAGGTGAGGTGGAGAGAATTGGAATCAAAGAGGCAAAGGGAAACCATGATTTACTGAGTAGACATGTGCTTGTCACCTTGCCCAGCGTTCTTCTTATAGATGTTCATGGCCGTCTCTGAGATAAGATGTATAACCCCATGTTAGAGATGAGGAAACTGAGATTCAACAATCCTTATTGACTAATCCAATAATCACACTATTAGCAAATGGTAGAGTCAAGATCAAAACCCAAGATCTTTCTAACTCCCATATTGTTACACTTCATAAGACAGTTGTATCTTTAGTCAACAGTGGTTATATATGTTTAATTTATTTTGTAACAATTGTGGTAAGCTATGTGTTTGGGAAGGAGTGATAAATGGAGTGGGCAGTGGAGCTAGGATTTCCAAATTATCCTCGCTTTGTCTTGTTTCTGTAGTACCCTTATATGCTTCTCCTATCTCTTTGTACTTTTGTAAGCTTTTGTACATTTTTCCTTCCTCCTGGATTTCCATACTTGTTTATTCTTCTTTACCAGATTCCTGAACTTAAATATTCTTTGACCTTATGTTATTCTTTTTTCATAGAGTTATACTCCGTACATTGTCCAGCATAAATTAGACCTCTTTATGTGAATTAGACTTAGAATGTATGAACCAAGAGAGTTTGATACTTTAATAATAGATCTGCTTCTAGATGATCGTAAAGTTTATTTAAAAATTACCAATGGGAAAAATAGCTAATCCAGATAGCATCCCAAGAGAATTTCATGAAGTTTTTCTATCTAATTTTAACTGCTTTATTAACTTGGGTCATGTAACCAAAATAATTCTTCCTCTATGTACTCAGCAAGTTAATATTGAGCTGGGGTTTTCAGAAAGATTACAAGAGTTCATAAATTTCTTGTTATCGACTTGAAATAACCTCATAAAATCATACCAAGAATACTAACTAATGATGCTAACTTATATTAATATAAGTGGAAGCATCCCAGTCTATTTTATAATTATTGGGAAATGGCTTTTGGTAATTTACATGAAGGCTTTACTGGTTCTATTACTTACCAGAATACATTGACCAATATAATCATTTTTTAATCTCAGAAAGTTAAATAGGAACAAAGGCCTTACAACTGTTGTGCAAACAGAAAAGAAAATAAATAAATGGCAACGTTTGGGATGGACTGTCTAAACTCCCATCCCTTTCTTTAAGGAGTAACACTGTCTAGGTTCTGGAATTCTTCCCTTTAGGATAGAAGTATTAGAGCAGATATGGGACTAATGTTTCCCCTGAGAACTAAGCAATGACTAAGCATGCCAACCATGACTGCCTCAGTCTGACTAGAACTCAAACCTCTTATTATGCTTCTCCCCACTGAACCCCCTAAAGCTTCTCACTGACCTCAGCTTCTGTCTGTTGCGTAATGGCCGTGTCTTGCAATTCTCTCATCCAAAGCTGCTGTATCACATTAGAGGTTGACCTCTCTTTGGCTTTTAGCCTCCAAAGTCCCAGTCATAGATAAGGGGATATAACTATGTTTGCCTGAACTGTTTCATGTTACTTAGACAATATTAATAATCAAAATTAGTCTTTGGATGCAACAAACCCATCAATAAAATCTATCCTGGAGTACTCTGAGTACACGAACAAAACATTCTCACTCTCTGAACACTGGAACTGTTTGTGTTTTTACTGAGATAAAAGAAAACTGTAGTAACATGTTGGAGGAAAATCACTGATACATAGGCTATCACTTGTTTTACCCTTTTCAACTCAATCCCCTAGGTTAGATAAATAAGTGACAGAACTTCAAAGAAAATCACATTCACAATATCTAGGAAATAGTCTCAAGTGGTCAAGTTGAACAAAAAGTCAACTGTGTTACTGTGAAGGATTTTAGAGATTATGTAATTCAAGCCCCTTATTTTACAGATGAGGAAGCAGTGTCCTGGAAGATGAAGTAAATTGTACAAGGCCAAAATGGATTATTAGAAGCAAAATGAAATGTGATTTAATTATCTGGCTTCTAATCTAATCCTATTCCTAAACTGCATAATGAATCATCAGTAGAGTTTGATGACTATGAGTGGGCATTTTAAACTTGGAAAAGTATGATTTCTTGGAGTAATTACGTTGTACTGAATGGGTGCAATAATTGATGCTATATCACATAATGTGCATTTTTGCAAATATAAAATATCATAGGTGTCGTTGGACATTTATTTTGTAAATTTGTACAGGTTTATACAATCATCCCTCAGTATCCACAGGGGATTGGTTCCAGGACCCACAAAGATATCAAAATCTGAGATGCTCAAGACCCTTATATACAATAGTGTAGCATTTACATATAACCTATGCACATCTTCTTGTATACTTTAAATAATCTCTAGATTATTTATAATACTTAATACAGTGGAACAGGATAGAAAGCCCAGAAATAAATCCACACACCTATAGTCAATTAATCTATGACAAAGATGGCAAGAATATACAATGGAGAAAAGACAGTCTCCTCAAAAAGTGGTGCTGAGAAAACTGGATAGCTACATGTAAAAGAATGAAATTAGAACACTCCCTAACACCATACACAAAAATAAACTCAAGATGGATTAAAGACCTAAATGTAAGACCAGATACTATAAAACTCTTAGAGGAAAACATAGGCAGAACACACTTTGACATAAATCACAGCAGTATCTTCACCTCCTAGAGTAATGAAAATAAAAACACATGGGACCCAATTAAACTTAAAAGCTTTTGCACAGCAAAGGAAACCATAAACAAAATGAAAAGACAACCCACAGAATGGGAGAAAATATTTGCAAACAATGTGACTGACAAGGGATTAATCTCCAAAATACAGAAACAGCTCAGCCCAATATCAAAAAAAAAAAAAAACAATGGCAGAAAAAAAATGGGCAGAAGATCTAAACAGACAATTCTCCAAAGAAGACATATAGATGGCCAAAAAGTACATGAAAAGATGCTAAACATCACTAATTATTAGAGAAATGGAGATCAAAACTACCATGAGGTATCACCTCATACCAGTCAGAATGGACATCATCAAAAAGTCTACAAACAGTAAATGCTGGAGAGGGTGTGGAGAAAAGGGAACCCTCCTACACTGTTCATGGGAATGTAAATTGGTACAGCCACTATGGAAAATAGTATTGAGGTTCCTCAAAAAACTAAAAATAGAACTACCATATGATCCAGCAATCCCACATCTGGGCATACATCTGGAGAAAACCATACTTCAAAAAGATACATGCACCCCAATGTTCACTGCAGCACTATTTACAATAGCCAAGACATGGAAGAGACCTAAATGTCCCATCAACAAATAAATGGACAAAGACGATGTGTTACATATGTACAATGGAATATTACTCAGCCATAAAAAAGAATGGAATAATGCCATTTGCAGCAACATGGATGAACCTAGAGATTATCATACTAAGTGAAGTAAGACAGAGAAAGAAAAATATCATATGATATCACTTATATGTGGAATCTAAAAAAATAATACAAATGAACTTATTTACAAAACAGAAACAGACTCACAGACTTCAAAAACAAACTTATGGTTACCAAAGGCGAAAGGTAGCGGGGAGGGATAAATTAGGGGGATGGGATTAACAAAAACACTACTACTATATAAAACAGATAATCAACAAGGACCTAGTGTATAGCACAGGGAACTCTATTCAATACTCTGTATATAGGAAAAGAATCTGAAAAAGAATACATATGTGTATATGTATAAGTAATCATTTTGCTGTACATCTGAAACACAACACTGTAAATCAAGTATACTCTAAAATAAAAATTAAAAAAATCCTAATACAATGTAAATGCCATATAAATAGTTGCCCAAGCAAGGTAAATTCAAGTTTTGCATTTTGGAACTTTCTGGAATTTTTTTCTGAATATTTTTGATCCACAGTTGGTTAAATCCATGGATGTGGAATCTGAAGATTCAAAGGGCTGACTGTAATTTCATGTCTTGTATAAGACTTTGGCACCATCTATTATTCCATATATGTGCAGTTCTTAATATGAAAATCACAATCTCATTTTGCTACATCTGAACTTAAAATTTTACATTAACATATGAGTATATTTTTTCCATTTTGCAAAAACTGAAATTGAGTACCACAAAGGTTAAGAAATTGGATCTAGGATCCATATTTCACACTTTTCCTTCTGGCTTGATAATCAGGTGTAAGTTATATTAGTACTATAAAGGGGCATAGAGAATAATAAAAAAAAACTTTGGCAGGCCAAAATATCTTTTCAGCTCTTCTTCATTTTTTCTGTATGTCCACTTTTCCCTCTCAGATTATTGAGAAATAGGAACAGTCATGGGAGAGAGACCTCAGGTTGTTTCAGCAACCACTGATGTTTCTTGGTTGTCTCCCTAAGAAATCAGTTTATCAAGGACGATATACTGTTAATTGAAAATACTCTTTGCAGTTATAACGTTTGACAATTCTTTTTTTTTGTTTTTTTAACCAGGAAGGATATACTTTGGTTATCTGGAGAACATTAAATGGGTAACTCTAACCTAATGGATGACATCAACAGCTGTCAATACTTTAGATATTTGTCAAGACTCTTTCACTAAAATTATAGGCTCTTCTTTTTGAATAATACTATGTTACATGAAATTTCTCTATAATTTTGAGAAACTCTGGTCTTTTCAAACAAAAAAACTGATGAAGATTAGAAATACTGTAGGCTAAATCTTGAATGCAAGATAAGTAAACAAAGGAGAATGCAGAAGACGGTCTGTGGAAGGCAGGACAAGGTAAGAACCGCACACATGATCTACACCACAGCTCTGCGCATTCCAGCCTGAATTGTGTGTCACCTGCTGCGAAGGGGAGCTGGGTGCTAGAAAGAGGGATTTGGAGTGAAGACCCAGGGAGACAACAGCTCTTGGCTGTGAAAGGATAGCCTGAAGGGACAGGAGCAAGGGGTGCCACAAGTGGAAAACTCTGTGGAAAAAGCCTGAGACAACAGAGCAAGGCGTCATTGTCGAGCAGTGTGCAAGGGGCGGAGCTGCCATCATAATCCCCTTACCCACACGCTGACTTCTGCAGGCACTGGGAGGGGCTCCCATCTGAGTGGGCCCACCTGCCCCCTGGGCCAGAGCCTCCTCCGCCTGCATAGGCTCCAGGGGCCTGAGTGCCACCCACCCCTAAACCCTCCTTGGGAATCAGCCCTGGGCACCCCTGCCTGGGACGAGAGTCCGCTGAAGCTGGCAGGGTTGGAGGGCTAAAGTGTGGGGTTGGCAGAACAGACCTGGCCAGGGAAACACAGTTGACTATGTGGATACAATAGAAGGGACAGGAGTGAGGGGACATGTGGCCAGGAATGCTCCTAGAGGAAGCGTGGTCTGCCTGGAAAGCGAGGTGCCATTGTTGAGAGGAGTGCAAAGAGGCAGGGCTGGCAACACTCCCATATGCCAGCTCCTGATGCTGCAGGTACTGGGAGTACCCAAGTGAGCTCCAAGCAGCTGCTGCTTTCACTCCCTCTCACCTGGGAAAGGATCAGATGCTTGAGGGTGGCACATACGCAGAGGTGGGGTTAAAACCAAAACTGAGCCCGAGGGGTGGTGCAACTAAGGAAGAGAAATGCAAATCTTTCCATGCAGCAGCACAAGCTGTGAATCAAATCCCCAAGATCGGCTGGGTAAATCCTGTGTTTGTGGAATACCTGAATAGACAATGAGTGTTTCAACATCTGAGACCAGTCTAGCCTTTGTAGCACTGGACTTTGTGGGCAAATACACACGGTAATCAGGACAGATCAGAGTCTGAGCTGGTTCCACAGTGTCCACAGCAGGTCCAGAGACCTACCTAGAGGTATAGGAAGGCCTCCTGGGGAGGTGGTCTCAGGAAAATATTCTTATTACTATTATTCTTTGTTGGTTTGTTTTGTTTTCTTCAGTTGTTGGTATTGTTGCTTTTATCTTTTATTTTCTACTTTTTAAAAAAATTTTTATCTTATGTAATTTTCTTAATATACATAAAGCTTTTTAAAAAATATTTTCCCCTTACTTTTTTGTTGCTTAGTGGCTTGTCTTTTGTTTTTCATATTATACGTATATATATATTCAATTGTTCTGGTGTATATTCCATGTTTTATTCGCTTTTTTGTTGTTGTTGTGGATATTGTTTGCTTGCCCCATTTCTGTTTTATTTTTCATCCTTTGTTTTCATTAGTATAGTCTTTATTGACTGTTCTCATATCAGAATTCTCTTGTTTGGTTGTCTGTTCCCTTGGGTTTTTTTTTCTTTTCTGTGTGTGCGTGTGTGTGTTGTGTTGCTGTTGCTGCTGCTTGTTTGCTGCTGTTTTCGCTATTTGCCCTGAGCTTTGTCTGTCTGTTTTTTTTGTTGTTGCTGTTGGGTTTTTCTTTGTTTTGTTTTTCTTTTTCCTTTTCTTTTCTCTATTTTTTATCAGGCTTCACTGTGCAGCTTGTGGGCTCTTGGTTCCCAGACCAGGGGTCGGGCCTGGGCCTCTGGGGTACGAACAGAGAGTCCAGGATACTGGAACGTCAGAGGATTCCTGGACCCAGAAAATATTAATCAATGTGTGCATTCCTGAAGGTATCCATATCAACACCAAGACCCATCCCCACACCACTGCTTGCAGGCTCCAGTGCTAAACACCTCACACCAAACGACCAGCAAGACAGGAACACAGCCCCACCCATCAGGAGACAGACTGCCTAAAGTCGTACTAAGCTCACAGATACCCCAAAACACACCACCTGATGCAGCCCTGCCCATGAGAGGGAAAAGACTCAACTCCACCCAACAGAGCACAGGCACCAAGCCCTCCCACCAGGAAGCCTGCACAAGCCCCTGCACCAAACTCATAGAAGAGGGCAGACAACAGAAACAAGAGGAACCATGACCCTGCAGCCTGCAGAAAGGAGACCATAAACACAGTAGGTTAGACAGAATGAAACAACAGAGAAATATACTGCAGACAAAGGAGCAAGGTAAAATCCCACAAAAGCAAATAAATGAAGAGGAAATGGGCAAGCTACCTGAAAAAAGAATTCAGAGTAATGATAATAAAGATGAACCAAGATCTAGGAAATAAAATGGAGAAAATACAAGAAACGTTTAACAAGGACCTAGAAGAACTAAAGAACAAACAATCAGTGATGAACAACACAATAACAAATGAAAAATACACAAGAAGGAATCAACAGCAGAATAACTGAGGCAGAAGAACAAGTAAGTGAGCTGGAAGACAGAATGGTGGAAATAACTGCTGAGGAACACAATAAAGAAAAAAGAATGAAAAGAATTGAGGACAGTCTCAGAGACCTCTGGGACAACATCAATCACACCAATATTCGAATTGTAGTGGCCCTAGTAGAAGAGAAAGGGAACGGGCCTGAGAAAATATTTGAAGAGATTAGAGTCGAAAACTTCCCTAACATGGGGAAAGAAATAGTTGGTCACGTCCAGAAAGTGCAGAGAGTTCCATACAAGATAAACCCAAGGAGAAACATGCCGAGACACATAGTAATCAAACTAATAAAAAATAAATACAAAGAAAAAATATCAAAAACAGCAAGGGAAAAGCAACAAATAACCTAGAAGGGAATCCCCATAAGGTTAACAGCTGACTTTTCAGCAGAAACTCTTCAGGCCAGAAGGGAGTGGCAGGACATACTTACAGTGATGGAAGGGAAAAACCTACAACCAAGATTACTCTACCCAGCGAGGATCTCATTCAGAACTGACAGAGAAATGAAAAGCTTTTCAGACAAGCAAAAGCTAAGAGAATTCAGCACCACCAAACCAGCTTTACAGCAAATGCTAAAGAAACTTCCCTAGGTGGGAAACACAAGAGAAGAAAAAGACCCACAAAAACAAACCCAAAACAATTAAGAAAATTAAGAAAACAATTAAGAAAAAATTAAGAAAATGGTAATGGGAACATACATATTGATAAGAACTTGAATGTAAATGGATTAAATGCCCCAACCAAAAGACACAGACTAGCTGAATGGATACAAAAACAAGACCCATGTACATGCTGTCTACAAGAGGCCCACTTCAGACCTACTGATCATTTCAATAGACGCAGAAAAAGCTTTCAACAAAATTTGACACCCATTTATGATAAAAACTTTCCAGAAAGTGGGCATAGAGGGAACCTACTTCAACATAATAAAGCCCATATATGACAAACTCACAGCAAACATTACTCTCAATGGTGAAAAACTGAAAGAATTTCTTCTAAGATTAGGAACAAGACAAGGGTGCCCACTCTCACCACTATTATTCAACATAGTTTTGGAAGTCCTAGCCACACCAATGAGAGAAGAAAAAGAAAAAACAGGAATCCAAATTGGAAAAGAAGAAGTAAAACTGTCATTGTTTGCAGATGACATGATACTATATATAGAAAATCCTAAAGATGCTACCAGAAAACTACTAGAGCTAATCAATGAATTTGGTAAGGTTGCAGGATACAAAATTAATACATACAAATTTCTTGCATTCCTATACACTAACAATGGACGGTCAGAAAGAGAAATTAAGGGAACAATCCCATTTACCATCAAAACAAAAAGAATAAAATACCTAGGAATAAACCTACTTAAGGAGCCAAAAGACCTGTATGCAGAAAACTATAAGACACTCTTGAAAGAAATCAAAGACGACACACACAGATGGAAAAACATACCATGTTCTTGGATTGGAAGAATCAACATTGTGAAAATGACTATACTGCCCAAAGCAATCAACAGATTCAGTGCAACTCCTAACAAATTACTAATGACATTTTGTACAGAACTAGAACAAAAATGTTTACAATTTGTATGGAGAAACAAAAGACCCTGCATAGCCACAACAATCTTGAGAAAAAAAAATGGAGCTGGAGGAATCAGGCTCCCTGACTTCAGACTACACTACAAAGCTACAGTAATCAAGGCAGTATGGTACTGGCAGAAATACAGAAATACATATCATTGGGACAGGATAGAAAGCCCAGAGATAAACCCATGCACCTATGGTCACCTAATCTATGACAAAGAAGGCAAAAACATACAATGGAGAAAAGACAGCCTCTTCAATAAGTGGTGCTGGGAAAACTGAACAGCTTCATGTAAAAGAATGAAATCAGAACACTCCCTAACACCATACACAAAAATAAACTCAAAATGCATTAAAGAGCTAAATATAAGGCCAGACACTATCAAACTCTTACAGGAAAACATAGGCAGAACACTCTTTGACATAAATCACAATAACATCTTTTTTGCCTCACCTCCTGGAGTAATGAAAATTAAAACAAAAATAAACAAATGGGACCTAATGAAACTTAAAAGGTTTTGCACAGCAAAGGAAACCATAAACAAGATGAAAACACAACCCTCAGAATGGGAGAAAATATTTTCAAACGAAGCAACTGACAAAGGATTAATCTCCAAAATATATAGGCAGCTCATGCAGCTCAATATCAAAAATCAAACAGCCCATTCCACAAATGGGCAGAAGACCTAAATAGACATTTCTCCAAAGAAGACATACAGATAGCCAACAAACACATGAAAAAATGCTCAACATCACTAATTATTAGAGAAATGCAAATCAAAACTACAATGAGGTATCACCTCGCATTGGCCAGAATGGCCATCATCAAAAAATCTACAAACAATAAATGCTGGAGAGGGTGTGGAGAAGAGGGAACCCTCGTATACTGTTGGTAGGAATGTAAATTGATACAGCCACTATGGAAAACAGTATGGAGGTTCCTCAAAAAACTAGAAATAGAACTACCATATGACCCAACAATCCCACTACTGGGCATATACCCAGAGAAAACCATATTCAAAAAAACATATGAACCCCAATCTTCATAGCAGCATTATTTACAATAGCCAGGACATGGAAGCAACCTACACGTCCATCAACAGAGGAATGGATAAAGAAGATGTGGTATATATATACAATGGAATATTACTCAGCCATAAAAAGGAATGAAATTGGGTCATTTGTAGAGACGTGGATGGACCTAGCGAGTGTCATACAGAGTGAAGTAAGTCAGAAAGAGAAAAGCAAATATCATATAATAACGCATATATGTGGAATCTAGAAAAATGGTATAGATGATCTTATTTGCAAAGTAGAAATAGAGATACAGACTTGAAGAACAAATGTACGGTTACCAAGGGGGAAAGGGGTGGGGTGGGAAGAACTGGGAGACTGGAAATGACAAATATACATATTGATACTATGTATAAAGTAGACAACTGATGGGAACATACTGTATAGCACAGGGAACTCTACCTAGTGCACTGTGGTAACATAAATGGGAGGGAAGTCCAAAAGGGAGGGGATATCTGTATGTGTGTGGCTGATACATTTTATTGTGCAGTGGAGGCTAACACAACATTGTAAAGCAACCATACTCCAATAAAAGTTAATTTAAAAAAAAATAAAGAGCCACCTGAGTTAATGCTAACAATTTTCCATTAATTTTTTGCTGTACAGTTTTGATGAGTTGGAAAACTCCAGTAGCCATTTCCAGTTCCTTAAAAGTTTAAGGAATTGTCTTTTATAATCTGCTCAACTAATTATTGGGAAAATTTACAGACATATTACAATCAGTTTCACTTAAAAATTTCAGTTTTCAAATGAAAGGCTGATTGAAATAATTGACATTAAGTGCTGTGTTGAGTAGCAAACCAGTGACTTCTTAATTGACATTGAACAGGAAAAGTTTGTGAAGTGATATTAAATTAACATTTACATTAAATTAATAAAAATAGTTTGGAGAATGAGAAAAGAACATTCCCATTAGTGGAATTTCCATTAATAGAGTTGATATTAAATGAACTTGATAATAGTAGGCAGGGGGAAGAGATGGCTGCCTAGAAATGAGAAAAAAAATCAATGAGCAGAGAAGAAACTGCTGGGAACAGCATCAACTCCAAGACAAGTAAAATGATTTTCTTTAGGAAGGTGGTTAAAGAACTAGCATGTACTGTTTAGCAAAGAAATAAAAACCAAAGCTCTATTCAGTAGTCCACAATTTTTTATAAACCACAACTTTCAAATGCTTATTATCATCATATTTTTCAAAAAACTAGTTTATAGAACAGTTTTTTTTTTTAAGAGGAGATGGAAATAGGATAGAACCATCTTAATGACTAATCAATCTTGTGGTATTAGTTCCTCAGGTTTTCTTTATGAGTAGCAGGCTAAAATATAAAGTCTCAGATGTTTACTAACTCTGGTATTTAATTACTGAACCATGTATTCCATCAGTGTACTTAGGTGGTATTACCTCAGTGAAGAGACAAAAGTAAGGAGAACTATGTTTAACCAGTGATCATCCAAATGCTTGCTGCTGCCTTGCTATGAAGAGCATGTCCAGATGTTTTGCAGATCTAATACAATTATGCTTTAAATTGCTATTAACAGCATTAGGACTATCATATGATAGAAATGATAAATAGATCATCCCAATGAGTGATAGTTTTAGCACACTGCCATTTCCAAAAACAGAACCTTCAAAATGCCAGATATTCATTTTGATAGGACTCAGCTAATCATATATATCACCCTTAATTTTTACTTCTGGAGCTAACAACACAAACAATCCTGGACAGGAGAAAACTTTTTCTGTGGTGTTGGTGAAGTCATCAACACCCATTTCCTGGGATGGTGGTATGGGTGGAGTAAGCTGGGGCATGCAGCATCTAGTCACTCGTGTTGGTGGCCCAAGTTCTAGAGAAGGGTGGCTGGTGGTGGTGGTCATGGTGTTCTTGTTGCACTGGGCCAATGGCATGTTAGGGCTGTAGCTCTGGCTCTATGCCTTCCCTCTGTTCTGGGCCAGGTTGTCTAGTACTCCCAGCAAGCCTATGACCTATCAAAGTTTCAATTGTTTCCTTTTCTCTTGAATGAGCCTGAATTAGTCTCTGTTGGTTGCAAATAAGAACCTCACTGATACAAGTAACTTGCATTTAATATGGGACTACAATACGTGGTGGGAATTTAATAAATATTTGTTGGGTGAATCAAAAACGTGAATAAGACTCTTGATTCTCAAATATAAATTCACCTTATCTTGACACCAGTGTCACTGCTAGTAAATGTCTTGAAATACCTTGACCAATGACAGGCAGCTTTTTGAGTGTTCTCAGTGAGAATGGCATGGAAAGCTGTAGTAATTCTCCTATGAGGAGTGGTCCCTTTGGAACTCTTCTGATCTGCATGCAGGGTCACGTGTGCAAAAGCAAATTTGGGGGTGATAAGAATGTTACCCCTCATGGAGTAATACATTTTTAAAAGTGATTTTAGTACCTCTACTTTAAAAAAAATGCCTAACTGGGCTTCCCTGGTGGCACAGCGGTTGAGAGTCTGCCTGCCGATGCAGGGGACACGGGTTTGTGCCCTGGTCCGGGAAGATCCCACATGCCGTGGAGCGGCTAGGCCCGTGAGCCATGGCCGCTGAGCCTGCGCGTCCAGAGCCTGTGCTCTGCAATGGGAGGGGCCACAACAGTGAGAGACCCTCATAACGCAAAAAATAAAATAAAATAAAAGCCTAACCTACTAGACTTAATGTCTACTTTATCAAAAACATATACAATAAAGAGGAAATTATCTATTAGCAATGAGATGCATATAAAAGAGTATTGTTTGTCCTTTTTCTCATGGTGTGAATTGCCACAAGAAAACTGCCACTAAAATTACCATCTCATATTATGTACTAGCTATAATATTTTCTGCCTCAAGTACAATTTTTCCTAGCCTGGCCATTTCATTCTCTTTATCTACTTTTTATTATTAAAACAAAAATGAAACACTCTAATTTTTATAGCTGTTCCTGTTACTTTTAGTTACTAAATGGAAAGGACCTTGTTTTCTGAGTTTTGTGCAAGTTTTCCTCACAGTGCATGCAATGACTCTATCACATATGCTAATAACCTCTTTTAGAACACGTTTGCTCATTACTGATGAATCTCTTTTCTTTTGAAGAAATACCATTTCATTATGCCATCAAGTAAACAATCTGAAAACTGGATGGGACAGACTGTCATCAAAGAATTTAGAATAAACTTTCGAAGCTAGTAGCTGAGGATAAAATAATTAGAATAAGTCCAATTACTGCTGTAGATTGTAACTATAAGTTTCAAAAAGGAGAAGCCAAGGAATATTAGAGCAATAAGGAGTCAACCACAACAGAGTGGGAACTACAGTATATGAAGTCCCTTAACAGGTGGAGGCTGGGTGATGGAGGTGGGGCAGTGGGCTGTGGGGCTGGAGGAGGCGGGAGGATGCTGGGAAGTAAGAATGTCTGGTTCCTCAAAATTTCAATGTAATATTTCTCTTGTACTTCTCCCCATATTGGGTAAAAGGAACGTTTTGACTGGGCTGGTTTCTCCAACTATAAAATTAGGACAAAAAGTCATTGGGATTTCAGATTTTGTCTAGCTCTAATTCATTTGCTATACAGAGGGTCATGGAAATTGGACATTTTAAAAAAAAATGTTCACTCAGTTCAGCATAGTATTACTTATCCATAGCCTAAGTTTATAGAAGAAAAGGGAACTGAAGAAAGTATCTGAAATTCCAGGAGGCAATGCAGATCTTCCAGGTGTCCATGATTAGAATGAACTCAATACAGGGCTCTGGGATGGTAAATGTCAAATAAATAGAGCTGCAATTGTGAGTTGGTTTGATTAGACACCTAGGGGGTTCTTTTCCAGCCACTTCCCACTGGAAAGGTCAGCTAATCACAGTAATTAGGAATTCTTTTGTATTAGCCTTGTTCAGCTTGGAAAGACCAGTAATTAGTTACAACTTCAAAGGTATAGTTTCTTCACAGAGACTACCAATCTTAACCAGGGATTATTACTAAATAAAAAAAATTTTTCAAGTTTTAAGTCCTAAGCATGTTTATCTTCACTTGATCTATGGAGAGTGATTTTACAATAATGTTTTCGATATTCACTGTTAACAAAAAGACCCTGAAAACTGGACAATCTATGATGGATTAATCATGTTAAATACATGAACATTCAGATTACAGTACTTGGGAAAGCTCAAGCATTTCAGATGCTGTTCTGCAAAATGTACAGTGAATCCTACATCAACATGAGTCTAAATGATAGTAATTCTTTGATGAAAACAATTTTCTGCTGTGTTTATATGTATATGTGCGTCTGTTTAGTAAAAACATAAATTGCAAGATTTTTTTTGCAGAAGAAAACGGTGTTGGGAAATGTGAATCATTAAATATTGAGGATGGATAAACAGGGCAATGGAGTCTTGAGGAACTCCTGACAGGAAAACTCAGGGCCTCTTCTTCTGCTCTCCCCTTATTCGGAATATTCATGTTAACCTCTCTTTACTTCTGTTTACCTGCTTTGTTTTATCACCATGTGACATACTATTATGTTTTCTTTAGTTAATATGTCTCCCAAATAGAACTCAGAGCTGTTTGTTTTGTTCACTGGTTAATGCCCAAACCTAGAAGGGGCTTGGCACACAGTAGGAGCTCAAGAAATATTTATTGAATGAGAGAGGAGGAAGCAGCTGTTAATTTTCCCTTCAAGAGCTGACTTAAAAAATACTCAAGTCTCTATTTTATCTACATATATTGGAAGTGGAAGTATGAATGTATAGACAGAGTTTCTGACAGTATTCACCTATAGCCACTGGGACCAGGGGAAGTTGATGGGCTTGCCAAGGTAGCAGAAGGTGTTTGAATTATGAACTGAGAGCAGAAATAGCAGGCCATATGATCCAGCAATCCCATTCCTGGGCATATATCTGGAAAAAATTATCATTCAAAAAGATACATTCACCCCTATGTTCATAGCAGCACTATTCACAATAGCCAAGATACGGAAACAGCTTAAATGTCCACTGACAGATGACTGGATAAAGAAGATGTGGTAAATATATACAATGGAATAATACTCAGCCATAGAAAGAATGAAATAATGCCATCTGCAGCAACATGGATGCAACTAGAGATTATCATACTAAGTGAAGTCAGTCAGAAATAGAAAGACAAATACCATATGATATCACTTATATGTGGAATCTAAAATATGGCACAAATGAACTTAGCTACAAAACAGAAACAGACTCACCGACAGAGAGAACAGATTTGTGGTTGCCAAAGGAGAAGGTGGGGCAGATGGACTCTGTAGTTAGTAGATGCAAACTATTACATATAGAATGGATGGACACCAAGGTCCTACTGTATAGCACAGGGAACTATATTCAATGTCCTGGGATAAACCATAATGGAAAAGAATATAAAAAAGAATGTATATGTGTGTATAACTGAATCACTTTGCTGTACAGCTGAAATTAACACAACATTGTAAATCAACTATACTTAAAAAAATAAATTAAAAAAACCAGAAATACCTGGTCACTGTCTAGGAGTATTGAGGACTACCAAAGCCTGACAGAGGGGAGCAGAAATCCACCTCCACCCCCTCCATCTTCTCCTGGCCTCCATGAGCGTTAATCTAGGAAAGACCTCTTTTCTGCTTAGGTTTTTGCCTCACTCTCTCTAGACTTGATTCCTTTGCTTCTCCAATCCATATGACAGGTACTATGCCACTAATATATTCTAGTCTTGCCACCTAGAAATAGATTTGACTGTTTTGTTTTTGATTCCAATTCCAGTACTATTCTGGAAGAACTCTGATTGGCTCAAATTGGACCAGCTGGCTACCTTGGAAGAGTAATCTCATTTGATGGATAGAGTCACACTGTATTCACATCAGGATGATCAAATAATTTATCATCGAAATTGAGTGTTAAAATAATTATCTAGTTTTTGAAATATTATTTACTGACCCACAAATTGGTTTTATTGTAATGGCATGCCCTTAAAAATAATCTTATTCCAAACTATCCAAAAAATAAATATTCCTTCCAAAAGAATGAAATGAGTTATATGTCTACAATAAAGCAAAAAGGAAAATTAAATTTCATATCAATTATTTGAACATTAAGAAATGACCATGTGGCTTTAGGATCCAGTAATTGTAGGCACTTAGTAAATAATTCCTAGATAAAGGGATGAAGAGGACTTGAATTTCAGTGAGCTTTTATAGCTTTGAGCTGCTAACTGGAGAAATTCAACAATTGTTATCAAATCCTCCATTTGAATAAGTCTGGATTCCAGCACCTACTCAGCTGTAAGGTCTACCCTGAGAATTTGTCAACATTTCAGAAATCCTTGGAAGAGAGATAACACTTTTTTGAAACATTCCCTATAACCAACTATGTGAGGCAGTGCTTCTTGATACCACAGCTAAATGTTTCTCTTGTCTTCAAGTGCTTTCCCCTAGAACTTCCATCCTGCAAACCACTGGATAACTAACCTTCCTAAAAAGCCCGTCACTACCACATTCCCCACTTATGAATTTTGTTATGCTCTAAAGTGTCTCCCGCTGGAATCAATCATCTTCTTTACTGATGATCTCAAATTATGCAAATACAGAGGGCCACCTGTACTATGCCATTTAATAAAGAAATGTGACCACTGACAACAAAATCCAATATATGACCCTAGACAGTGAATCCTGTACTGAGTTAGGAAAATGCTCTAAAAACCATTATTAGGTCAACTGACAAAGCTAGAACGTGACAGTAGATTCAAGTATTGTACCAATATAAATTTATAAAATTAATAAATACTGAGGTTATGCAAGATAATATCCTTAATCTTAGGAAATATTACACTGTAATATTTAGGGTAAAGGGCCACGATATGGGTAGCTTACCCACAAATCAAAAAATAAAAAGATAGAGAAAGGGGAGTGAAAGAGAATAATAAAGCCAGTTGGACAAAATATTAACAATAAATTAATTTGGGGAAAGGGTATATGGGCGTTCCTTGTAACAATTTTATTTTAATAGCTTTTTGTAAGTTTGAAATTATTTCTGAATTAGAAGTTTAAAAAATATTTTACTACAATAAAGCTACTCTAAAACATAATTATAGCATTTCAAATTTAGATCTTCTATACTACTTGAGCTATCATCATTAGTTTTCAGTTTCTCTTTTGCTTTCCTAGAGATAATTTTCAATTTTGATCGTCTTTCTGATTTAGTCATATGCTAAATATTGAGAAATCTATTCACTGCCTGTGCCTCTCACATGCTGTTGGATGTGGCCACAGCAGAAGTTAAAGTATACAGTGGAGGTCACCAAACCCATCTTGGCTTATTTCAATGCAGCTCTTCATAATGATACCTCATTAACAAATGGGAAATCCTGGACAAACACTAAACCTAATGACATGACTATTATAAACAAGGACTGTCTCAAATAAACTGAATGTAGGGATACTATAACAGGAAGGCTCCTGTGAAAGCCATGCGGATAGAACTAGAGGGAAGTGATTCTCAGAACAGGGATGATGGTAAAACAATCCCAAATATTTCTCTACAGATGATGAAGGTAGGGAAGGCATTAAAGGTCAAAACATCAATGTTAAGTACTCCCACTCCAGAAAATAGTTTCAAAATAGAGTTATGCTATTTAGACAGTTAGGGTCAGTAGAGACTAATATTTGAAACATCTGTTGGCAGTTCATATGCACTCTTTTCAGAAGTAGTAGAAATATTATGTTACACTGTCAGAAACAGATGAAAGATGACAAGTTATAGTTTGTTGTTACCGCTGGTATAATTCCTTCATATTTGTATCTCAGTGACATTCAGTTTCATTTCTTTTTTTCTTGTGAAGTTGTAGAAGCTAAATAAGCTGTCAGGTGTCAAATGTAGAAAAGTATTTCTTCTTCAGGAGAGATGAAAGATTACTTAGAATACACCCTCAATTATACATTGTAAAATTGTAGGGATTTGCCCTCAATTATGCAATGGTTAAAGCAGAGCCTTACATAGAGTTCATTCCCAGTCAAGGAAAAGAATTTTAGGATAGCTCTATCCCAGTAGGAACAGTCTTTTTGTCTAGAATGATGTCACCTGCCTAACTAATAGATAATTGTGAAACATCAGAAAGGCTGTCTATTTGTATTTTGTGGACCCAGGATGAATAGTATCAGTGCCTTCCCCACTCCACCGCCTGGCCCTTTCCTCTTTTGTTAATTTCAATCACTTTTAGTGCTTTCTCTGTGCCAGACACAGCAGTAAGTGTTTTACATATGTTTCTCATTTTATTATCCTTTTCCAAACCTGAAAAAGGTATCACTCTCATTTAATAGATGAGAAAAATGACACTGAATTGTGCAACATTTACTTACTTCAAAGTCAATGAGAACAAAGTGTTGGCAGAACCAAGAATTGATTTACAGGTCTGACTCCATAAGTCCTAGGCTCAAAAACCACAGTAATAGTCTGCCTTCCAATAGCTCATGACCTTTATTCCTAGATCAGTAATTTCCCTTTTAAGAATGCATTTAAGGGGCTGCATCTTCCCTCTGCCTATGTCTGGAATACATTTTGACTCCCCTACAGGTGTCTTTCAGGAGTGTGTAACTCTATGGATTTCAGCAAGTCAGCCTGTTCTCCCAATGTGAATAATAATTAGGAGCCTTACTTCACTAAAACTGGGTTTATTTCTAATGCATTCTACTCTTGAAGAATTCTAAATTTAAGAATGGTTTTATATTAAGTTCAAAACTGTCTCTGTAACTAATTTCTAAACATCTGTCCATATCTATCTTTGGGAAATTAACAGAAAAAGTCTAATTCTTCTTCCATTTGATAAACTATCAAACATCTTAAAGAAATTTACATTTTGTGCTAATTTTTTTCTTTTCTACAAAAAAATTCTCAGACCATTGGTTGCCTATCTGGCTCTATTGAAGAAATCTCATTTTTCCCCCCCAGAAAGGTAGAGATTAAGAACACAGTTTTAAATTCCCATTTTCTGAGATCAACTTGGGTGTTTCTTTTCATTTTAACTCCAGGAATTTCTTTCAGGGATTTCACCTCAGGTTGACCCCAGATCCTTAAACAATTTTACTGACTCGTCTCTCCCTTCTCATGAGTTAGAACATTACTGGCAGACCAAGTGTACATTTAGATATTAGTTTGCTACCTTGGTCTTTTGTCCACAGTGGATATTACATCACCTTTGTTGAGTGGATAATTCCTGAGCTGCTGGGCTTCCATCAGTCCTCTAGCTTGAGTGGTATCACTTTACAGGGTTCTTTCTACATGCATTTCTCCTTTATTTCTTGCAATAATCCTCTGAAAGGGATGTTACTGCTCCCATTAAATAAACGTGCTTCCCCTTCTTTCTTCCATTCTAAACTGAAGTTTAAAGCAATTAAGTAATTGCCCAACACCATGTGAGCCAATATTCAATATCAGCTATTTGGATTCTGAAACTTCTTCCCTTTCCACTAGTTGTGCTTTTAAACTCCTTGAATCATTTTCTTAAATGAAGTTATAAGTGCAACTCAATGTCTAAAAGAGATAAAGGTCACACTGAACAGTACTTTGAGTTAAATTTATCACATTTACTTACTCAAAAATCAATTAATAAGAACAATGAAGCTATGCTGATGCTGAACACAACTTTTGAATTGGTAGTTATAAACATCATTTATGATCGTATCATTTCAACATATAAAATTCATTTTATTACGATTTCCATATGACCTGTAGGTAAAATTTCTAATAGCTCACCTGCTACTCTGAGGATACTGTTCATTTAAACTGATTCAATAGCTTCGAAGTAGAATAGTGGACTATTTTGTTTCAAAGTTCAGTCATTAAGCCTAAGAAGTGCTCACATTCCTTATTCTTGAGAGATGTGACAGGTTACAAGTGTTCTGTAATCAGAATGCTTTTCTTCAAATATTAACTCTTAGTTCTAAGAGTTTGACCTTGGGCAAACTACTTAAACTTTTTGAAACTCAGTTGTCTTAACAGTAAAATGGACACATTGTTAGGGCTCTACAGACACTACCTATTACTCTTATTTATTTACTTATTTAACATCTTTATTGGAGTATAATTGCTTTACATTGTTGTGTTAGTTTCTTCTTTATAAAAAAGTGAATCAGCTATGCATATACATATGTCCCCATATCTCCTCCCTCTTGCGTCTCCCTCCCACCCTCCCTATCCCACCCATCTAGGTGGACAGAAAGCACTGAGCTGACCTCCCTGGGCAATGCAGCTGCTTCCTACTAGCTATCTATTTTACATTTGGTAGTGTATATATGTCAATGCTACTCTCTCACTTTGTCCCAGTTTACACTTTCCCCTCTCTGTGCCCTCAAGTCCATTCTCTACATCTGCGTCTTTATTCCTGTCCTGCCCCTAGGTTCATCAGAACCATTTCTTTTTCTGGATTCCATATATATATGTTAGCATATGGTATTTGTTTTTCTCTTTCTGACTTACTTCATTTTGTATGACAGACTCTAGGTCCATCCACCTCACTACAAATAACTCAATTACGTTTCTTTCTATGGCTGAGTAATATTCCATTGTATATATGTGCCACAACTTCCTTATCCATTCATCTGTCAATGGACATTTAGGTTGCTTCCATGTCCTGGCTATTGTAAATAGTGTTGCAATGAACATTGTGGTATGTATCTCTTTTTGAATTATGGCTTTCTCAGGGTATATGCCCAGTAGTGGGATTGCTGGGTCATATGGTTGTTCTATTTTTAGTTTTTTAAGGACCTCCATACTGTTCTCCATAGTGGCTATATCAATTTACATTCCCACCAACTGTTCTCCATAGTGGCTGTATCAATTTACATTCCCACCAACAGTGCAAGAGGGTTCCCTTTTCTCCACACTCTCTCTAGCATTTACTGTTCGTAGAAATTTTTTTTTTTTTTTGCGGTATGCGGGCCTCTCACTGCTGTGGCCTCTTCCGTTGCAAAGCACAGGCTCCGGACGCGCAGGTCCAGCGGCCATGGCCCACGGGCCCAGCTGCTCCGCAGCATGTGTGATCCTCCTAGACCGGGGCATGAACCCGTGTCCCCTGCATCGGCAGGCAGACTCTCAACCACTGTGCCACCAGGGAAGCCCTGTTTGAAGAATTTTTGATGATGGTGATTCTGACTGGTGTGAGGTGATACCTCACTGTAGTTTTGATTTGCATTTCTCTAATGATTAATGATGTTGAGCATCCTTTCATATTTTGTTGGCAATCTGTATATCTTCTTTGGAAAAATGTTTATTTAGACATTCTGCCCATTTTTGGATTGGGTTGTTTGTTTTTTTTTGATATTGAGCTGCATGATCTACTTGTATATTCTGGAGATTAATCCTTTGTCATTTGCTACGTTTGCAAATATTTTCTGCCATTCTGAGGGTTGTCTTTTCGTCTTGTTTATGGTTTCCTTTGCTGTGCAAAAGCTTTAAAGTTTCATTAGGTCCCATTTGTTTATTTTTGTTTTTATTTCCATTTTTCTAGGAGGTGGATCAAAAAGGATCTTGCTGTGATTTATGTCAAAGAGTGTTCTGCCTATGTTTTCCTCTAAGAGTTTTAGTATCTGGTCTTACATTTAGGTCTTTAATCCATTTTGAGTTTATTTTTGTGTATGGTGTTAGGAAGTGTTCTAATTTCACTTTTTACATGTAGCTGTCCAGTTTTCCAGCACCACTTACTGAAGAGGCTGTCTTTTCTCCATTGTATATTCTTGCCTCCTTTGTCAAAGATAAGGCGACCATATGTGCAAGGGTTTATCTCTGGGATTTCTATCTTGTTCCAGTGATCTATATTTCTGTTTTATGCCAGTACCATACTGTCTTGATTATTGTAGCTTTGTAGTTTAGTCTGAAATCATGGAGCCTGATGCCTCTAGCTCAATTTTTCTTTCTCAAGATTGCTTTGGCTATTTCGGGTCTTTTGGGTTTCCACAAAAATTGTGATATTTTTTGTTCTAGTTCTGTGAAAAATGCCATTGGTAGTTTGATAGGGATTGCATTGAATCTGTAGATTGCTTTGGGTAGTAGAGTCATTTTCACAATGTTCATTCTTCCAATCCAAGAACATGGAATATCTCTCCATCTGTTTGTATCACCTTTAATTTCTTTCATCAGTGTCTTATAGTTTTCTGTATACAGGCCTTTTGTCTCCTTAGGTAGGTTTATTCCTAGGTATTTTATTCTTTTTGTTGCAATGGTAGATGGGAGTGTTTCCTTAATTTCTCTTTCAGATTTTTCATCGTTAGTGTATAGGAATGCAAGAGATCTCTGTGCACTAATTTTGTATCCTGCTACTTTACCAAATTCATTGATTAGCTCTAGTAGTTTTCTGGTAGCATCTTTAGGATTCTCTATATATAGTATCATGTCATTTGCAAACAGTGACAGCTTTACTTCTTCTTTACGGATTAGGAGTCCTTTTATTTCTTTTTCTCTTCTAACTGCTATGACTAAAACTTCCAAAACTATTTTAAATAATAGTGGTGAGAGAGGGCATTCTTGTCTTGTTCCTGATCTGAGAGGAAATGTTTCAGTTTTTCACCTTTGAGAATGATGTTGGCTGTGGGTTTGTCCTATATGGCCTTTATTATGTTGAGGTAAGTTCCCTCTATGCCTACTCTCTGGGGAGTTTTTAATCATAAATGGGTGTTGAATTTTGTCAAAAGCTGTTTCTGCAACTATTCAGATTATCATATAGTTTTTATCTTTCAGTTTGTTAATATGGTGTATCACACTGATTGATGTGCATATATTGAAGAATCCTTGCATTCCTGAGATAAAGCCCACTCCATCATCGTGTATGATCTTTTTAATGTGCTGTTGGGTTCTGTTTGCTAGTATTTTGTTGAGGATTTTTGCATCTATGTTCATCAATGATATTGGTCTGTAGTTCTCTTTTTTTGTGACATCTCTGTCTGGTTTTGGTATTGGGGTGATGGTGGCCTAGTAGAATGACTTTGGGAGTGTTCCTCCCTCTGCTATATTTTGGAAGAGTTTGAGAAGGATAGGTGTTAGCTCCTCTCTAAATGTTTGATAGAATTCACCTGTAAAGCCATCTGGTCCTGGGCTTTTGTTGGTTGGAAGATTTTTAATCACAGTTTCAATTTCAGTGCTTGTGATTGGTTTATTTATATTATTTTCTTCCTAGTTCAGTCTTGGGAGGTTGTGCTTTTCTAGTAATTTGTCCATTTCTTCCAGGTTGTCCATTTTATTGGCATATAGTTGCTTGTAGTAATCCCTCATGATTCTTTGTATTTCTGCAGTGTCAGCTGTCACATCTCCATTTTAATTTCTAATTCTATTGATTTGAGACTTCTTCCCTTTTTTCTTGATGACTCTGGCTAGTGTTTTATCAATTTTGTTTATCTTCTCAAAACACCAGCTTTCAGTTTTATTGAGGTTTGCTATTGTTTCCTTCATTTCTTTTTCATTTCTTTTTCATCTGATCTTTATGACTTCCTTCCTCCTGCTAACTTCAGGATTTTTTTGTTCTTCTTTCTCTAATTGCTTTAGGTGTAAGGTGAGGTTATTTATTTACATTTTTCTTCTTTCTTGAGGTAGGATTGTATTGCTATAAACTTCTCTCTTAGAACTGCTTTTGCTGCATCCCATAGGTTTTGGGTCACCGTGTTTTCATTGTCATTTGTTTCGAGGTATTTTTTGATTTCCTCTTTGATTTCTTCAGTGATCTCTTGGTTATTGAGTAGTGTATTGTTGAGCCTCCATGTGTCTGTATTTTTTACAGTTTTTTCCTGTAATTGATATCTAGTCTCATAGCGTTTTGGTCAGAAAAGATACTTGATATGATTTCATTTTTCTTAAATTTACCTAGGCTTGATTTGTGACCCAAGATGTGATGTATCCTGGAGAATGCTCCATGGGCACTTGAAAAGAAAGGGTATACTGTTGTTTTTGGATGGCATGTCCTATAAATATCAATTAAGTCCATCTTGTTTAATGTGTCATTTAAAGCTTGTGTTTCCTTATTTATTTGCATTGTGGATGACCTGTCCATTGGTGTAGTGGGGTGTTAAAGTCCCCTACTATAATTGTGTTACTGTCGATTTCCCCTTTTATGACTGTTAGCATTTGCCTTATGTATTGTGGTGCTCTTACGTTGGGTGCATAAATATTTACAATTGTTACATCTTCTTCTTGGATTGATCCCTTGATCGTTATGTAGTATCCTTTTTTGTCTCTTGTAATAGTCTTTATTTTAAAGTCTATTTTGTCTGATATGAGAATTGCTACTCCAGTTTTCTTTTGACTTCCATTTGCCTGGAATATCTTTTTCCATCCCCTCAGTTTCAGTCTGAATGTGTCCCTAGGTCTGAAGTGGGTCTCTTGTAGGCAGCATATATATGGGTCTTGTTTTGTATCCATTCTGCCAGTCTGTGTCTTTTGGTTGGAGCAGTTAATCCATTTACATTTAAGGTAATTATCGATATGTATGTTCCTATTACCATCTTCTTAATTGTTCTGGGTTTGTTTGTGTACGTCTTTTCCCTCTCTTTTGTTTCCTGCCTAGAGAAGTTCCTTTAGCATTTGTTGTAAAGCTCGTTTGGGTGGTGCTGAATTCTCTTAGCTTTTGCTTGTCTGTAAAGGTTTTAATTTCTCCATTGTATCTGAACAGATCCTTGCTGGGTAATCTTGGTTGTAGGTTTTTCCCTTTTATCACTTTAAATATGTCTTGCCACTCTCTTCTGGCTTGTAGAGTTTCTGCTGAAAGATCACTGTTAACCTTATGGGGATTCCCTTGTATGTTATTTGTTGCTTTTCCCAGGCTGCTTTTAATATTTTTGCTTCACATTTAATATTTGATAGCTTGAATAATATGTGTCTTGGTGTGTTTCTCCTTGGATTTATCCTGTATGGGACTCTCTGTGCTTCCTGGAGTTGATTGACTATTTCCTTTTCCCTGTTAGTGAAGTTTTCAACTATAGTCTCTTCAAATATTTTCTCAGTCCCTTTCTTTTTCTCTTCTTCTTCTGGGACCCCTATAATTCGAATGTTGGTGCATTTAATGTTGTCCCAGAGGTCTGTGAGACTGTCTTCTTTTCATTCTTTTTTCTGATCTGTGGTAGCTATTTCCACTATTTTATTTTCCACGTCACTTATCCATTCTTCTGCCTCAGTTATTCTGCTATTGGTTCCGTCTACAGAATTTTTAATTTCATTTATTATGTTGTTCATCATTGTCTGTTTGCTCTTTAGTTCTTCTAGGTCCTTGTTAAACGTTTCTTGTATTTTCTCCATTCTATTTCCAAGATATTGGATCATCTTTACTATCATTACTCTGAGTTCTTTTTCAGGTAGACTGCCTATTTCCTCTTCATTTGGTTGGTCTGGTGGGTTTTTACCTTGCTCCTTCATTTGCTGCATATTTCTCTGTCTTCCTATTTTCCTTAACATACATACATTCATAACATACGTAACATTCGCAGGCTGCAGGTTCGTAGTTCCCATTGTTCTTGGTGTCTGCCCCCAGTGGGTAAGGTTGATTCATTGGCTTGTGTAGGCTTCCTGGTGGAGGGGACTGCCTGTGTCCTGGTGGGTGGGGCTGTATCTTGTCTTTCTGGTGGGCAGGGCAGCGTCCAATGGTGTGTTTTGGGGTGTCTGTGACCTTATTATGATTTTAGGCAGCCTCTGTGCTAATGGGTGGGCTTGTGTTCCTTTCTTGCTAGTTGTTTGGCATGGGGCATCCAACACTGGAGCTTGCTGGCCGTTGGGTGGAGCTGGGTCTTAGTGGTGAGACGGAGATCTCTGGGAGAGCTGTCACCGATTGATATTACTTGGGGCTGGGATGTCTCTGGTGGTCCAGTGTCCTGAACTCAGCTCTCCCACCTCAGAGGCTCAGGCCTGACACCCAGCCAGAGCACCAGGACCCTGTCAGCCATACAGCTCAGAAGAAAATGGAGAAAATTGCAGCTGTGGCGCACTAGCCCCTTTCAGGCTGTGTTCACGCAGCCAACCCCAGTCCTCTCCCTAGGATCTGACCTCCGAAGTCCGAGCCTCAGCTCCCAGCCCCCACCCTCCCTGGCAGGTGGGCAGACAAGCCTCTCGGGCTGGTGAGTACTGGTCGGCACTGATCCTCTGTGCGGGAATCTTTCCGCTTTGCCCTCTGCATACCTGTTGCTGCGTTCTCCTCTGTGGCTCTGAAGCTTCCCCCGCCACACCCAGTCCCCACCAGTGAAGGGACTTCCTAGAATGTGGAAACTTTTCCTCCTTCACAGCTCCCTCCCAGAGGTGCAGGTCCTATTCTTTTGTGTCTGTTTTTTCTTTTGTCTTTTGCCCTATGCAGGTACATGGGGATTTTCTTCCCTTTTGTGAAGTCTGAGGTCTTCTGCCAGCATTCAGTAGTTGTTCTGTAGGAGTTGTTCCACATGTAGATGTATTATTATTATTTTTTTTTGCAGTACGCGGGCCTCTCACTGTTGTGGCCTCTCCCGTTGCGGAGCACAGGCTCTGGACGCACAGGCTCAGCAGCCATGGCTCACGGGCCCAGCTGCTCCGTGGCATGTGGGATCTTCCCAGACTGGGGCACGAACCCGCGTCCCCTGCATCGGCAGGTGGACTCTCAACCACTGCACCACCAGGGAATCTCTGTAGATGTATTTTTGATGTATTTGTGGGGAGGAAGGTGATCCCCACCTCCTACTCCTCTGCCATCTTGAAGGTCCACCTACTTTTAGATATAAATACAATATAATACATGATAAAATACAAGCTCTCCAATTTGTAAGTAATATATAAAAGTGTCTATAGTATCATCCTGACTAAATATTGATACATTCTTGTGATTGCCAGGGAACTGTTATGTTAGAATGAAACTGTTCCCCAAGCAGATCTACCTAAACCTTCTTGGGCATTATGTGAGCGGCATTAGGAACTTAAGTAGGGTATTTGATATCCAATTTTATAAGCATAAACATTCACTGAACTGCAATTTCAAAAGAGACAGTCCTGAGCTATTAACCACTCAATAAATAACACATTTACAAGTCCAGACATGTTCTCAGTACGGGAGATGAAGCTTTTATTTCAAAAGTGAGTTAAAATCAAAGTGCAAGTCAACTCATCTGTTAATATATTATGTGATAAACTGTGCTTTTTTACAGTTTTAATATGGATTAATATATAAATATGTTAATAGAAAAGTTTAAATCAAGTGATTTCTGGAACATCTTAAATACGTATAGAATACAGTTTGAAAATTTCTGATCATAATATATCTTGAGGCTAGGGAGTTTCCTTATTAGTTTATTAATATTCCTTTCAAAATTGACATGTGCTTTTTTTCCCCTCTTTTTGTCACCAACAGGGTACATCTACTTTGTTTAATTGGATACATCACCAAACCTCTCAAAGCCTATTTCCTTACAGAAAAACAGAGATATTAATAACTTATCTGAATAAATTAAATTATATTTATAATGTACTTAGCATTTCTCTATAACATGGTAGGTATTCATTAAATGATACCTGGTATCATTATTACCATTGTTTATTTTGTCTTATATAGATATGTTTATGTGTTTTGAAGTGGACAAGTTAGAAACATTATTCTAAGAAGAAAATTAGAAAGGTCTCCACCATTCTGTTGCCTGTCCATAAACAAATATAATCAATTTTACTAGCTTAGAACTGAACTTACACAAATTAAGAGAGCTAACTGTGGGAAACTGGCTTTAATTATATGTATGCAGATGGTTTTATAATTCAGAATATTGCCCATGTGGGAGAATTTGGTAGGTGAATACAGTAAGAACTTTAATGACATGATTGCTTTTTATGTGACCACAGATTTAACTAATTTAAAATGTTTGGCTCTTGGAGGATTGAACGGAGTAGAAATGCCTGGTCTGAGTCTAAATCAATTTTGCTGCAATGGAAAAGGATGGGGGAAACAGCCTCCAAATAGAAGTATAAAATCCTCCAAGAAGTTTATTTTTACCTGTTATACGAGTAACTTTTATAGGCGATGGGATCTTGTTTCTCTTATATTGTTATTTTAAATATTTCAATAGCACCAGAGGAATGGTAAATACCAGAGCTCAAAAAAACAAGCACTCCTAAATAATAATCTAAAAAATAACTCAGTTACAACATATTTTCATAAAATCAGTTTGTACAAAAACATATATTAAAATAAATGATCTGTCTCATTATCATTCAGGAGGCATCTCACTCAGCTGGAATAAAACTTATTTCAGACTCACACATACAGAAATCTCAGATAAATTACAAATATATGGGCACACACAAATTAAACAGAGTACACTTTATAAGTGTTTAAGGTGCTAAAATTATTTTGGAGGGTACATCTGTATATTTTTATGACATGCTGTGTCACTGCCTTTTCAAATTTGAGTAAATTACAGTTTGGACACCATAATTACATTGGCTCATGTTTGATGGTTATGCTTTCTAATACTCAGCCAATGTTAATCAAGATCTCCTAAATTTATATCTCTGTATGAGCTATACAGAGATATAAATTTATATCTCATTCCCTGTATGAGCCTGTATGAGCTTATGTGCTTTGGATAATTATACTCATCTACTGCTTTTATGATGTGGATGGATACCACTCCCTTAGTCCCATAGCTTTCATTCATCTTTCAGTATTCAGACCATGGTTTGAAATTCTCTTTTCTCCCCTTTTGGCTAATACGTGTGTTTTAACTGAGTGATACTTTCACCTTTCTGTCCACCATCCTTCCTACTCATCAAAACCAGATTGAATTTTGCTGCAGAAGAAAGATGTGTTCAATAAAACTTTGCCAAGAAGATGGTTATTGATATATCTTTGAAAGGCAGCTGTATTGCTTATGTACCACTGGGGACTGGAGTAGTGAGATTTAAATTGCTTGTGGTACCAAGTAAAAGCAAACTGTTTTCTTTGCAACTTAAAAATTTGAAATAAAGTAGTCTCCATGTCTTTCTCACATTTAAGAAAAGAGTTGTGAATAAACGAATGGTCCTTGGAGATAGTGTAAAGAATTAGGCTATCATTATGGAAAATACTATCCATAGGTTCACTGAAATATTTTATGGTGATAGTCTTAAGAATGTAATTAGATTTAGAGCCAACATAGTAAAATAATTTATGGTCAGTTTTTAAGTCTTTTAAAAATTCTTGTAAAGACATCTTTGAAAATACCAACACATATTTTTAAAACCTTAGAAAGACCATAGTTGCTCTCTATGAAATGTTTCATTTTAGGAATATTTCATTCAATGGCTTTGACGAATTTGGATATGGATTGAGATCCAAGGAAGCCATGTATAAGTCTTGGATTTATGTAAAGGAAACTGAGTGACTTGTAAACACAGTAAGAACTCACTAAAAGTTCATTGAAAATATACAGACATATATCAGTTATATACAAAGGAGGCTTTGGGGAGAGGGGGAAAAGTGAAATGAAAGGATGTGCCCCTTTATTTTGTCTAGTGGGAAATAAGAATTTCAAAATACGCTTTTGCAAATAGCAGTTATAGAAATTCTCTTTTGGTAGCCTAGTCTGAGACACAAAAATGACTTTGCTAAGGTTTTCCTGAACAGCTTTCTTGTTAAGATTGAAAAACATTCTTGGCGTTGTACATTTCTTCATAATCCCTAACTAAAGAATTGTCACCTCAAATGAGGGTATGTTTAGTGTAAACCAATCCAAACTGTTTATTTTCAACATTACAAATTTGTTTTCCTTTTCTACTCTCAAACAAAGTTCTTAACATGATGCATTTGTGATTTTTCACATTATTTTCATCATTATTGTCATCAATAAGAAAATAAATTTTTATGGAGAACCTACCTATCTTCACATTTTCATCCCATGTGCTACATACATGGGAAGATACAAAGCAGATACGGTCGTGCACTGAAGGAATTTACTCTCCATTTGGGGGGAACTATGTTCTTAAATGCTACTCTTGCCTCCAGATTCTTCCCCTCTCATACCACCTTCTAAAATATCACCAAACATACAAATGAAAATTTCCTGGTAACCTGGTAAAGTGATATGCATTTATAAATATATCTTCAATCCCCTTTCCATATCTCAATGCATGTGAGAAGAAATGCAAAAAGACCCAAAAGAGAGTAAAGCCAGGGCAGTCTTTAAAACTGAACTTTGATTGTAACCACCTACTGCCATTCATGTCCACTGTCAGAGAACCGAAGCCTTACTGGCTTACAGTGCTTGAGAACAACCTCCATCCAGTCACTGGATGACAACCAAGCTATGAAAACACAGGGGCAACCCCTAGGAAGCCAAACTTAAAAATAATTGGGCTTCCCTGGTGGTGCAGTGGTTGAGAGTCCGCCTGTCGATGCAGGGGACACAGGTTCGTGCCCCGGTCTGGGAAGATCCCACACGCCGTGGAGCGGCTGGGCCCGTGAGCCATGGCCGCTGAGCCTCCGCTTCCGGAGCCTGTGCTCCGCAACAGAAGAGGCCACAACAGTGAGAGGCCCGCATACCGCAAAAAAAAAAGTAGTTATTATTATTTTAAAACTTGGAATAGAGATGTCACCAGCCACACAGTGTATGTGAAACAGATCTCACTGGTTTAAACCAAGCAAGTTACTAAGCAAAAAAATAAAAAACGCAAGCAACCAGCAGCTTATTAATAAGAGCTTTGGGGGAGAATTCAGAATCCACAGTTGGAACCATGTAGTATTTAAAATGTATAGCTTTCAACAAAATTATAACTTAAGCAAAGAATGAATAAAGTATCTATTGGGAATACACCAAAAAAAAAAAAAAAAAAAAAAAAACTTGGGAAAAACACTGAAAAAAAGAAAAAGATCACTCTGACTGTCCAAAGATGTTGGATTTAGCAGACAAAAACTTCAAAGTGGCTAATATAAATATGTGCACTAAGAAAACTAAAACACTAAGGAATCATGTTTAAAGAATTAAAATAAAGCATGAAAACAATGAATCAACAAGTGAAGGAGATAAACATTTTTTTAAAAGTGGAAATTGACATTGACAAGTGCAATTAATAAAATTAAAAGTGAAGTAGAGGGGCTCAACAGGAGACAGGTGATGGATGACAAGAGAATCTATAAACTAGAAGATAAATAGAAATGATCCAATTTGAAGAACAGAGGGAGAAAAGATTGAAGAAAAACGATCAGAGCCTCCAAGACATGTGGGACCACACTGAGTGTACCAATGTATGTGTAACTGGAGACCAGAAGGAGAGGAGAAAGAAAAAGAGATGGAAAATAAAATTTGTAGAAACAATGGCTAACCTCCCAAATTTGATGAAACAAATTAATCTACACAGCCAATAAGTTCAACTAACCCGAAGTAGGAGAAATCAAAGAAATCTATGCCTAGGCACATTATACTGTTGAAGGTAAAACACAAAGCAATAAATCTTAAAACCAGTAAGAGAAAAACAGCTTATCACATACAGTGGTGCATCAATAAAATTAATGGCTGACTACTCAACTGAAAAGGCAGAAGCCAGGAAGAAGTGGAATTGCATATTTAAAGTGCTGAAAGAACAAAAGCTCTCAATCGAGAATTCTATAAAGCAAAACTAACTTTCAAAAATGAAGGCAGGGCTTCCCTGGTGGCACAGTGGTTGAGAGTCCGCCTGCCGATGCAGGGGACACGGGTTCATGCCCCGGTCTGGGAAGAGCCCACATGCCGCGGAGCGGCTGGGCCCATGAGCCATGGCCACTGAGCCTGCGTGTCCGGAGCCTGTGCTCCACAACGGGAGTGGCCACAGCAGTGAGAGGCCCACATACCGCAAACATAAATAAATAAATAAAATAAATGAAGGCAAAATAGAGACAATCTTATATAAAGAAACACAGAGAGAAATAACAGCCCACAGTGCCACAATAAGTAATATCTGAGGGAAGTTCTGAAGGAAGTGAGCTGCATGTACATCTGGCAGATCAGAATCCCAGGCAGTGGGAATTGCAAGTTCAAAGTCTCCAAGGAAGGGCTGTGTTCACTTTATTTGAGGAACATAAAGGAACTAGTATGTTTGGAACAGAGTGAATGATTGGAAGAATAGAAGGGGATGGAATCAGAGAGATATGGTGCCCAGATCATATAGGGTATTTTTTGGTTACAGAAGCATGACTTTTACTAGGAGAAATGTGAAGAGATATTTGAAGGTTTTGAGGTGGCAGGGGGGAGATCTGGCCTGAACTGACTTAGGTTTCAACAGGATTTCTGAACACTGTTATAAATAGTTTGAGAAAGAACAGGGTTAAAGGACGAAGACCAATTAGGAACATAGTACTTTAATCCCGGCAACTCTTAATGATTCCTTAAACTATGTGGTAAAGAGCAGAGATAAGAAATGATTGGATTCTTGATATGATTTGAAGGTAGAACCAGACAGGATGTGTTGATAGCATGGCTGTGGGTTGTGAGAGAAAAAAGTAGGTCAAGGAAGACTGAAGATTTTTGCTGGAGTATTTAGAAATATTAAGATGTGAAATAATGGGAGGAACCACTATGGGGAGGAATATAAAGAGCTACATTTTGGACAAATTAAGCTTGAGATGATTATTACATGTTTAATTGGAGATATCAAGTAGGTTACAGAATATACACACCTGTATTTCAGGAGGGAGTGAATCTAGGCTAGAGATATAAATTAGGGGGTCACCAGAACTTGGATGGTATTTAGAGCCATGAGACTGGATGAGATAGTCACAGAGAAGAGGCTTAAGGAACACTTCAGTATGAAAAGAACAAAACTATAAGTAGGACCCAGGAAGAAGGATTAAGGAGGAGTTGCCAAAGAATTACTTGGAAAATCAGGTGAGTGTATCCTTGAACCCAAGGAAGGAGAATGTTTAAAGAGGAGGGTACAATTAGTTGTGTGATGGGTCAAAAGGAATGAGAACTGAGAAGTGCTGGAAGATTTAGCAATGTGGGTATCTTTGGCAAAATAAGAGCAGTTATATAGCTTGATGGGGGCAAAATGCTTATGGTGTAGGGTTAAGAAAGACTGAAAGAAACTAGAGCTATCCAGTACAAAGACATATTTAAAGTTTTATTGTAATGGTAAAGAAAAATGGAGTAAAAATGTAGAGGTATAGAATGTGTTCAAACTTAAGGTGTTATCAACTTAAAATAGACAGTAATAAATGTAGGCTGTTATATGTAAACTTCATGGTAACCAAAAAGTAAACACCTATGGTAGATACACAAAAGATAATGAGAAAGGAATCTAAGCATACCACTAAAGAAACTCATCAAAGCACAAAGGAAGAGAGCAAGAGAAGAAGAAAGGAAAAGAGAAGAACCGCAAAACAGCCAGAACATAATTAACGAAATGGCAATAACTACATAATGATCACTAAGTACTTTAAATGGACTAAACTCCCCTATCAAAAGACACTGAAGGGTACAATGGATCAGAAAACAAGATATAGACCCATCTATATGCTGCCTACAAGAGATTCACTTCCTATGTAAGACACACAAAAACTGAAAGTGAAGAGATGGAAAAAAGTTGTTCCATGCAAATGGAAAAGAAAAGAAATGTGAGTAGCTATTCTTATATCAGTCAAAATACACTTTGAACAAAGACTGCAATAAAAGAAAAAGAAGGGCATTACATAATGATAAAGGGGTCAATTCAATGAGAGGACATAATATTTATAATTATGCACCCAAAGAACAAGCACCTAAGTAAATAAAGCAAATATTAACAGACCCAAAGTGAGAAATAGATAGCAATACCATAATAGTGGGGGACTTTAATACACTACTTACAGCAATGGATAGACTGTCAAGACAGAAGATCAATAAGGAAATACTGGCCTTAAATGACACTTAGACCAGATGGACTTAACAGACATATGTGGAAGATTCCGTCTAAAAGCAGCAGAATACACAGTCTTCTCAGTGCACATGGAACATGTTCCAGGGCAGACCAGATGTTAGGCCACAAAACAAGTCTTAAAACATTTAAAAACATTGACATCATAGTAAACATCTTTTCAGACCACAGTGGTATGAATGAAATATCAATTACAAAAAGAAAGCTGGAAAATTCACAATCATACGGAAATTAAACAATATGCTACTGAAAAATCAGTGAATTAATGAAGAAACAAAAGAGAAATCAAAAAAATATATTGCCACAAATGAAAATGGAAATAGAACATACAAAACATATGCATGCAGCAAAAGCAGATCTAAGAGGGAAGCTCATAGCAATAATTACCTTCCTAAAGAAACAAGAAAAATCTCAAAAAAACCCCTAAATTTTACACATCAAGGAAATAGAAAAAAAAAAGAACAAATGAAGCCCAAAGTTAACAGAAGGAAGAAAATAAAGATCAGAGTGGAAATAAATGAAACAGAGAATAAAATAACAATAGAAAAGATGAATAAAACCAAGAACTGGTTCTTTGAAAAGATAAACAAAATTGACAACCCTCTATCTAGAGTCACCAAGAAAAAAAAAGAGAGAGGACTCAAAATAAGAAATGAAAGAGGAGAGGTTACAACTGATATCACAGAAATAAAAAGAATCATAAGAGATGTCTATGAACAATTACAGGTCAATAAACTTGACAACTTAGAAGAAGTGGATAAATTCCTAGAAACATGCAATCTTCCAGACTGATCATAAAGAAATAGACCAATTACTAGTAACAAGATTGAATTAGGAGACTTCCCTGGTGGCACAGTGGTTAAGAATCCACCTGCCAATGCAGGGGACATGGGTTCAATCCCTGGTCCGGGAAGATCTCACATGCCATGGAGCAACTAAGCCCATGCACCACAACTACTGAGCCTATGCTCTAAAGCCCACAAGCCACAACTACTGAGCCCACATGCTGCAACTACTGAAGCCCACAGGCCTAGAGCCTGTGCTCTGCAACAAGAGAAGCCACTGCCATGAGAAGCCCGCATACTGCAACGAAGAGTAGCCCCTGCTCTCTGCAACTACAGAAAGCTTGTACACAGCAACGAAGACACAATGCAGTCCAAAAAAAAGAGAAAGATTGAATTAGTTATCAAAAACCTCCCAACAAATGAAAGTCCAAAACCAGATGGCTTCATGGTGAATTCTACCAAACATTTAAAGTATTAATACCAATCCTTCTCTAACTCTTCCAAAAAATGGAAGAGGAGGGAACACTTTCAAACTCATTTTACAAGGCCAGCATTATTTTGATACGACAATCAGGCAAGGACACTACAAGAAAAGAAAATTACAGGCCAATATCAGATGAACGTAAATGTAAAAATCATCAACAAAATATTAGGAAGCCCAATTCAACAAGACATTAAAAAGGGTCATACACCATGATCAAATGGTATTTATTCCAGGGATGCAAGGATGTTTGAACATCTGCAAATCAACATGATATACCACATTAGCAGATAAAACTCATCTGATCATCTCAATAGATGCAGAAAAAGCATTTGACAAAATTCAACATCCATTTATGATTAAAAAAATAATAACTCTCAAAACAGTGGGTATAGTGAAAAAGTACCTCATCATAATGAAGTGTGTATATGACAAACTCACAACTAATAACATACCCAAATGGTGAAAAGTTGAAAGCCTTTTCTCTAAGATCAGGAACAAGACAAGGATGCCCACTCTCACCACTTTTATTCAACATAGTATTGGAAGTCCTAGTCAAAGCAATTACACAAGAAAAAGGAATGAAAGGCATCCAACTTAGAAAGGAAGAAGTAAAACTGTCACTTTTGGCAGATGACATGACATTATATATAGATACTCTAAAGACTTCACACCAAAACTGTTAAAACCAATTAAAATTGACTGAAGTTGCAGGATATAAAATTAATATACATAAATCTGTTGTATTTCTATACAATAAAAACAAATTAACAGGGGCTTCCCTGGTGGTGCAGTGGATGGGAATCTGCCTGCCAATGCAGGGGACATGGGTTCGATCCCTGCTCTGGGAGGATCCCACATGCCACAGCTGCTGGGCCTGCATTCTAGAGCCCGCAAGCCACAAATACTGAAGCCTGCGTGCCTAGAGCCCGTGCTCTGTGATGGGAGAGGCCACCACAATGAGAAGCCTGCGCACCACAATAAGGAGTGGCCCCCACTCACCTCAGCTAGAAAAAGCCTGCATGCAGCAACAAAGACCCAACACAGCCAATTAAAAAAAAAATTAACAGAAAGAGAAGATAATCCCATTTACAACTGCATCAAAAAGAATAAAATACCTAGGAATAAAGTTAATGTAGGATGCAAAAGACCTGTACATTGAAAACTATACTACATTGATGAAAAACTGAGGAAAGACACAAATGGTAAGATATTCTATGCTCATGGAATTGGAAGAATTAATATTCTTAAAATGTCTATACTACCCAGAATGATCTACAGCTATCAAAATTCCAACTGCACTTTTCACAGAAAGAGAATAAAGGATCCTAAAATTTGTATGGAACCAGAAAAGACTGACTAGCCAAAGTCATCTTGAGAAAGAAGAACAAAGCTGGATGCATCATGTTTCCTGTTTTCAAACTGTATTACAAAGCTGTAGTAATCAAAACTATATAGTACTGACCTAAAAACAGACACATAGATCAATGGAGCAGAACACAGAACCCCAAAATAAACCCATGCACATATGGTCAATTAATTTATAACAAAGGAGCCAAGAATATACAATGGGGAAAGAATAGTTTCTCCAATAAGTGGTGGTGGGAAAACTGGACAGCCATATGCAATAGAATGAAACTGGACCACTATCTTATACACAAAAACTAACTCAAAATGGATTAAAGACTTGAATTTAAGACCTGAAACCATAAAACTCCTGGAAGAAAACATAAGTGCTAAGCTCTTTGACATCAGGCTTGGTGATTATTTTTTTGGATCTGACTCCAAAAGCAAAGGCAACAAAAGCAAAAATAAACAAGAGGGATGACGACAAACTAAAAGGTTTCTGTACAGCAAAGGAAACCATCAACAAAATGAAAAGGCAACCTACGGAATGGGAAAAAAATATTTGCAAGTCTTATCAGATAAGGGGTTAATAACCAAAACATAAAAAGAACTCATACAACTATATATAAAAAATCCGATTAAGGGCTTCCCTGGCGGCGCAGTGGTTGAGAGTCTGCCTGCCGATGCCAGGGGACACGGGTTCGTGCCCTGGTCTGGGAGGATCCCACATGCCGCGGAGCGGCTGGGCCCGTGAGCCACGGCCACTGAGCCTCTGCGTCCGGAGCCTGTGCTCCACAACGGGAGAGGCCACAATGGTGAGAGGCCTGCGTACCACAAAAAAAAAAAAAAAAGAAAGAAAGAAAATCCGATTAAAAACTGAGCAGAGGATCTGAATAGACATTTTTTCCGACAAAGACGTACAGATAGCCAACAGGTACATAAAAAGATGTTCAAAATCAGTAACCATTAGGGAAATGCAAATCAATCACAATGAGACATCACCTCACACCTGGTAGAACAACTACCATAGAAAAGACAAGAAATAACAAGTGTTAGCCAGGATGTGGAGAAAAGGAAACACTCGTGTACTGTCGGTGGTAATGTAAAGTGGTGCAGCCACTGTGGAAAACGGTATGGAAGTTACTCAAAAAATTAAAAACAGAACTACTATATGATCCAGCAATTCCACTCCTGGGTATTTATTTGAAGAAAGTGAAAAAACTATTTCCAAAAGATTTATGCACCCCCATGTTCATGCATGATTATTTACAATAGCCAAGATATGGAAACAACTTAAGTGTCCACAGATGGATAAATGGATAAAAGAGATATGGTGTATATGGAGAATGAAATACTATTAAGTCACAAAAAAGAATGAAATCTTACCATTTAGGACAATATGGATGGATTTTAAAAGCATTATACTAAGTGAAATAAGTCAGAGAAACACCAATACCATATGACCTCACTTACATGTAGAATCTAAAAACCAAACAAAGACAAGCTCATGAAGGGGGTCAAAAGGTATAAACTTTCAGGTATAAAGAAGTCATGGCGTTGAAATGTACAGCATGGTGACTATAGTTAATGCTCTATTGCATATTTGAAAGTTGCTAAAAGATCGTAAAAATCCTCATCAGAAGAAAAAAACATTTTTGTAACTGTATGGTAACAGATGTTAATGAGACTTATTATGATCATTTCACAATGTATACAAATATTGAATCATTATGTTGTACACCTGAAGCTAATATATGTCAATTATACTGCCAAAAAAGGGAAAAAAGAAATTGGAGCTATCTAGTACAAAAAATATTTGTTTTATTGTAAAGGGAAGGAAAGAAATGGAGTGATAACTGGCAGGAGGTGGGGAGTGAGGTTTATAGAGAGATTTTTTTTTTTTTCCACTGGGAAAAATAACATATGTGATTGCAATTGGTAGTAATTCAGTAGAGGAGCAAAAACCTACTTATTGCTGCAGCCATCCTCTTACACTGATGAGAGGGGATGGGAGGTCCACAAGTTTTCGACTGGTCTGATCAAGGAGTGGGGACACTTTAGCCACATTTGCAGGAATGACCACAGAGTATGTGGGTTCAGATGTCAGTAGGTTGAAGAGTTCTTTTGTCACCATCCTCTGCGATAATCACTTTTTCTGATCATGAAAATCCTCGGGTCTATGTATTCTTTTGATCAATACTACCAATATTATCTTTAGAAACCAGATTAATTTATTATACAAGTCATCCTGTTTCATCGGTAGGCTCTAGGTGTACCCGTACTTTCTCTACAAGAAAAATGCACACTACCTTTGATGGTTATTTTCCTTGATACACACAGGCCCCCTTTGTCCATATTTACAGGTTTATGACAATTTTCTAGATGGTTTAGTCATCCAAAAAAAGACCATCTAATAAGTAGAATGTTACAATGCCAACATATTAATAACTGCTATTATTTGTATAGTGCTGTGTGGTTCAAGTATTTTCATATATGTTACCTTAATCTTCAAAAAATATGAATAGTAGATGAAATAGTTATTTTTTTACTATTGCTATTTTATAGATTAGGAAACCAAAAATTGTCGCATGTCCAAGATGTAAAACAAAACAAAAACAAGATGACATTAGTAATTGGTGAATCCAGGATTCAAATCAGATATTCTGATTCCAGGAATATCAGGATATATTATGCTAGGGACCAAAATCCCACAATTCTCATTTCCTCGTAAAGCATTATAATTTTAATATAAGTTTTCTAATTAAGGGAAGAAAAGCACCATTTATTTAGAAGAGTAAGTTTTAGCCTTTAAGTTTACCAAAAATTTGTGAAATAAAAACAACGCTTAACACATATAAAAATGGTTCTGAAGAACCTACAGGCAGGAAAGGAATAAAGACGCAGATGTAGAGAATGGACTTGAGGACACGGGGAGGGGGAAGGGTAAGCTGGGACGAAGTGAGAGAGTAGCATGGACTTATATATACTACCAAATGTAAAATAGATAGCTAGTGGGAAGCAGCCGCATAGCACAGGGAGATCAGCTCAGTGCTTTGTGACCACCTAGAGGGGTGGGATAGGGAGGGTGGGATAGGGAGGGTGGGAGGGAGACGCAAGAGGGAGGAGATATGGGGATATATGTATATGTATAGCTGATTCACTTTGTTATAAAGCAGAAACTAGCACACCATTGTAAAGCAATGATACTCAAATAAAGCTGTTAAAAAAAACCCAAAACACTGACAGAGAAGGGTATATGGGGTGTGAGAATGGCAATGGGAACTATGGTAAATTTTGGTAGATTTTCTGCCCAAATGCATTGCAACCTGTTTAGGAGGCTTTTGCTGTTTTCGCTGTGTCACAATCATTATAGGATGACTAGTATTACAGTAGTCTTCAGGAACATTTTACCAATGAATCCTAACAGTATTCTGATGACAAAGATGATATTTACAAAGTCAAGTAAAAACACAGAACAGATGTAAAGTAACTCTGTGGTAGGTGGAATTCAGAACTACAGTCTTAGTACACTGCCCTGATTCCAATCATGAAAAAGGAAGCATGTTCTCTTGAAACTGCAGCTGAAATTGTGAATTCCTCACAACAGTGTGTGTTCACTGCAGAACCAGAGTAAAGAGATCAGAATCCATTGTTACAGGGCTCAGTGGTAAACTCTGCAGGCTTCAGATTTTGTGTCACAGTCTTTTTCTAACTTCCTTCAGTCCTGAGCTGTGGGAATGACGGTCAAATTACTTATACTGGCTTATTTGACTCCTTAAGGCCAAAAGGAAAAAGATGAAATTTGTACTACTTTTTCTTCCAGTAAAATTAAGTACCTGATTTATTACATAAGAGGTAATTTAATATGAATATTTAAACAACAGATCATTAGCACTTCATTTTTTAAGATCTTTCACTCCAGGGTGTGGCTGACAGATGATTTTTGCTCCTTGTTTTTAAATGACTGTATGGTCATTCTTTATTTCTCTTTAAGTCATATGGAAGCCAGGCACTTCTGACCCCTATGTCTTTTTCCTTCACCACAGAAACCTGGTTTGACGCATCACAAGTGTTGTACAGCTCATCTGTGCTGCAGAAAGGAACCAAGGAACTGGTGAATTGTAGCTGCTTTTAAAAAAGAGTTGAAAAAAATCAATAATAAATTATCTTCCTATACAGCAGTTTAGGTTCTTTGCACGTCCCCTCTGACATGTAGATGTAGTTATAAATTGATTTAGTTGGGGACCGTAAAGAATCTCACTTGCTCTGGACTGCCTGGTGAATGTGCATTAGCGAAATAAAAATAACCCACCTTGTCAGAGGGCCTTTCTAGGAGCTGGCGAACCCAGCAAGTTATTTTTATAGTTTAATGAGCTAGGCCCTGGCTTCCACGGGGAGACACAGCAAGTGGAGTGCTTCAAAATTTACTGCTGTAAAATGATCAGGATTCATGTTGTCTATAAAACATGAAAAACATTCTTCATTCCTTACCAATTAGATCATAGTTACGACTCACAGTTCCTTTGAGCTTAAAAGAAAAAATTTAACTGCTAGACATAAATGAATGCTGTGGTTAAATTAAACCCTTCAACAGCCCAAACAGGCTTGAAAGAAATGCCTTCTGGATGTTATTAACACGCATATTTAAGTGCTATTTTTAAATTTTAACTGCAAGCCATAGCAAGCACAAATATTTAGAATAGCTATTTTGGCATCATAGCATTACTTTCACATTTTTTCATCTTTACTAATTCTTTCCAATAATTACTTCACCTTTTATTATATTAAAATATTTTTGCAGAGATAGGGAATTTGTTTTATGAGAGTAACTGTATTTGAGGAGGCAACAAACAATGAATGGCTATGTAGCTCTGTAGTAGGAAGTTCTGTACACTTATTATGTCAACAGGATCATGTGTCATTTTCCATGAGTATTCTAAAATTTCCAAGAATTGAGAATTTGAACTCAACTTTTTAAAAGGTTTGTTTATAATTATTTAAAAATACATTCTTTGTCGAAAAGTTGAAACATAACTACAAGGAAGACCATAAAAGCCATCCTTACCAAAGTAAAATTTGGATATAAAGCTCTCATGTATGTATGTACGTATGTGTATATATATATATATATATATATATATATATATATATATATATATATATACAGTTGACCCTTGAACAATGCAGTGGTTAGGGATGCTTACCCCCCACGCAGTTGAAAATCCAAGTGTAAGTCCACATTCAGCCCTCCACATCTGTGGTTCTGCACCTGCAGTGGATTCAACCAACCTCAGACATGTAGCTCTGTTGTATTTATTGAACAAAAAAATCCACATATAACAGACCTGCACAGTTCAAACGCGTGTTGTCCAAGGCTCCACTATATATGTATATTTATATGGGTATATGTGTGTGAGACAGAGTTTTGGATTTCCATATTGTCTATATCACAACAACGTACTTTTTCATATGACATTATGTAACACAAGATGTGTTTGTTTGCTAGGGCTGCCATAACAAAATGCCACAGACTGCACTGTTTAAAAAACAGGTATTTACTTCTGACAGTGCTGGAAACTGGAAGTCTGAGATCAAGGTGCTGGCAGGTTTGGTTTTTCCTAAGGCCTCTCTCCTTGGCTGGGAGATGGCCACCTTCTCTATCCTAACTTGGCCTTTTCTCTTTATGTGCATATTCTGGTGTCTTTCTCTTCTCATAAGGACACCAGTTTTATTTGGTTAGGACTCCACCCTTACATTCACATTTAACCTTAAACTACCTCTTTAAAGGCCCTATCTCCAGATATAGTCACCTTGGAGATTAGGGCTTCACTATTCAGTTTTGTGAGTGACATAGTTCAGTCCATAAAACATGACTTTAAAAGTTCACATGGTATTTTACCTTACAGATGCCCTATATTTTAATAATTCTCCTGGTTTGAGACAATTAGAATTTTTGACAGATTCTGTTATTAATCATAGTACCATTTTCTGCATTTTATGTGTGCAGAAAATACATCTGCATTTTTATCTACATCTTTGATAATTTCTTTAGTATATGTGCTGCTAATACTTTGATACTTGAATATAAATTACTAGAAGTGAAATTATTATGTGGGGAAATCAACATTTCAAGCCTCTTCTTCCTGTATTTATATACAGGAAGCATATAGTGCTTTTTGTCTTCCATGAAATCCTTGCCTATTCCAATGTCCTATAGGTATTATTCTGTTTTCTTCTAGAAACTTTATGGTTCTTGCATTTATGAACAGGCCTATCATTCATCAGGAGTTACATTTTGATATGAAGTGAGGCAGGTCTAGTGTTTCATTTATTTTTCCCATAAATATTTCCAACTGTTACAGCAGGGGTCCCCAACCCCCAGGCCATGGACTGGTACCAGTCTTCGGCCTGTTAGGAACTGGGCCGCACAGCAGGAGGTGAGCGGCCTGCGGGCGAGCCAAGCTTCATCTGCTGCTCCCTGTGGCTCCCCATCGCTCGCGTTACCGCCTGAACCATCCGCCCCCCCCAACCCCCACTGTCTGTGGAAAAATTGTCTTCCAAGAAACCGGTCCCTGGTAGCGAAAAGGTTGGGGACTGCTGTGTTACAGTACCTTTTGTTTAAAAGAGTTTAATTGTATTAACTTGGTGACTTGGTTGAAAGAAATCACTTGACTGTACACTTATGAGTCTATTTCTTAACTCAGTTCTGTCCCATTCATCTACCTCTCTATCCTTATGTCAGTGTTTTCACTGTCTTGATTACTTATAGTTTAATATTCAATCTTGAAATCAATTAATATAAATCCTACAACTTTGTTCTACTCTTCAAGATTTTGACTATTCAACTCCCTTATATCTCCCTATAGTTTTTAGAACCAGCTAATTGATTTCTTTAAAAATTCTGCATTTTGATTGGTGTTAGACTTACAAATCAGTTCTGAAATAATACCGTATTAATAGTGAGTCTTCTATTGCATTGGTGTAATATATACCTCAACTTTCTTTAATTTCTCTCAGTAATGCGTTAGTCTTCAGTGTATAGAAACTGCATGTATACTGATGATTTTATTTCTAGATGATTGTTATGATGCTATTATAAATGATATTTTTAAAATTTCATTTTATAGTTGTTCATTGCTAATATTATAAATAAAGCAGAATTTTTTATATTAACTTGTATACTGTGACCTTGATAAGTTCACTCATTATTTCTATTGGCTTTTTGGTGTGTGTTGATTTTATAGGGTTCTCTTTATATACAATCATAACATCTGTGATAGAGACAGTTTTACCTGTTTATTATCTTTATGTCTTTTCTTTTACTTGGCTTATTGCATTGTTAGAACTGCCACTGTGATGACACTGTGAGAGTGAATGTTTTGTTTGCAATTTTAGTTAAAAAATACTCAATATTTCACTATTAAGTATAATTTTAGTTACAGGGTTATCAATTATTTTTTATCCAATAGATATTAAGCTTGATTCTATTCTTAGTTTACTGAGTATTCCTTAAAATCATGACTGGGTATCCAAATTTCTCAAACCTTTTCTCTGTATTTATTGTGATGATATCATATATTTTTTTCTCTTTTATGTTAATATGGTGAACTGCATTGTTTGATTTTCAAATGTTAAACCAAATTGCTTTTTTGGGATAAATGCCTCTTAGTTATGACATATCCTTTTCCAATATTGCTAGATCTGATCTGTTCATATTTAAGGATTTTTTAAATCTATGTTTATGAGGGATATTGGTTTATAGTTCTCTTTTGTAATGTCTTCATTACGTTTTAAAATTAAAGTTGTGCTGCCCTCATAAAATGAGTTGGGAAATGCTTCCTGTTCCTCTAAATTCTTAAAATTAGTTGCAGTTTAGTATATTTTTCTTAAAACTTTAACAGAATTTATTTTTCAATTATGGAGTTTTCTTTGTGGGAAGGTGATTAATTTTCTTAATAGACATAGGACTATTTAGATTGTCTGTTTCTTTTTACGTTTTGATGAATTGTATTTTTCAAAGAAATTGCCCATTTCATCTAAACTATTGAATTTATTGGCATGGTTTTGTTTAAAATGTCACCTTATTATACTTTTAATGTCTACAGGATCTGTAAAGGTGTGCTTTTTGTGGCAGATATTAATACTTCATGCAATTTTTCTTTTTCTTCAGTCTTGCTAGAGTTTACACATTTTAAGAAGCAACTTTTAAACTTTGTTGATTTTTCTGTCAGTTATCACGTTTATCACCTTTCAGTCCTATTTTTAATTTTTCTTTTCTTATATTTACTTCAGGTTTAACTTTCTCTCATTTTTCTACGTTCTTATCACAGAAACTTAGATCTTTGCTTTTATATGTCTTTTTTTCAAATACAGTTATTTAAAACCACAAGTTTTGTTCTAAACACTATTTTATCTGTATCTGAGATATTTTGTGTGTTTTCATTATCACTCAGAAATATTTTCTAATTTCTATTCTGAGTTCACCTAATGAGCTACTTAGAAGTATATTAATTTTCAAACATTTGAGAATTTTCTATGTGTTTTTATTAATTTCAAGTGTAGTAACATTGAGGCTTAGAACACACTTTATGATTTTATTCCTTTGGAATGTATTGTGGTCTATCTTGGTGAACGTCCCATATGCTCATGAGAAGAATGAATATTTTGCAGTTGGTGGCTGTGGTGTTCTACAAATGGCAGTAAGATCAGGTTGGTTGATAATGTTTCAAGTATTCTGTATCTATATTAATTTTTATCTCTTTGTTCTATCAATTACTCAGAAGGGGGTGACAAAATCTACAGTTATGACTGGACATTTAACTTTCCCTTTTTTCTACCTTGTATTTGTTTCAAGTACTTTGAAGATCAAAATTAGGTAAGATTGTTATATTTTGTTGATGACATTTTACCATTATGGAATGTTCCTCACTATCTTTGATAATCCTTTTGCCTATATTATCTGATTTTAAATAATCAATACTACCTTTTTTATGCTTTGAGTTTGCATGGTTTGTCCTTTTCCTATTGTTTTACTTCCAAACTTTGTATCTTTAAATATTGTTTGTGATACTTGTAAATAACATTGTCTTGATATTTGATTTATCCAGTTTATGGTATATTTTGATCATATGCTGGTTAGTAAATATTATCATCCTCCAGAAACGGTATACCTCTTCTTTTGTTACGCTGGTAGCATGAATGGATAAATCCTTCTAATTTGTAGTTGAGTTTGCTTGGGGTTGTGTTACAGCTTTAGATAAATATAGTGTATCACCGACTTCAAATGGATGAGGGTGAAACAGAACTTTTACTTTAGCAGTACTTGGGATCTGAGCACTTGCTAGATTTCAGATATCTCTTATGTTTTACATCCTAAATGCCATATCTTTCTCTGTTTTACAACCTGGCTGACAGCTTTGCGGCTCACTAGGGAGTTTCTTTCTCCTCTCCAGTCCGTCCTGGCTTTCTGGGCTTTGAAAGACTTCTCCCAACCCTGCTCCTCTGTCCTCAGCATTCAGAATCTGCTGTCTCCCCATTATTGAAGATTCAGTGTACCTTTGAGGGGTTTTATTCTTTCTTCTGCCCTGTTCTCAACCTTTAGCAGGTCATTACTGGGCACTCTGTGAATGTCTGGGCACTTGGTCAGTGGGGTTCCTCTCCGTTCTCCTGCCCTACATCCTGCCTTGATTAGAGAATAGCAGTGAATTTCCAGAGTGATCTGGAAGAATTTCTCTCAACTCTCCTTTTGTATTAACAAGCTTCAACATACGACTCTCACATACTCATTTAGGTATTTAAGAAAGAGTTATTGGTAGGTGCACATTTGTTCTATGGCTGGGGATCCTTGGTATTATAATCCATCTTGTCTGCCCACAAGACAATTAAAAGTTAATTAAAAATTTGGCGGGTTTATCCCTTTGTTTGTGGTAGATTTCTTCTCTTCCCACTACCCCAACAAAGCTGAAAACATGCATAGGTATTTTTCCCTTAGGATGGGCCTGTCATGTTTAAAATTTAGTTCGTTTAGATATCTTTGTGCCTTCAGCTTGGATTTTTTTAAAACAAGAATCTTGTCACTTATCCAGCTTGTTCTCATTGTTGGGATAGAAGCAACAGTCTTTTGTGGGCTTCCCTATCTTAATTGGCAGTGAAGGGTCCTGACTGGAATTTTCCTTGGAAAATTTAGTTCAGCTAATTAAGCATTATGGTAAAAATTGATACCTCAAAATATCCAAATTTACCATCTTGAAACATATCGTATCTCTCCATCTAAATGTTTACATACTTTACCCAGTTCCCATTTTTTGTAAGAAGAAATTTTAAATGTGGTTAAAGAATATTTGAATATATGACAAACCCTTGGCTAGCCTAAGAAAAAAAGAAAAGTCTCCAGTAAAAATCAGAAAGGAAAGAAGGGACATTACAATGAATGCCTCAGAAATAAAAAGAATCATAAAATATATGAATAATACAAAAACTATGAATAATTATATGCCAGTGAACTGGATAACTTAAAAGAGATGGATAGATCCCTAGAAACATACAATACACCAAGCTAAATTATGAAGGAATAAAAAGTCTGAAAATACCTGTAACTAGTATAAAGATTCAATCAGTAATCAAAAACCTCCCAACTAAGTAAAACTCAGGACCATATGCTTTCACTGGTGAATTCTATTAACATTTAAAGAAGAATTAACCCCAACCCTTTTCAAACAATTCCAAAAAACTGAAGAGGAGGGAACATTTGCAAACTCATTTATGAGGCCAGCGTTACCCTGACATCAAAGCCAGACAAAGATACCACAGGAACAGAAAACTACAGGGTAATATCCCTGATAAATATAGATGCAAAAATACTCAACAAAACACCAGCAAAGCAAATCCAACATCACACTATAAGGATCACACAAAACCACAACAAGATGGTCAAGTGGGATTTATCCCTAGGATATAAGGATGGCTCAACATACAAAAATCCATTAATGTGATACAACACATTAATAGAATGAATGACCAAAGTCATATTATCATCTCAACTGATGCAGAAAAAGCATTTGACAAAATTCAGCACCTCTCATGATAAAAACTCTCAAACTCAGAATAGAAGGAAAATACCCCAGCATAATAAAAGCCATGTAGGACAAGCCCACACCTAACATCATACTCCTATGAAAAACTGAAAGCCTTCCTATAAGGATGTCCAATCTCACCATTTCTATTCAACAAGACTTAGCCAGAGCAATGAGGCAAGAAAAAGAAATAAAAAGCATCCAAATTGGAAAGAAAGAAGTAAAACTGTCCCTTTTTGCAGATGACATAATCTTTATGTGGAAAACTCTACAGAATCCATCAAAAAACTATTCAAACTACTGAACAAATTCAGTAAAGTTACAGGATACAAAACTAACATAAAAAAGCAGTTGTGTTTCTAGACACTAACAATGAATTATCTAAAAATGAAGTTAGGAAGACAATCCCATTTACAAGAGTGCCCAAAAGAATAAAATACTTAGGAATAACCTTAACTAAGGAGGTGAAAAACTTGTATATGAGAACTACAAAACACTGATGAAAGAAATTAAGACACTAATAAACAGAAACATATTTATGAATTGAACAAATTAATATTGTTAAAATATCCATACTACTCAAAGTAATCTACAGACTCCATGCAATCCCTATCAAAATCCCAGTGTCATTTTTACAAAAAGAGAAAAACAATTCAATTCATACAGAACCACAAAAGACCATCAATAGCCAGATCAATCCTGAGGAAAAAGAACAAAGCTGGATACATCACACTTCCTGATTTCAAAATATATTACAAAGCTATAGGAATCAAAACAGTATGGTACTGGCATTAAAAACACACATAAAAACCAATGGAATTAGAGTCCAGAAATACATCCAAGCATGTATGGTAAACTGATCTTTGACAAGCATGTCAAGAATTCACAATGAGGAAAGAACAGTCTCTTCAACAAATGATGCTAGGAAAATTCAAAATCCATATGCAAGATAAAATTGAACCCTTAATTTACTCCACACACAAAAATCAACTCAAAATGTATTAAAGACTTAATCATAGGACCTGAAATTGTAAAATTCCAAGAAGAAAACATGGGGGAAAGCTTCATGACATTGGTCTTGTCGATAATTTCATGAATATAACACGGAAATGACAGACAACAAAAGCAAAATTAGACAGGTGGAACTACATCTAACTAAAAAGCTCTGCACAACAAAGGAAGCAATCAGAAGAGTGAAAAGGCAACTTAAAGAATGGGAGAATATATCTGCAAACCATATATTTGATAAGAGGTTAATCTCCAAAATCTATAAGGAACTTCTACAAATCAATAGCAAATAATGAATACCCAATTTAAAAATGGGATAATGACTTGACTCATTTCTCAAAAGAAGAAATAAATATAAATATTAAAATAAATAAATATAAATATATATAAGTAACCAACAGGTATATAAAAATGCTCAACATCACTACTCATCAGGGAAAATAAACCAAAACCATGAGATATCACCTCACACCTGCCAATATGGGTATTAGCAAAAAAAGAAGTTATGTATTGGTGAAAATGTGGAGAAATCACAACCCTTCCCCCCTTTACTGGTATGCAATATTGGTGTATACACTACAGAAAACAGTGTGGAGTTCTGTCAAAAAATTAAAAATAGAACCACTATATTGTCCAGCAATCCCACTTCTGGATATTTATCCAAAGGAATTTAAATCAGGATCTTAACATTATTAGCACAATGTTAATTGTGGAACTATTCACAATAGCCAAGATGTGAAAACAACCTACATGTCCATGAACAAATGAATGAGGAAAACGTGTTATATACAAACAGTGGGCAGAAATCATGCAACAATTTGCTAAACCTTAAGGATATTATGCTAAGATAAATATGCCAGACACAGAAGGACAAATACTGCATGCTTCTTCGTATATTAGGTATCTAAAATAGATTCATACAAGTGGTTGTCAGGCGCAGGGGAAAGGGATAAATGGACAGTTACTAATCAATGGGCATAAACTTTCAGCAAAGTAAGATGAACAAGCTCTAGAGATATGAAGTACAACATTGCAACTATGGTCAACAATACCTATTGTACACTTAAAAAATTGTTGAGCAGGTAGATTTCATGTTAAATGCTCTTACCACAATCAAATTAAATTGTAAAAGTTAAAAAATGTTGGAATACACTAGAATTTTATGTGAAGAATTGCAAAAAAAGTTATTTAATAATCAATGACTAGATGGATTACTATTCATGCCAACATCGAAATATTTTGCAGCTAAGAAAGAAAATCACATTTTGAAGCTTCTATAATATAGAAAAATGTTCAGATTTTTTCAACATGTATTTATTTATTTATTGAGCATGTATTTATTGAGCATTAAATTCCAAACACTGTAGCAGGGGCTAACTATGCATAGACTTGAAAAATACATGGCTTCTGCCTGAATGGAGCTTATAATATTGTAAAAAAGACAAAGCAGTAAACAAATATGTAATCAACAACTTTGGTGTAACAGGAAGTAAACGAAAAGGGGTGCAGATCTCCATTATCATGTGGGCTAAAGCCACTCTTAGCAAAGATAAAATGTAAGTAATTACAGAGATGAAGCCACGTGATTGGCAGGAACAACAGTTCAAGCAGTGGGAACAGTGTGAATGAAGAGCCTAAGAGGAACTAGAACTTAAGACAGTTTACAAACTAATGCAATGTTCCATGACTGAAGAATATTTGGCACATAGGGAATCATGAATTACAAGATTGACTTGGTAGTTAGAGACTTGTTCACTCATGGCTTTAAAGGTTTTACAAGGTTTTAAAAGTAAGGGGTTTAGATTTATTTCTTTGTTCAAGTGTTTCTTATTTAAGTGTTTAAGCTGACTTTAAACACGATCTGGTTTGTCACTGCAAAAATAAAACAAAAATTTTTAGTGGAGAAGCAAGAACTACAATTCTGCAGTCTGTGGAACAAAAACCACATTCACAGAAAGACAGACAAGATGAAAAGGCAGAGGGCTATGTACCAGATGAAGGAACAAGATAAATCCGCAGAAAACAACTAAATGAACTGGAGATAGGCAACCTTCCAGAAAAAGAATTCAGAATAATGATAGCGAAGATGATCCAGGACCTCAGAAAAGAATAGAGGCAAAGATCGAGAAGATGCAAGAAATGTTTAACAAAGACCTAGAAAGATTAAAGAACAAACAAACAGAGATGAACAATACAATAACTGAAAGGAAAACCACACTAGAAGGAATCAATAGCAGAATAACTGAGGCAGAAGAACGGATGAGTGACCTGGAAGACAGAATGGTGAAATTCACTGCTACAGAACAGAATAAAGAAAAAAGAATGAGAAGAAATGAAGACAGCCTAAGAGACCTCTGGGACAACATTAAATGCAGCAACATTTGCAGTATAGGGGCACCAGAATGAGAAGACAGAGAGAAAGGACCAGAGAAAATATTTGAAGAGATTATAGTCGAAAACTTCCCTAACATGGGAAAGGAAATAGCCACCCAAGTCCAGGAAGTGCAGAGAGTCCCATACAGGATAAATCCAAGGAGAAACACATCAAGACACACAGTAATCAAACTGGCAAAAATTAAAGACAAAGAAAAATTACTGAAAGCAGCAAGAGAAAAATGACAAAAAACATACAATGGAACTCCAATAAGATTAACAGCTGATTTCTCAGCAGAAACTCTAGAAGCCAGAAGGGAGTGGCATGATATACTTAAAGTGATGAGAGGGAAGAACCTACAACCAAGATTATTCTACCCGGCAAGGATCTCATTCAGATTTGATGGAGAAATCAAAAGTTTTACAGACAAGTAAAAGTTAAGAGAATTCAGCACCACCAAACCAGCTCTACAACAAATGCTAAAGGAACTTCTCTAAGTGGGAAACACAAGAGAAGAAAAGGACCTACAAAAACAAACCCAAAACAATTGAGAAAATGGTCACAGGAATATACATATCAATCATTACCTTAAACGCGAATGGATTAAATGCTCCAACCAAAAGACACAGGCTTGCTGAATGGATACAAAAACAAGACCCATATATATGCTGTCTTACAAGAGACCCACTTCAGACCTAGGGACACATACAGACTGAAAGTGAGGGTATGGAAAAAGATATTCCATGCAAATGGAAATCAAAAGAAAGCTGGAGTAGCAATACTCATATCAGATAAAATAGACTTTAAAATAAAGAATGTTACAAGAGACAAGGAAGGACACTACATAATGATCAAAGGATCAATCCAAGAAGAAGATATAACAATTATAAATATATACGCCCCCAACATAGGAGCACCTCAAAACATAAGGAAACTGCTAACAGCTATAAAAGAGGAAGTCGACAGTAACACAATAATAGTGGGGGACTTTAACACCTCACTTACACCAATAGACAGATCATCCAAAATAAAAGTAAATAAGGAAATAGAAGCTTTAAATGACACAATAGACCAGACAGAGTTAATTGATATTTATAGGACATTCCATCCAAAAACAGCAGATTACACTTTCTTCTCAAGTGCGCAAGGAACATTCTCCAGGATAGATTACATCTTGGGTCACAAATCAAGCCTCAGTAAATTTAAAAAAATTGAAATCATATCAAGCAACTATATGACCACAACGCTTTGAGATTAGAAATGAATTACAGGGAAAAAAATGTAAAAACACAAACACATCGAGGCTAAACAATACATTCCTAAATAACCAAGAGATCACTGAAGAAATCAAAGAGGAAATCAAAAAATACCTAGAGACAAATGACAATGAAAACACGATGATCCAAAACCTATGGGATGCAGCAAAAGCAGTTCTAAGAGGGCAGTTTATAGTTATACAAGCCTACCTCAAGAAACAATAAAAGTCTCAAATAAACAATCTAACCTTACAACTAAAGGAACGAGAGAAAGAAGAACAAAACCCAAAGTTAGCAGAAGGAAAGAAATCATAAAGATCAGAGCAGAAATAAATGAAATAGAAACAAAGAAAACAGTAGCAAAGATCAATAAAACTAAACACTGGTTCTTTGAGAAGATAAACAAAATTGATAAACCATTAGCCAGACTCATCAAGAAAAAGAGGGAGAGGACTCAAATCAATAAAATTAGAAATGAAAAAGGAGAAGTTACAACAGACACCACAGAAATACAAAGCATCCTAAGAGACTACTACAAGCGAATCTATGCCAATAAAATGGACAACCTGGAAGAAATGGACAAACTCTTAGAAAGGTGTAACCTTCCAAGACTGAACCAGGAAGAAACACAGAATATAAACAGACGAGTCACAAGTAATGAAATTGAAACAGTGATGAAAAATCTTCTGCCAAACAAGCCCAGGACCAGATGGCTTCACAGGTGAATTCTATCAAACATTTAGAGAAGAGCTAACACCCATCCTTCTCAAAGTCTTCCAAAAAATTGCAGAGGAAGGAACACTCCCAAACTCATCCTATGAGGCCAATGTCACCCTGATACCAAAACCAGACAAAGATACTACAAAGAAAGAAAATTACAGACCAATATCACTGATGAATATAGATGCAAAAATCCTCAACAAAATACTAGCAAACAGAACCCAACGACACATTAAAAGGATCATACACCATGATCAAGTGGGATTTATCCCAGGGATGCAAGGATTCTTCAATATACGCAAGTCCATCCATGTGATACACCATGTTAACAAATTGAAGAATAAAAATTATATGATCGTCTCAATAGATGCAGAAAAAGCTTTTGACAAAATTCAACACCAATTTATGATAAAAACTCTCCAGAAAGTGGGCATAGAGGGAAAATACCTGAACATGATAAAGGCCATATATGACACACCCACAGCAAACATCATTCTCAATGGTGAAAAACTGAAAGCATTTCTTCTAAGATCAGGAACAAGACAAGGATGTCCACTCTCACAACTATTATTCAACATAGTTTTGGAAGTCCTAGCCACGGCAATCAGAGAAGAAAAAGGATTACAAATTGGAAAAGAAGAAGTGAAACTGTCATTGTTTGCAGATGACATGATACTATATAGAGAGAATCCTAAAGATGCCACCAGAAAACTACTAGAGCTTATCAATGAATTTGGTAAAGTTGCAGGATACAAAATTAATGCACAGTAATCTCTTGCATTCCTATACACTAATGATGAAAAATCTGAAAGAGAAATTAAGGAAACATTCCAATTTAACCACTGCAACAAAAAGAATAAAATACCTAGGAATAAACGTACCTAGGGAGACAAAAGACCTGTATGCAGAAAATTCTAAGACACTGATGAAAGAAATTAAAGGTGATACAAACAGATGGAGAGATATACCATGTTCTTGGATTGGAAGAATGAACATTGTGAAAATGACTCTACTACCCAAAGCAATCTACAGATTCAATGCAATCCCTATCAAATTACCGATGGCATTTTTTACAGAACTAGAATAAAAAACCTTAAAATTTGTATGGAGACACAAAAGACCCCCAATAGCCAAAGCAGTCTTGAGGGAAAAAAACAGAGCTGGAGGAATCAGACTCCCTGGCTTCAGACTATACTTCAAAGCTACAGTAATCAAGACAATATGGTGCTGGCACAAAAACAGAAACAGAGATCAATGGAACAAGATAGAAAGCCCAGAGATAAACCCATGCACCTATGGTCAACTAATCTATGACAAAGCAGAGACGGATATACAATGGAGAAAAGACAGTCTCTTCAATAAGTGGTGCTGGGAAAACTGGACAGCTACATGTAAAAGAATGAAATTAGAACACTCGCTAACACCATACACAAAAATAAACCCAAAATGGATTAGAGACCTAACTGTAATACTGGGCAGTATAAAACTCTTAGAGGAAAACAGAGGAAGAACACTCTTTGACAGAAATGAGAGCAAGATCATTTTTAATACACCTCCTAGAGTAATGGAAATAAAAACAAAATTAAACAAATTGGACCTAAGGAAACTTGAAAGCTTTTGCACAGCAAAGGAAACCATAAACAAGACGATAAGACAACCCTCAGTATGGGAGAAAATATTTGCAAATGAATCAATGGACAAAAGATTAATCTCCAAAATATATAAACAACTCATGCAGCTCAATATTAAAGAAACAAACAACCCAATCCAAAAATGGGCAGAAGACCTAAATAGACATTTCTCCAAAGAAGACATACAGATGGCCAAGAAGCACATGAAAAGCTGCTCAACATCACTAATTATTAGAGAAATGCAAATCAAAATTACAATGAGGTATCACCTCACAACAGTTAGAATGGGCAACATCAGAAAATCTACAAACAAAAAATGCTAGAGAGGGTGTGGAGAAAAGGGAACCCTCTTGCACTGTTGGTGGTAATGTAAATTGATACAGTCACTATGGAGAACAGTATGGAGGTTCCTTAAAAAACTAGAAATAGAATTACCATATGATCCAGCAATCCCACTACTGGGCTTGTACCCAGAGAAAACTGTAATTCAACAAGACACATGCAGCCCAATGTTCATTGCAGCACTATTTCCAATAGCTAGGTCACGGAAGCAACCTAAATGCCCATCGACAGATGAATGGATAAAAACGATGTGGTATATATACAGTGGAATATTACTCAGCCATAAAAAGGAACGAAATTGGGTCATTTGTTGAGACGTGGATAGATCTGGAGACTGTCATACAAGTGAAGTAAGTCAGAAAGAGAAAAACAAATATCGCATATTAACACATATGTGGAACCTAGAAAAATGGTACAGATGAACTGGTATGAGGGCAGAAATTGAGACACAGATGTAGAGAACAAACCTATGGACACCACAGGGGGAAAGCGGCAGGGTGGTGGTGGTGGTGGTGGTGGTGTGATGAAATGGGCGATTGGGATTGACATGTATACACTGATGTGTATAAAACTGATGACTAATAACTTGCTGCATAAAAAAAAATAAAATAAAATTTAAAAATTTTTTTAAAAAAGAGGTGAAATATATTCCTGTTTATCATCAGGTGACAAGCACTCAGATATATAATACATTGATATCTGCATTTCCTTTTGTGCTTTACGGTCACACTCTGCCATCTGTTCCATTATATTTAATGGCAAATTCCAAGGAAACCCAAGCTGTCCAGTTTCCTTTTATTCATTCTCACATTTCATATTAATAGACATCTCTGTCTATCACTGAAACCAACCAACTCCCTTTTCTATCCAGTCTTTTGGTCCTCAGAGTCTACTACTTTCTCATAAACAACTCTCTCAAAAAAAAAAAAAATTTAGTGGAGAACTGAATGAAGAGAAGCATGGGAAGTAAGGAGAGCAGAAAGGGGGCTACCTAGCAGTCCAGGTGAGGAAAAAAGTGGCACATGTAGACTGCAATCTGTTTTATAAACAGTGGCCAGATCTGACATGTGTTTTAGAAGTGCAGTGGCTAGGACTTTATGTTAATTTGAATGAAGGCATGAAGGAGAGGGAGAAGTAGTAAGTACTGATTTCCAGCTTTGTGGCTTAAGGAGAAAAACTGATTGGAGGGTGATACTAATTTCCAATGTGGGAAAGATAGAAAGAGGAAAATTATGTTAAGAAAAAAACTACAAATCAAGTCCTTTATTTTAGTTATGCTAACCTTCACATTCAAATGAGGATGCTGAGCAGGAAGTTGGATTTGAGGTTGGGGTTTGGGCTGAGGCTAACTTGGCAGGTTGTCAGTACATACATTTAAGTATGAATTCTCTGATCTCAGTGAGAGTGAAGAAGTATGCAACTACCTTCCAAAATCAGTATTATTGGCAGTGTCCTATGGGTGGCGGGATTATGATCAGATTTATTTCCTTCCTTGTAACCGTAAATATTTATTGAACATTTACACAAATATAATGGTTTAAAGGAAGCTTATTAAAAATATTCAGAAAGACAATATAATCTCTAAGACTCTAGGGATAGCTGTTGTCCCTCTTTTCTCATGGTTTCCTTGACCCCCCCCACACCCCCCTGCATATCTTCTTCTCTCACTCCACGCATTATGTTTTAATTAGAAAAAAATGCCATTTTAAATACTGTAATTATCTGTTATCTATTGGTGTTTAGTGTTGAAGAGAATTCTGAAGCTTTTGTACTTTTTTTTTTCTTTTTTTTTGGGGGGGGAACTTTACACTTTTATTTGTTTCCTGAAATAAGTATGTATATAGCTTTTCTTTTTTTTAACATCTTTATTGGAGTATAATTGCTTTTCAATGGTGTGTTAGTTTCTGCTGTATCACAAAGTGAATCAGCTATACATATACATATATCCCCATATCCCCTCCCTCTTGTATCTCCCTCCCACCCTCCCTATCCCCACCCATCTATGGAAACACAAAAGACCCCGAATAGCCAAAGCAATCTTGAGAAAGAAAAACGGAGCTGGAGGAATAAGGCTCCCTGACTTCAGACTATAATACAAAGCTACAGTAATCAAGACAGTATGGTACTGGCACAAAAACAGAAATATAGATCAATGGAACAGGATAGAAAGCCCAGAGATATGGGCTTTGGTTACCCACGCACATATGGTTACCTTATCTTTGATAAAGGAGGCAAGAATATACAATGGGGAAAAGACAACCTCTTCAATAAGTGGTGCTGGGAAAACTGGACAGCTACATATAAAAGAATGAAATTTGAACACTTCCTAACACCATACACAAAAATAAACTCAAAATGTACTTTCATTTGGATATAATTTCCCCTTCTCAGATGTTCAGAGAATTATTTTTAATCTATAATCATATGTGTAATATTTCTTGGCACTTGTTCATTAGTTTTTCCAGTTATTATTGAACCCACGTAAAATGGTCTGACAGCACCATGTCACAGAGTCTGGGAAAACAATGGGAACTTGTAGGCGAACCCTGACCAGATCCTTTTCACATGATCAGCCTAATGATGGGATTACTGTTTTAGCTTTCGTCTGTGATCACCTTATATTGTGACACGTTGTGGAAAAACTTTAGGTTGAAAATAACAAACATCAAGGAAGAATTACAAAGCCAGAGCTGGGTAGGGCTTTGGTCTCACATCTAGTCTCGCCTATTCTATAGCTGGGAAAACTGGAGAGAATTGCCCCTGTGTCCCACCATGACCAGTCCAGGGCAGCTGAATGCAGGCTCTGCTCCATTTTTTTGTTCATATTTTTCATGATTTTCTAGATAGAGAATTGGATTTCTGACTTAAGACTGTGCTCTGAATGCTTCATTTTAAAATTAAATGCATTCAGGACTTTCCTGGTGGTGCAGGGTTTAAGAATCTGCCTGCCAATGCAGGGGACATGGGTTTGATCCCTGGTCCAGGAAGATCCCACGTGCCGCGGAGCAACTAAGCCCATGTGCCACCACTACTGAGCTTGTGCTCTAGAGCCTGAGAGCCACAACTACTGAGCCCACGTGCCACAACTACTGAAGCCCATTAGCCTAGAGCTCGTGCTCCACAACAAGAGAAGCCAGCACAATGAGAAGCCCATGCACCACAACGAAGAGTAGCCTCTACTCACCGCAACTAGAGAAAGCCCGCATGCAGTAACAAAGACCCAATGCAGCCAAAAAAAAAAAAAAAAGAATTAAATGCATTCAATTCTTTATCTTCATGGCAGGTTTGCATTAGAGATCACTTCCAATACCAAGAAAAATTAGGAAGTCATGAAAAAAGTTGTTTTCTCGTCTACTCTTTATTTAGTACTTCATGCTATTATATACCCACATATCTCTATACACCTGTGTCTATACACACACACACACACATACACAAACACACACAAGGCAAAGACACACCACACACCCACACACCTTCTTGATCTTTCTTTGATGTCTTTCATCTTTTCTTTTATTGCCTTTTCTTCTCAGTCTTCTAGAACAGGTTTGCCTTTTCACTGCACGAATTAATGTATTTTCCTTCTCTCCTGCAAGCTAGTCACTCTAACCCTTCTTAAAATTTGCAATCAAATTTTTATACCTATGGAATCTTTTCTAATCACAGGTGATTTCTTCCTTATAACTTATTCTTCTAAATATATGTGCCATTTTCTTGACTCTTTTTAAAAAATGAATCAAATTAAAAGGAGATTTTTAAAAAATATATCTGAATCTATATATTTTTAAAGGTCAAGAATTTGTTTCCTGTGCTTACCTATTTTGGAGGAAGCCCCTCCTCACCAGCTCTCTGAATGTTGTGCCCGCTTGCTCCTTACCTTTCCACTCTGAGAGGAATCCCCACTAGTCCAACTTTCTACAGCTTATGTTATCTTGCCCTCAAAGCAAAGTCTGCTTTCAGTTTCCTCAGTTTGCCTAACTTACAGCCTCAAACCCACAGAGGTCACTCACACTAACTCAGGAGGCACGCCACACTTTGAGAGGCGCTCTTACTGGCATCAGTTCTCTAGGCCACAGCCAATACCATTCTGTCTCTCCTCTAGCATATGGATGGCACCTGTATTAATTTTCTATTGATGTTGTAACAGATTACAGAAAACTTATTAGCTTACTACACCCATTTATCTTCATCTCCTCCACTAGATTTACTTTCCTATAGCTCCTCTAGGTCAAAAATTTGGGTAGGATCAGCTGGATCCTCTGCTCTGGGTCTCACAAGATCAAATTTAAAGCTTTGGCTGCATTAGGCTCTTTTCTGGAGGACTTGTAGGAATGAGGTCTCCATCTCCTCACCGGCTGTAAGCCAGGGTCTGCTATCTTGCTCTTAGATACTACTTGCATTCCTTCGCATCTGGTTCCCTCCATCATCAAAGTCCCTAGGATACACTGAGTCCTCCTCATACCTTGAATTGCTCTGCTTTTTATTCTTAGTTCCTTATTCTACTTTTAAGGACTCATGTGATTAGGCTGGGTCCATAGATAATCCAGCACAATCTCCATATCTTCAAATCAACTGATTGATAACATTAACTGCATCTGCAAAGTCTCTGTTTTTTGTCTAACATAACATAACCAACAAGAGGTAGAGCTCATATAGGCAAAATTTTGCCTGTCACCACACCCTTCCCAGAATACATGCAGGGAACAAGAGAAGAGAACGGTAAGAGAGAAAGATACATGTTTTAGAGGACTGAGTCATTCATTCTTCAACAGAAAGCAGGCACAAATTGCCTGCTGTTATTTTAATTAAACTCACTATTAATAATAAAGCAACTAAGAGAGTTCAGGATTATGCATATACACATGCCCTAAAAGATGAAATGTTATACAAAGGAACAGTAGTCGTAAAATCCCAACAATTTCATATGGTAACCATTTCCTGTGGCTTTCAATCAAAAACAAGGGTGAGTAAATTATTTGGGAGAAGTGATATTCTGGATTGTCTATTAAAAATTAGAGAAGGAAGGGGAAGGTATTTGTTTAATTTTACTGAATAGTCATTAAATGAAGTGTTTAAGTAAATTAGATTTTGGGAAAGAAAGAGAAAAGAAAAAAAAAAGAATTTACTAGGTGAGTACATTTCCGTGGTGCAAAGAAGCAAGTTAATTAAAACACATGCATTGTGAAGATTCAATGTACTGGGTGTCAACATGTACGTCTGAATTCACCTTGTTTATATAATACTGGGGTAGACAGTACATAAGTACAGCCTCTAGAGTGCATCTTCCTAAACTGTAGTTATATATACTAACAGTGTCTGTATTCTATCGTAGTTATCAAAAGAGGAAAAAAAGCACCCCCCTGCAAGGACTGTGCATACAGCATCTCTTAGAAGCTACTCATTTCTAGATTTTTCCAATTAATCTTCATTCTAATGCTCTTTTACATTTCATCTATCTTCCATTTTTCAGTGTGATAAAGATGAAATGGTGCCAATGAAAATGGGCTAAGGTTTTCACTGCAACTTTTTTTAATAGAATAAATTGATAACTTCTGGAAAAGCTGGCAATGTAAAAATTTGTTTATAGACTCTATTTCCACTGAAGTTGAACAAAATTACAAACAAAAAGTGAATTTTTAAAGAGGCAGAGGAAAAGAAACACATGATTACTCTTGAAACTAAGGAACAACCAAAAGTATAAGGAATTTTAGTCACATAGAAAACAAATTAGATAAAATGAAATGGACACACTAAAAGCCAATACTCAACTCATTTCAAGGAAGAGATTCAGTGTTGTTACTGAGACTACTCCTTGGCTTTTCTGATCCTGCTGCATGAAAGTTGTTATCAATAAATGAAGAACAAGATGACAAGACACTATGGAAAACAGCATGGAGTCTCCTCAAAAAGTTAAAAATATAACTACCATATGATCCAGCAGTTCCACTTTTGAGTATTTATCCCAAGAATATGAAAACACTAACTCAAAAAGATATGTACCCCCATGTTCACTGCAGCACTAATTACAATAGCAAAGACATAAAAGAAACTTAAGTGTCCACAGATGAATGAATGGATAAGGAAATTGTGGTATACACATACAATGGAATATTTTTCAGATTAAAAAAGAATGGAATCTTGCCATTTGCAACAACATGGATGGACCCCAAGAGCATTATGCTAAGTGAAATAAGTCAGACAGAGAAACACAAATACTGTATGACCTCTCATATCTGGAATCTAAAAAACAAACACCAAATTCACAGAAAAAGAGATCTGGCAGGTGGTTGCCAGAGCTGGGGATGGGGTGGTGGGAGAAATCAGATAAAAATATAAAAAAAGGCAAATACTGTAAATATTTGTTAAATGTTAGTTTAGCTGAAGTAAGTCTGTATATGTTTAATATAAGTGCTAAAAAGGAAAGATGATCTCATCTACTATGTAATACATTGAGCAAAGTATATACAGGTAATTTATAAACTTCTGATTGTGATGATGCCTTGGGAAAGGGAAAAAATTAAAATATCTTTAGCTATGACATGAATCATGTATTTCCATCTTTGATTACAAAATTATAACATACATCTTTAAATACATTATAAGAAAAAAAGGTGGCTGTTTTACATTGAAGTCTTTATATGATAGCTGATGTCATCTGTTATCTAAAGTACTTAATTTAAAAAAGGATTTTTAATACCTTAATGAATAATTTCAGCTTAAATGAAAGATGAGACAACAAAAACAAAGTGAACTGTAAAAAAATTTCGCAGGGCTAAAGAAAACACGGCCAGCCCTCTATATCCACAGATGTGGAACCCACAGATACAGAGGGTTGACTGTAAGGGACTTCAGCATCTGTGGATTTTAGTATCTGCAGAGGATCATGGAACCACTGTCTGGTATGGCAGATATGTTGGAATTATTAGACAAATAATTTTTAAAAAACTATGATGAATATCTTCAGGCTTTGATGGAAGAAGCAGATAAAAATTCAAGAACAGATGGATAATGTAAGCAGAGAAATGTAGACTATAAGAGTAAGAAAATGTTAGCAATAAAAAATACTAAAACAGAAGAATGCTTCTTCTGGGCTCATCAGTACAATGGACACAGCTGAGTAAAGAGTCTCTGAGCTTGAGGATATGATAATAAACTTCCAAAACTGAAAAGACAAGAGAAAAAAGGCTGGAAAAAACAAAGAACAGAATATCCAAATATCTAAGAACTGTGAGAATACTTGTAGAAGAAAGAAAAATGAAGAGAAAAAAATATTTGAGGCCATAATAACTAAGAATTTTCTCCATTTTAATATCAGACACTAAACCACAGACCCAATAAGCTTGGAGAACAACAAGCAAGATAAATGCCCTCCCAAACTACACCTAGGCATACTGTATTAAAACTTCAGAAAATCAAACGTAAAGAAAAAAAATCTTGAAAGAAGCTAGAAGTGAAAAAAATCCACCTTACCTATAGAGGAAAAAGATAAAAATTACATGAAACTTCTCCTCAGATACCAGTGAATTATGAAGGTGAAAACACATTACATTTACTTTTACTTTAGCACTCCACAAAATGAAATACTTAGGCATAAATCTAACAAAATTCATATAAGACATATGAGAAAAACTACCGTCTGATGAAACATACCAAAGAAGAGCTAAATAAGTGCAGAGATATTCCATGTTCATGTATAGGAAGACTCGATATTATCAAGATATCAGTTCTTCCCAACTTGACCTATAGATTCACTCAATCTCAATCAAAATACCAGCAAGTTGTGGATATTGACAAAATGACTCTAAAGTTTATATGGAGAGGCAAAACACCCAGAAGAGCCAACACAATATTGAAGGAGAAGAAAAAAATTGAAAGACTGACACTATCCAAATTCAAGACTTACTATAAAGGTATAAAGGTACAACAATCAAGACAGTGTGGTGCTGGTGAAAGAGTTAGATAAACAGATCAATGAAACAGAAATAGAAAGCCTGGAAACAGGTGTGATGAATTGGGCGATTGGGATTGACATGTATACACTGCTGTGTATAAAACTGATGACTAACAAGAACCTGCTGTATAAAAAAATAAATAAAATTAAATTAAAAAATAAAAAAAAAAGGAAAGCCTGGAAACAGACCCACATAAATACAGTCAACTGATATTTAACAAAGGAGCAAAGGCAATACAGTGGAGAAAAGATAGTCTTTTCAACAAGTGATACTTGGATAACTGGACATCTACATAAAAGAAAACTAAACTAGTCACAGAACTCACAACCTAAACAAAAAGTTACTCAAAATGGATCAGAGACCTAAATGTAAAACACAAAAATATAAAACATATATATAGGTATATAAAAATATGTATTAAAAAATATATAATATAGAACACTACTATATATAGTATAGGAGAAATATATATTATAGTATATATATATATATATATAGTATAGGAGAAATCTCAGTGAACTTGGGTAGAGCAATGACTTTTTAGGTAAAACACCACAGGCACAATTCCTGAAAGAAGGAATTGATAACTTAAATTTGATTAAAATTGCAAACTCCTCCTCTGAGAAAGACAATCACAAGAGAATGAGAAGCCAAGCCACTGTTTATGAGAAAATATTATAAAAGGCCTATCTAATAAAGGATTGTTATCCAAACTATACAAAGAGTTCTTGAAGCTCAACAGTAATGAACAGCCCAATTAAAAGAGTAGGCAAAGGACCTAATATTTCACCAAAGAAGATCTACAGGTGAAAAGATGTTCATCATCATATGGCATTGGGAATTGCTAATTAAAACAACGAGATATCACTATATACCTGTTAGAAAGGCCAAAATCCAAAACAATAACAATGCTCAATACTAGCAAGGATATGGAGCAACAGGAACTCTCATTTAAACAGGTGGGGATACAAAATGGTACAACCCCTTTGGAAGACAGTTTGACAAGTTTTTTACAAAATTAAGCATGCTTTTTCCATATGATCCAACAATTGTTTTCATTTGAATTTACCTAAATGAACTGAAATCTCATGTCCACACAAAAACCTGCACACAGATGTTTATAAAAGTAGTACTCATAACTGCAAAAACTTAGAAGCAACTAGGATGTCCTTCAGTAGGTGAACAGATAAAGAAACTGAATCATTCAGACAACTGTACATTATTTAGTGTTAAAAGAAATGAGTTACCAAGCTATGAAATGACATGGAACAATCTTAAATGCATATTACTAAGTGAGAGAAGCCAAGCTGAAAAGGCTTTAAGCTATGTGATTACAACTACATGACACTCTGGAAAACACAGAACCAAGGAGACAGTAAGAAGTTCAGTGGTTACCAGGAGTCAGGGTGGAGGGAGAGGTGAATAGGCAGAACACAGACGATTAGTAGACAGAACACATAGGAACAGTACAAGTATTCTATATGATACTACAATGGCTGATATATTTGTGAAAGCCCATACAGTGTACAACATCAAGAATGAACTCCGATATAAACTATGACTTTGGGTGATTATGATGATGAAATAAAATTTATACTTTAAGGCAGAACAAGAAAAATTAAACATAAAATTCTCTGTGTTTGTTTGAGACTTCTCCCTCACTAATGTGCAGTGTGGATCTGCATTACACATTAATCAGAGCTCCTCAAAGAGGGGAGTGCAGGTTCAACTGTAAAGATCAATTTTTTTTCTTTCTTCTGACACTAGCAACGTTACTTCTTAAAAGAATAGCGTTCCTTCCCAGCTCTGTAGGGGGTCATCGTGACTTGCTATTGGCTTTGAATGTGTTTACCTGGACTATGTATCCTTGGTGAACTTTATGTAAAATATCAGTGTCTCATTTTGATGTATGATCCTTTGTCTCAAAAATGTATATGACTATGCATTCGACTTCTAACAGGTGGAACAGTTCTCAGAGCTTTCTGAGAATCAGCTTCCCGGGTTATAATCCTCAGTTTGGCGCCAATAAAATTCCCTTTTTTTCTTCTTAATAGTTAATTGAATTTTTGTCCACAATGTGTCAATGTAGGTTCATCAATTTTAACAAATGTACCACCCTGTTGGGGGATGTGATAATCAGGAAGGTTGTGTGAATGGGGGTGGGGGTGCAGGGATTATATAGGAACTGTGAATCTAATACTGCTCTAAAAATAGTTTTCTAATTAAAAAAATACGAGTCAATTGCCATTATTTCACTGCTGAGTTAGTTGTAGAAGAATTGTTTAAGTTTTATGAAGACATATAAATAACCAGTAATAGAATTAAGGGAGGAGAGGATGGGGAGTGGAAGGATAAAAATATAAAAAAAAATCAAAAATATCACAGAAAAATTAATTAAGAGAGAAAAGAAAGTGTAATAGGGAACAGCAAATCTGACCCCATGTTGGATCTGTTTCTTTTACTCTAACCTTTAGGCTCTGTTGCCTGTGCTTAGTCATGCTGGCTCTGCACCTTTGTAAAAGAATGTCCCCTATAGCGTGAAATATACAGGATAGTCTATCCTCAGGGCTCTGAACTTCAAGAGTTCCATTCATAGAGATAAAAAGTTGCAGAACAGCGAATAACATTTCTCTTGTTGGAGGTTTATAGGAACATCTGACCTGACATAGGTGGACAGCTGTAAGAACAACGGATTCCTGCACCAGGAAGTTTGTAATAACCAATCACCCTCCTCCCCTTTTTAGTATGAAAGAAGCCTCAACTCTGACTGGGGTAGGATGGTTCTTTGGGACACTAGTCTGACATCTTCTCAGTCTGCTGGCTTTCCAAATAAAGTTGTTATTCCTTGCCTCAACACTCATTTCCTGATTTACTGGCCTGTTGTGCAGTGAGCAGAACAAGTTTGGACTCGGCAACAAAAGGAGTAAAAAGTATTCCAAAAAAAGAAAATAAATTAAGAATTTAAAAGACCTAACATAACATACTGTATGGTATAGTAAATATGTATGAATTAATGGTCACCTGATCTATGACAAAGGAGGCAAGAATATACAATGGAGAAAAGACAGTCTCTTCAATAAGTGGTGCTGGGAAAACTGGACAGCTCCATGTAAAAGAATGAAATTCGAATACTCCCTAACACCATACACAAAAATAAACTCAAAATGCATTGAAGACCTAACTGTAAGGCCAGACATTATAAAACCCTTAGAGGAAAACTGGTGGAACACTCTTTGACATAAATCACAGCAGGATCTTTTTTGACCCATCTCCTAGAGTAATGCAAATGAAAACAAATATCAATAAATGGGGCCTAATCAAACTTAAAAGCTTTTGCACAGAAAAGGAAACCATAAACAAGACAAAAAAACAAGCCTCAGAATGGGAGAAAATATCTGCAAACGAAGCAACTGACAAAGGATTAATCTCCGAGATATACAAACAGCTCATGCAGCTCAATATCAAAAAAACAAACAACCCGATCAAAAAATGGGCAGAAGACCTAAATAGACATTTCTCCAAAGAAGACATACAGATGGCCAATAAACACATAACAAGATGCTCAACATCACTAATTATTAGAGAAATGCAAGTCAAAGCTACAATTACCTTACACCCGTCAGAATGGCCATCATTAAAATATCTACAAACAGGGCTTCCCTGGTGGCGCAGTGGTTGAGAGTCCGCCTGCTGATGCAGGAGACACGGGTTCATGCCCCGGTCTGGGAAAATCCCACATGCCGCGGAGCGGCTAGGCCCGTGAGCCATGGCCGATGAGCCTGTGCGTCTGGAGCCTGTGCTCTGCAACGGGAGATGCCACAACAGTGAGAGGCCCACGTACCACAAAAAAAAAAAAAAAAAAAAAAAAAAATCTACAAACCATAAATGCTGGAGAGGGTGTGGAGAAAAGGAAACCCTCTTGCACTGTTGGATGTAAACTGATATAGCCACTATGGAGAACAGTATGGAGGTTCCTTAAAAACCTAAAAACAGAACTATCATACGACCCAGCAATCCTACTACTGGGCATATACCCAGAGAAAACCATAATTCAAAAACAGACATGCACCCCAATGTTCACTGCAGCACTATTTGCAATAGCCAGGACATGGAAGCAACCTAAATGTCCATCAACAGAGGAATGGATAAAGAAGATGTGGTACATATATACAATGGAATATTACTCAGCCATAAAAAGGAATAAAATTGGATCATTTGTAGAGATATGGATGGGCCTAGAGACTGTCATACAGAATGAAGTAAGTCAGAAAGAGAAAAACAAATATCATATATTAATGCATATATGTGGACCTAGAAAAATGGTATAGATAATCTTATTTGCAAAACTGAAATAGAGACACAGACATAGAGAACAAAGGTATGGATACCAACGGGGGAAAACAGGGGTGGGATGAATTGGAAGATTGGGATTGACGTATATACACTATTGACACTATGTTTAAAATAGATAACAAATGAGAACGTACTGTATAGCTCAGGGCTCTGTGGTGACCTAAATGGGAAGGAAATCCAAAAAAGAGGGGATATATGCATATGTATAGCTGATTCATTTTGCTGTACAGTAGAAACTAACACAACATTGGAAGCAACTATACTCCAATAAAAATTAATTATAAAAAATAAAATAAAAAACAGCAAAAACAAAATACCATATCTATTTGAAAGAGAAACATAAGAAACGACTCTTAGTTTGAGTCAAAAAAATCCAACTACTGCCAAGGCCATCAGCTATAGACACATAAAAGAAAGTGACTCAGAAGATGGGTAAAATGCACCAGGAAAATGCAAAGAAATAAAAAGCTAAAGTCACAATATTAAAAACAGATCTGGTGGAATTCAAAGTAAAAAGTCTTAAAGAGGATAACTTTTTGATGAAGGATATTGTCTAAAAATAAGGCATATCAAAACTTAATGCACAAAATTGAATATAGTTAAAATCTAAAGAGGAAAAAAGTTGAAACCTAAGAAAAGCTTACAAAAAATAGAAGATCAGTGAAAAATACAGTCTCTGAATATATAGAACAAGTAAGGTCATTTTACTTATTGTTACATATTGAGGTCTACTCTCTGAAAACAGAATTCATCTTATTTTCAAGCAGCAGCCATGGAATATTTACTAGAATTAAGCATATATTAGGAAGTGGTAACAATCAGTTTTCACAGTGTATATAATATGTTGCATTTCTGTAAGTAAGTTAAAATATTATATATCTAAAAAAGTATAGAGAGCAAAACATTAACATTTATATTTGTATCTTGGGATTATGACTTATTTTTCTTCTTTACTTCTTTCAGCAAAATTTAAGTGTTTTACAATGAACTTGCATGAAATTTTTAACTTAAATGGTCAATGTTACTATAAAAAATAAACTTAGTTATTAAATAAAGTGACCCAAATAGTTTTTAAAATAAAAGTTTTCTTAAAACAAGAGTGGAAGCACACTTTTCCTCGGAAAGTTTATGAAATGTAAGGAACAGAATCTCAAAGCTTTGCTATTTTGTCAAGTCAAGAGTGCCTTTAGATGTTATCATTCTGGAATCCATATTTCCTGTCTCTTTCTTTTCACACTTAGGCATATTGCAAACTCACACATGCTACTCAATCCTCTGAAGCAATGTTGATTACTGGTCCCAAGTGACTTCAGCTTTGGCTACAAACTGACTTTGTAAATATGCTTCCCAGATATGCCTAGTAAAAGAAAACTGTCAACATTCAAGTAAGATCACTTTCCTACTAATTCCTAAGCAATGACCCTAACCAAATGCTGAAATACAAGATTCTGAGAACAGCTCATTGGTTTTTAAAGAATAAGTATTAAAGAAAGAGAAGGTAAAAAGTAAATATTTGTTTTAAAAATATGTTTTAAAAGTTTTTACAGTTTTAAAAGTTGAACAATAATACTGTACCCTAAATACATAATCAATTTGGTTCTTGGCTTAAAAGTCACAAAAAGATTTATCTCCAAACAAAATGTACTTGTTCAGTTTTTCTTTTAGGAGGCTCCAAAGGAGTCCTAATACATAGACCATTCTTTTCTACCCAATCCTGAACAGTTTTAGAAAAAGAACAAAAGTGGCACTTGAGATCAGACTCAAAGACATGGCTTCATCCAAGTATATCAGCCTAGCAGTATCGTGAATAGCACACACCAGAATTAGGCAGAATTATCCACACAGACCCAGGCAAGTATGGATCCATACGGTATCCCTCAGAGGCTGAGCAATGGAACCTGTGCTCAAATATCTTTTACCACACTCAGCTCGTTTCCTCTCACCTCTCTTAGTTGCCTTTGCTGTACCTTCCTCTTGCTTACAATTCTAAATGTCGCCGTGCCGAGCTGTTAGTCCTTGGACCACATCTATTTTTCTGACTACACTCACTCTCTAGAGTCTAGATGATCTCATCCTGTCCCATGATTTCAACTCTGATCTCTGAGCTGATGCCCAGCTTGGGCTTTTCCTGGTGAACTCCAGGGTTATGTATCCACTCTCGTGTTCAATATCTCCACTTGGAAGTCTAACTGGCATCTTAAACTCAATGTGTCTAAAACTGAAGTCTTGATCTTTACCTTCCAACTGCACCAAAAACAGCTCCTTTCCCAGTCTTGCCCACCTCAATTAACTGCAAATTCATTCTTCAGTTACTCAGATCAGTATCTTTGATGTTTATCCTTGATGCTTACCATTTTTCATACTGTATCTCATTTATCAGCAAATTTTGTCACCCATTCTTCAAATATTCCTAGACTCCAATTTTTTTTTTTTTTTTTTTTGGCTGCGTTGGGTCTCCATTGCTGAGCACAGGCTTTCTCTAGTTGCAGCGAGCGGGGGCTACTCTTCACGGCGGTGGGCAGGCTTCTCATTGCGGTGGTTTCTCTTGTTGTGGAGCACGGGCTCTAAGCACGCGGGCTTCAGTAGTTGCAGAACGTGGGGTCAGTAGTTGTGGTTTGTGGGCCCTAAAGTGCCCAGCCTCAGTAGCTGTGGTGCATGGGCTTAGTTGCTCTGTGGCATGTGGGATCTTCCCAGACCAGGTATTGAACCCGTGTCTCCTGCATTGGCAGGTGGATTCTTAACCACTGCGTCACCAGGGAAGTCCCCAGAATCCAACTCCTTCTAGCCATCTTCACTGTTAGCACCATCATCTCGGTTCTGGATTATATCAATAACCTCTTAACTCTACTTTTGTTTCAATCTTCCCCATCCCCAAAATGAGCCTTTTCACAGGAGTCAACTGATTTTGTTAAAACACAAGTCATATTAGGTTATTTCCCACCTACTTCCCAGCTACTCTGTTCCCTTGCTCTTCCTCAAATTCTGGAGGCGATCTCTGCTTCAGGCCCTTTGCATGATTGCAGAAGGTTCTGCTTGGAATGCTCTAATTCCAGACATCTACATGCTTCTCTCCCGCACTTCCTTCTGGTGTTAGTTACAATCACCTTCTCAGTAAGGCCTTCCCTGTACTTCCTATCTAAAATTTCAGCTCCCTCCCATCTAGATATTTCTTCTCTGCTTTTTTAACACTTGTCACTTTAAAAACACTTATTATGTTTATTTTCTTTGTCTCTTATCAGAATGTAAGGGATTTTTGTCTGTTTTCTTCACAGCTGCAACTCCAGTGCCCAGAACAATGTCTGATATACATAAGCACTGAATACTATTTATTAAATGAATGAATGGGTTAGCTCACATCTACGAGGAAGAAGGGCTGAACTGAGCCAAGCAAGCCTAGTTTTTTTTCCCCAAAATTTACCATCTTATCAGAACTGCCCTTCCCTAAACACAGTGAGTGAAGGAGCAAAAGGGAGGCCATGGGTGTTATCGTGCAAGGAGCTCCACGAACAAAGAAGGAACACAAGGAGTGAGGAACAAGGTGCTCTATAACACTTTTTTTGTTTCCATATTCTGAATTAAAAACTAAAGTAATGTTGCAGTTATAATCCCAGAAACTCTAAAACAGGTCTTCTTACTACAGTCTGAGGGCCAAATCTGGCCCACAACCTGTTTTCTGTATGGCTCTTGACTTAAGAATTTGTTTTTCACATTTTGAAAGGATCAGAAATATAAGGAAAAGAAGGAGCGCATCCTCCTACTCAAATCTCAAAACTTCTCCAAGCAAGACAGCTTAACTTTTGAGTTTAATTTTGTTTCGTTTCTTATATAAGAGATGTCATTTGTGCAATCAGTGCCATGCCAAGAAACAAACAATACACACACACAAACTATCGTCTTCAGGAAGCATTGAAGGATTCTGAAATGGAGAGACATTCTGCATTTATCCCCAGTCTCATTGAGAAAAACAGGGCCTCCTCCTGACATATTCCCAGGCCCTGAGTGCACAGCAGCAGGGTCGAATCTGTTCTCTGCATTTTCTTCCAGCTGGATAGATCAGGTGCTCTCTGCAAGGGCACTCTGAAGAATAGGCTACCACTGCAGTGCATCTGGGAAATGGTGTTCGAGAAACAATAAAAGGGGCCCTGGCTTAAAGCATATTAAGGGATCACAGAACTACACCTTGACTGCACTTTCAGATCTTTTGATTCAAAGACACACTTCTTATCTCCCAAGGGGTGAGGCCAACCTACCAGAGAATACAGACAGTGCCTCACAAATAAGGTTGCCAACTGCACGTCAGGCATGATGAGTAAGAACACAGTGAGGGGCTCCTTCACGGCCTGCAATGCAGTCAAATGGGTCAGGGAGGAAACTCAGGGCGGCTGTGCTGAGCCACAGCCTAAATGTCAAGGCAAACCTGCATCACGGTGGCACTGAAGTGGTTCATTGTCCACCTGGGGCTACACTGGGAACAGGACATACATTATGCCCACTCTGCCTGGCAGCTTTGCTTGTCTACTCCCTTTGGATATTTCATTTACATCCTTTTCCATAGGTAATAGGAGGCCGGAAGGTGTGAGCAGGTGTGAGCAAAGGGAATACCAAGCTGATATACATCCATACATCACTGAAACAACAGGGTTTACCTACATGTATAGAGAAGACTCACAGCAACCTCGTCGCATTTTATACCCATTATGTTTGTACGTGTCACTTTCCTAATAGGATTTGAGATGATTAAAGGGCAGGCATACCATACAAATTACAATAAATTCTCAAAATTGTGAAAAGGACAAGAAAGCGAATATGGCAAATCTGAAGCCTATAAACAGCTGTTGTGATCAACTTTCCAATTTCCTTCAGTTTGCTGTTAGCCAACTCACCTTTCCTGGTAAAGCCACATGGGCCTAGCATGTAGTCAGCTGCCAATAAGCCATGAATGAGTTGCCACACAACAGTCTTCTCATTCTTTTCTGTACCCAATTGCCCAGGAAACTCATGGAACAGATTCCCTCCAGAAATGTCGTGGCTTTCTAATTAAATGCTTCTCTAAATTGAATCAATGTTTATTCTGCCGGTGAAAATTTTACTAGGAAATGATGTAAATGGAAGCACATTTTTATCACAGATTGCCAACTAATAAATAGACCAATGGTCAGAGAGGAAAATTCTAAAAGGCTCAGCGGCCATGGCTCACGGGCCCAGCCGCTCCACGGCATGTGGGATCTTCCCGGACCGGGGCACGAACCCGCGTCCCCTTTATCGGCAGGCGGACTCCCAACCACTGCGCCACCAGGGAAGCCCTCCAATTCTTTTTAAACTTACTTGGTAACCAAAGATCCTTTGAGCTGTGTGTGTGTGTGATTCACTTCTATTAGCCCCTTGTGGTTTAACTGGACTGCTTTCTCACCTTACATATCCTATTCACCCACTCCCCATGCTCTTGCCTTCTCTCCTGCAGAAACAAAGGAAGATGGGTGAAGATTTCTTTGAAGTCGTTTCAGCTCCCATGAGAGTGTATACGCTATCTCGTTATCAAAAACAAACAAATAAAATCACTGTAGTCCAACTGCAGACATAGCCAAGCAAGTGAACCACAACGCCAAGGGCTTTGGGCCTTATCTCTGTTCATCATGTTTGATTTAATCAACAGATGACACCAGCAGGGGAGATGTCAATAATCCTGATATTTAACATTACCCACACTCCAATTGTGAGAGCTGTTGCCTATGAATTATTTCTATGGGTCTCTTTTCTTTACGGGACACTTTGCGATGGTATGGAACCATGCTGTCTTGCCTGTTTTCAGACCTCCAGACTCACATATACCACAGCTTATTCAACAAGTCCATTCCGGTATCTAAAATGCACCTCATATCTCAACATATTCCAGAATGAATCGTCACGTCCTCACCACATTTTGTCCTCGTTCAGTGGTCCTACGCCAATGAATCACACTTCCCTCCATTCAGCTGCACAAGCCCCACACCCAGGAATTGTCTGAGAACACCTTAACCCTCCCGCCAAGTCAAATCCATCACAATATCCTGTTCAACCTCCTAAATATCTCCCAAATATACTGTTTTCCCCTTAATTCCACATCATCCTTGTCTTTGATACCACAATTTCTAATATTTGTTCTGTTACACTGCTGATCTATTTTTGACAAAGTAGCTGGGATTATCATTTAAAAATGCAACTCTGATCAGGGCACTTAACAGCTACATTCCACTCAAAATGCTAAAAATCCAGCAGTGGTTTTCTCCATTGCTCTTAGGATCAAGACCAACATCCTTAACACATTATTCATGGCTCCTACATGGGTCAGCCCTGCCTACATTTCAAGTTTCACCCCACTTCCCACTCTCTCTCACGATCCAGCCATACTTCCCTTTTCTCTTCCTTTAGTCCTTCCAACTCCCTATTCTCATTTTTGCCATAGGACCTTTATACATGGCTGTAGCTCTACCTGGAAGGCCCTCTCTCCACCCTAAGGCTTTCTGAATAACTAAGTCTCACCATTCAAGCCTTAGCCAAGTGTCCCTTCCTCAATGAAGCCTTCTCTAAGTCCTCAGGCTAAGACACATTCCTTCCTTATACTCTCCTCTATTCTTCCCTTTAGATCACTTATCTGAGCTTGTCATGATATTCTTCATATCAAGGGTATGATTTCTAAATTAATATTTGCCTCTCCCATGAGACTAAACTCCATAAGACAAGGAGTTGTGATGTTTAAAAGTTACCTCTCTATGCCAGTATCCAACAGTGTATCTACCAGTGTATCTTTTAGGCATCAATTGGCTGACTGAACAAGTAACAATTTTAAGACAAATTTGTGAACTTTGCCTATATTTACAGAAGTAGAGTCTATGGATTGTGTTTTCAGACTCTATATATTTAAGAAGTATCTCGATGTAATTTTGATCTAGCCATGCTTGGAAACCACTGTTAAAGGAAAACTATTTCTTTACTTACAACACTTGATACCAGATGTGCAGTATTTTTTTTCTCCCCACCCCAACTAATTTTCCAACTCTTCCAACACCAACTGGGTGTCCTATAATTTATTCAATTCTGCCACTAATTACGTGGAGTTAGTGCCAGTCTCTACAGCTTTAAAGCCTCAGTCCCGAAAGACAGCCCTCACTTCCGATGCCAGTCACAAGTAATGGGTCCCAGGGGACCCACATTTCTGTCTAACGTGGCTACGAAGTCAGAAGTTCCCACAATCACCCCCACTCAGCTTTGATAATTTGCTGGAATGGCTCACAAAACTCAGGGAAACATTTATTTACTATTACTTATTTATTATAAAGGAAAAAGATGAACAGGCAGATGAAGGAATACATAGTGCAAGGTCTAGCAGGGTTCCAATCACAGAAGCTTCTGTCCCTACAGGGACATAGTATACAATCTTCCTGGCATATGGATATGTTCACCAACTCAGAAGTTTTCCAAACCCCATAGTTGAGGGATTTTTATAGAGATGTCATCACATAGGCATGATCAATTATTAACTCAATCTCCAGCCCCTCTCCCCTCTCTGGGGATTAGGCTGTGGGGCTGAAAGTTCCAAGCTTCTAATCATGGCCTGGCCTTTCTGGTGACCAGCCCCCATCCTAAAGTTATCCAGGAGCTCACCAAGAGTCACCTCATTAAAACAAAAGATTCTCCTAACACCCAAGAAATTCCAAGGGATTTAGGAGCTCTTTATAAAACGCTATCAAACCCATCACTCAAGAAATTACAAGGGTTTTAGGAACTCTGTGTCAGGAACTGGGGTCAAAGACTAAATATTAGAACATATGATGCCCCTAGCCTTCCTATCATTGAGGAAATTACAAGGGTGTTTGAAGCTCTGTGTCAGCATCTGAATTCAGAGACCACATACATATTTCTTATGTTACAACTGTCTTAGAAAATGTCTAGCTCACATAGTGCGAGAAGGTTTCAAATAACTTCCCAGGAGGTAATTATCTGAACTTTGCCAGGCATTTTAAGGTTGAGGCGGGGAAATGGTACCATAGGGGAGTCACTACTTAAAAAGCTGTATATTTCATTTGGGAAGCGTTCATTGTTAGAAAACTTCATTAAATGGTGCCAGCACCATAAATCTCATTTTGCTGATCCCAGATTTTCTAGGGAGTTTCACAGAAGAGGTCTAATCTGCCTTCTAGAGGTCAGTCCATCAAATATTGGAAGCGTTTGTACTATACTACAAATATTTTTTGACTACACCAAACATAAGCAGGTCCTTTAATAGTTCCTTAAATGACATGGTTTCCAGGTGCTAACCCTTTCCAGATGCACTCCAGTTTTCCACTGTCTCTCCTAAAATCATCACTCAGAACAGATCATACTTCAGAATGTTCTGATCAATGCAGACTTTAGCAAACCTACTCTCTTCATAGTTCCAAACTATGAAGCCATCTTGTACCTGTGGGGTACAAGGAAATCAAGTTATTTACTCAAATGAATGTAGTTAGTAATAGGGATGGGAATAGGACTTAATTAGCCTAATTCCATAGTTTTTTCAATTTTTTGTCTTCCTCCTAACAGTATGAACGTTTAGCATCAAATATATCTGGTAAATGTCAACACAATTTCCTTCATTAAACACAAAATTCAGGGGTCAAGGATCTTTCAACTTTCTTCTCTTTGCCATATTCTGTGATTGCTTCTGCACATCACTCATCAGTGATTCTTGATGATAAGCTATGGTGTTTATCATCATCTCTACAACTATTCACTGTAATGTCATGAGTTTAAGTGGGATTGAAAGTGATCACTGAGGTGAGATTACACTGACCTCTTAATACTGTCTTTCACAGTTTAACCTCACTGCATTGTTCAATCTCATTGAATTGTAGCTATAGTTCTTAGATATGGCAATATCCACACCATTTGCGTTAGGAAAAGAGTTTTAATATTTTACTGTTTCCAATACTTTCCTTGGAGTCATTACTTTATTTTGAAGCATACTTGGAGAGTGTTTTAGAAAGTATTTCTTTTACTTCTTTCCAGGAAGAACTTCAGTAAATTTTTACACTATTAAAATGGCAGATTGGTGGCATGAAAAGAAAACTGAATTTGAATTCAGGAAACCCCAATTTCAATTTGAATTCTTCTACTATATGTAGTTGTATGACATTGAAGAATTCACTTAACCTTTCTGAATCTCAGTTTTCATTAAACAAATAAAGGATTTTATGTCAAAATACTATGAGAAAAATATACGATATGAATTTAAGACATTAATACTATTAAGAAAAACATGTTAACATGTTAGGGATATGTAAGAAACTTCTGAGTTCCCAGAGGAAATAGTTGCTTACGTACTCTTATCTCTCCACTTCCTCCGTAAAACAAACATTCAGACCGACAAGTATGGCAAACAAAGCTGTTCAGAATCCACACTTAGAGCCTGAATTGGGATCAGAAATTACAACATACTTTCACATGTGTAAGTAGGGAAATCAATACCTGCACACAGCAGAGCAAGCTCTAGAGCTCACCCCAGAGACAACAGGTGGCAACATGAGGGGTTCTGTGCGGAAGAGGAGAAGCATCAGACACCTTGTATGACAGACAACAGATCAAAATTATCTCCCAGGAAGAGAGATTCACACCCTAAATGCCATCTTAGAACATTGAGAACATGAGACATGGTGGATTGGGACACTGGCCGCTGAAGAATCCATAGGCAAAGACTTAAGAATGTGCCAGAGCAGAGATGGAAACCTTGCAAGAGCCCCACTGCAGGGAATGGCAGATGACTAAGAAGGGGAAGAGCACCATTGGAGGATTGGGAGTGAAAGGAAAGAAGGAAACAAGCCCTGAAAATTAGGAGATCTATAGAAATTTTAAACAAAAAAAATCACAAAATCAGAAGACATAAAATATCCCTCACCCACCCGAACCAAGCACTACTAATTTTAAAACGACAACACAGTATACAAAGAGAAGGGTATCCACACAGTAACAGATGTTGTGGGCCAAACATACTGCTCAGCCCTGCCTACATACCCCATTATTGTTGATACAGAAGAAGACAAGACATTTCAAAATTAGCATAAATTGGCAGACGGCATCCATACAAAGGTATTGTAAATAGAAAAGTTTTTACCTGTTAGCAGGTAAAAACTACAACATAACAGCACAACCTGACTAAATATTCTTTTTTTTTTAAGATTTTTTTTGATGTGGACCATTTTTAAAGTCTTTACTGAATCTGTTACAATATTGCTTCTGTTTTATGTTTTTTTGGTTTTTTGGCCACGAGGCATGTGGGATCGTAGCTCCCCAACCAGGGATTGAACCCGCACCACCTGCATTGGAAGGCAAAGTCTTAACCACTGGACCACCAGGGAAGTACCCTGACTAAATATGCTTAAGCAAATATTTGTACGTGTAAATAAAATATGTCAAATCAGAAACTCAAAAATGAAGAACCAAAATGGGCATACACACACATATACTACACACACAGAAGATATGAGTGACTAAACTCAGAAAAGAAAAATATAAAATCAAACTGAAAATAAAGACTCAATTATAAGATGTCCAAGGGAGACTAGATTCAACTGAAAATATAACATTGGATGTTGAAAAAAAGATAATATAGCAAAAAGATAGAAAATTTTAAAATGAAGAAGAATCAAAGACAGTGAAAGATATAAGATAGATGATCCAACATATATATATATATATATATATATATATATAAAAAACTACAATTTAAGAAGAAAAGCAAAAAAAATTAAGCTAGTCAGTTTTAAGATATATCGTAGTAAAACTATGAAACATTAAAAATAAAGAAAAAATTTTCTGCCTTTCCAGGTAAAAAGACAAATTTACTTAAAATAAATCAGGTTGGCATCACACTTTTTAACAGTAACATATAAAAGCAACACACTGGGAAAGCAATAGCTTAAAGGAACTCAAAAGAGAAAGTATGAGCCAAAAATCTTATATCCAGCCAAGCTCTTCTTCAAGTAACAAGGCTACAGACAATGTAGCCTGCAAACACCAGAGGAATACTGTCCTCATGAACAATTCCTGAGACCCTATGAGAGGACAAGCTCTATCTGACCAAAACACACAGGGGGAACATCAGCCATAGGACTAATAGTGAGCATTGAATATGCTTAATTATAGATCCAAGGTTCAAGCAAATGTGCGGGGCGAAGGTAGAAGATAGTGTGTAAAAGTTATGAATTCTGACCTAGTAGGAATAATTCAACCAAAAATCAGAGGAGAAAGAGACAGAAAAAGAAATTAGATAAGCTCATTGACTGTCACGTAATAAGCAGGAGTTGAAGATATCACTTAAAGTTGTCCAAACAAAGAGAAAGTATCTAAACAAGGGAAAAGAGGACAAAGAACAGCATATAAATTATGAACATAAAAGTAACCAGTAGCACAAAAATACAGATCTTCCTAATGAAGAGAGCACTGTAGAAAAAGGGGCAAAGAAAACAGAGCATAGAGAGAAAGAAAAACAGTAAATATAGCCTATAATTTGTAAATATATGCAATATAAAACATAAAAAGAATGATCAAGCTGAGACCAAACATATTTGTGATATAAGTAACACAAAATTGGCTTACCTCACCTATTTTTAAAAATTTAGATTGATTTACAAAGCAAAACCCTAATATATGCCAAATACAAAGAAAAACATAGTTAAAAATAAATAATTCTAAAATGTTAACAGTAAAAGGATGGGTAAATGTATACCATGAAAATCCAAACAGTAAGAAAGCAGGGATGGCAACCCTGAGAGTAAACAAGGGAGAATTCAGACCAAAAATCAGCAATTGTGATAAAGGCTTTTACAATGCTAAGAACATCAATTTGCAATAAATATATAACAATTACAAATATATATGAACCAAACAGAAACTCATCAGTAATAATAAGGACTTTTTATTTCTCTCACTTCGTATCAAGCCTGCAAAGGATCCTTCTCACTCCCAAGTCAATCAGCAATTCTCAACTTTTGTTTTACATTGGAATTATCTGAAGACCTTTAGAAACACTGATGGCTATGGCCTCACACCCGGAAATTCTGATTTAACAGGTTTGTAATATACCTAGGCTGTAAGAACGTTAACTTTCCCAGATGGTTCTAATGTGCTTAGAAGATTGAAAACCACTGAAATAGAGCAAAAAGGATTGGAAAAATAGTGAAATGACCTTTCTACAATGAGAAAATAATATTCACAACAGCAAGCAAGTAGATACTTAGAAATAAACTTAACAACAAACATGCAAAAATGATGAGAACAGTTGAAGAAAAAGGGATTTCTTCATCTTGAAAAGGATGTAAAGCCATTGCATATACTGTGATTGTCCCTAAGAGAATATATAAATTAAATGCAGTCCCCATAAACACACCAAGTCTTCTGAGAGCTAGACCAGTTAAATCTAACATTCATATAAACCAGACACGTGTAGAGCTAGGAAACTCCAAAAAAAAAAAAAAAAAAGCATACACTGGTATTGAATTTTGTTGAAAGCTTTCCCTGCATCTATTGAGATGACCATATGGTTTTCCTCCTTCAATTTGTTAATATGGTGTATCACATTGATTGATTTGCACATATTGAAGAATCCTTGCATTCCTGGGATAAACCCCACTTGATCATGGTGTATGATCCTTTTAATGTGCTGTTGGATTCTCTTTGCTAATATTCTGTTGAGGATTTTTGCATCTATGTTCATCAGTTATATTGGTCTGCAGTTTTTTTTTGTGACATCTTTGTCTGGTTTTGGTATCAGGGTGATGGTGGCCTCATAGAATGAGTTTGGGAGTGTTCCTCCCTCTGGTATATTTTGGAAGAGTTTGAGAAGGATAGGTGTTAGCTTTTCTCTAAATGTTTGATAGAATTTGCCTGTGAAGCCATCTGGTCCTGGGCTTTTGTTTGTTGGAAGATTTTTAATCACAGTTTCCATTTCAGTGCTTGTGATTGGTCTGTTCATATGTTCTATTTCTTCCTGATTCAGTCTTGGAAGGTTGTGCATTTCTAAGAATGTGTCCATTTCTTCCAGGTTGTCCATTTTATTGGCATGTAGTCGCTTGTAGTAATCTCTCAGGATCCTTTGTATTTCTGCAGTGTCAGTTGTTACTTCCCCTTTTTCATTTCTAATTCTATTGACTTGAGTCTTCCTTTTTTATTTGATGAGTCTGGCTAATGGTTTATCAATTTTGTTTATTTTCTCAAAGAACAAGCTTTTAGTTTTATTGATCTTTGCTATCACTTCCTTCACTTCTCTTTCATTTATTTGATCTGATCTTTATGATTTCTTTCTTTCTGCTAACTTTCGGGGGGTTTTGTTCTTCTTTCTCTAATTGCTTTAGGTGTAAGGTTAGGTTGTTTACTTGAGATGTTTCTTGTTTCTTAAGGTAGGATTGTATTGCTACCAACTTCCCTCTCAGAACAGCTTTTGCTGCATCCCATAGGTATTGGGTTGTCATGTTTTCATTGTCATTTGTTTCCAGGTATTTTTTGATTTCCTCTTTAATTTCTTCACTGATCTCTTGGTTATTAGGTAGTGTATTGTACAGCCTCCATGTGTTGGTATTTTATACAGATTTTTTCCTGTAATTGATATCTAGTCTCATAGCATTGTGGTCAGAAAAAATACTTGATATGATTTCAATTTTCTTAAATTTACCAAGGATTGACTTGTGACCCAAGATATGATCTATCTGGAAGAATGTTCCATGAGCACTTGAGAAGAAAGTGTATTCTGTTGTTTTTGGATGGAATGTCCTATAAATATCAATTAAGTCCACCTTGTTTAATGTATCATTTAAAGCTTGTGTTTCCTTATTTATTTTCATTTTGGATGATCTGTCCATTGGTGTAAGTGGGGTGTTATTGTGTTACTGTCAATTTCCCCTTTTATGGCTCTTAGCATTGGCCTTATGTATTGAAGTGCTATGTTGGGTTCATAAAAATTTAGAATTGTTATATCTTCTTCTTGGATTGATCCCTTGATCATTATGTAGTGTCCCTCTTTGCCTCTTGTAATAATCTTTGTTTTAAAGTCTATTTTGTCTGATATGAGAATTGCTACTCCAGCTTTCTTTTGATTTCCATTTGCATGGAATATCTTTTTCCATCCCCTCACTTTCAGTCTGTATGTGTCCCTAGGTCTAAAGTGGGTTTCCTGTAGACAGCATATATACAGGTCTTGTTTTGTATCCATTCAGCAAGTCTATGTCTTTTAGTAGGAGCATTTAATCGATTTTGATTTAAGGTAATTATCAATATGTATGTTCCTATTACCATTTTCTTAATTCTTTTGGGTTTGTTACTGTAGGTCTTTTCCTTCTCTTGTGTTTCCTGCCTAGAGAAGTTCCTTTAGCATTTGTTGTAGAGCTGGTTTGGTTGTGCTGAATTCTGTTAGCTTTTGCTTGTCTGCAAAGGTTTTAATTCCTCCATCAAGTCTGAAATTCAACACCCATTTATGATAAAAACCCTCCAGAAAGTAGGCAGAAAGGGAACTTTCCTCAACATAATAAAGGCCATATATGACAAACCCACAGACAACATCGTCCTCAATGGTGAAAAACTGAAACCATTTCCACTAAGATCAGGAACAAGACAAGGTTGCCCACTCTCACCACTATCATTCAACGTAGTTTTGGAAGTTTCAGCCACAGCAATCAAAGAAGAAAAAGAAATAAAAGGAATCCAAATCGGAAAAGAAGAAGTAAAGCTGTCACTGTTTGCAGATGACATGATACTATACACAAAGAATCCTGAAGATGCTACCAGAAAACTACTAGAGCTAATCAATGAATTTGGTAAAGTATCAGGATACAAAATTAATGCACAGAAATCTCTTGCATTCTTATACACTAATGATGACAAATCTGAAAGTGATATTAAGAAAACACTCCCATTTACCGTTGCAACAGAAAGAATAAAATACCTAGGAATAAACCTACCTAAGGAGACAAAAGACCTGTATACAGAAAACTATAAGGCACTGATGAGAGAAGTTAAAGATGATACAAATAGATGGAGAGATATACCATGTCCTTGGATTGGAAGAATCAACATTGTGAAAATGACTATACTACCCAAAGCAGTCTACAAATTCAATGCAATCCCTGTCAAACTACCACTGGCATTTTTCACAGAACTAGAACAAAAAATTTCACAACTTGTATGGAAACACAAAAGACCTCGAATAGCCAAAGCAATCTTGAGAAAGAAAAACAGAGCTGGAGGAATCAGGCTCCCAGACTTCAGACTATACTACAAAGCTACAGTAATCAAGACAATATGGTACTGGCACAAAAACAGAAAGATAGTTCAATGGAACATGATAAAAAGCCCAGAGATAAACCCACGCACATATGGTCCCCTTATCTTTGATAAAGGAGGCAAGAATATACAATGAAGAAAAGATAGCCTCTTAAATAAGTGATGCTGGAAAAACCTGACATCTACACGTACAAGAACGAAATTTGAACACTCCCTAACACCATACACAAAAATAAACTCAAAATGGATTAAAGACCTAAATGTAAGGCCAGACACTATCAAATTCTTAAAGGAAAACTGAGGCAGAACACTCTATGGCATAAATCACAGCAAGATCCTTTTTGACTCACCTCCTAGAGAAATGGAAATAAAAAGAAAAATAAACAAATGGGACCTAATGAAACTTAAAAGCTTTTGCACAGCAAAGGAAACCATAAAGAAGACGATAAGACAACCCTCAGAATGGGAGAAAATATTTGCAAATGAAGCAACTGACAAAGGATTAATCTCCAAAATTTACAAGCAGCTCATGCAGCTCAATATCCAAAAAACAAACAACCCAATCCAAAAATGGGCAGAAGACATAAATAGACATTTCTCCAAAGAAGATATACAAATTGCCAACACACATGAAAGAATGCTCAACATCATTAATCATTAGAGAAATGCAAATCAAAACTACAATGCGGTATCATCTCACAATGGTCAGAATGGCCATCATCAAAAAATCTAGAAACAATAAATGCTGGAGAGGGTGTGGAGAAAACGGAACACTCTTGCACTGTTGGTGGGAATGTGAATTGGTACCGCCACTATGGAGAACACTATGGAGGTTCCTTAAAAAACTACAAATAGAACTACCATATGACCCAGCAATCCCACTACGGGGCATATACCCCGAGAAAACCATAATTCAAAAAGAGTCATGTACCAAAATGTTCATTGCAGTTCTATTTACAATAGCCCGGAGATGGAAACAACCTAAGTGTCCATCATCAGATGAACGGATAAAGAAGATGTGGCACATATATGCAATGGAATATTACCCAGCCATAAAAAGAAACGAAACTGAGCTATTTGTAATGAGGTGGATAGACCTAGAGTCTGTCATACAGAGTGAAGTAAGTCAGAAAGAGAAAGACAAATACCATATGCTAACACATATATATGGAATTTAAGAAAAAAAAATGCCATGAAGATCCTAGGGGTAAGACAGGAATAAAGACACAGACGTACTAGAGAATGGATTTGAGGATATGGGAAGCGTGAAGGGTAAGCTGTGACAAAGCGAGAGAGAGGCATGGACATATATACACTACCAAATGTAAGGTAGATAGCTAGTGGGAAGCAGCCGCATAGCATAGGGAGATCAGCTCGGTGCTTTGTGACCACCTGGAGGGGTAGGATAGGGAGGGTGGGAGGGAGGGAGATCCAAGAGGGAAGAGATATGGGAATATATGTATATGTATAACTGATTCACTTTGTTATAAAGCAGAAACTAACACACCATTGTAAAGCAATTGTACTCCAATAAAAACGTTAAAAAAAAAAAAAGCAGTAAGAGTTGACTAGCCCTAATATGTAAAACATATTATCAAAACACTAATTAAAACTGTGTGGTACTGGTCATGAATTGACAGACTGACCAGTAGAACAGAATAGGAAGTTCAAAAACAACTCCAAAACATGTAGCAATTTAGTGAGTGATAAGGAAGGCATATCAAATGGATGGGAGGAAAGATGGACTTTACAATAGATGTTCTTGAGACATCTGAAAAATGGTAATTTGGACTCATACTTTATACTAAATGGACAAGAGATCGAAATGTAAAAACTGATGTTTAAGTACTAGAATAACACATGGGTGAATTTCTTTATAACCTGGATGTGAGCAAAGTTTTCCTAACTCAAAATTCAGTTGCAATTTAAAAAAAGATGAATAAACTCTACTACATTAAAAAAAAGTTTTCATTGTAAAATTATGTCAAAGAAAAAATGAAAATCTGGGAGAAAACAACTGCAATATGTTCAACATATACAAGGCTAGTTTCCCTATCATACAAAGAACTCAAAATGAGAAAAAAAAGCCAAGCTGACAGAAAAAGGGCAAAATCCACGAATAGTTCACAGAAAAAGCTAGAACAAATGTCTCTTAAATTTTGAAAAGATGTTCACCTGCCTACTAAAACTGAAAGTACATTGAAATACCAATGTATCAATAAAAATTAGTTCTCTTATCACACAAGTTTCTTTGTTTTTTTTTTGGCTGCACCGCATGGCTTGCAGGATGCTAGTTCCATGACCAGGGACTGAAGCTGGGCCACGGTAGTAAAAGTCCGGAGTCCTAACCACTGGACTGCCAGGGAACTCCCATCACACAGGTTGCCATTCTTCATTAAATGAAACCAGGGCTCTTTGGTTAAAATGGTGGGTTTCAGATTTGGGAGAAAAAGAGAATAAGGTTAACACTAAATATTGTGTTCTAGAAATCAAGAAAGTGCTCTAAGACTAATGAGGCTATGCTAGATGGGCATAGGAATCCACTTGAAGTGCCTACCATTGGTCAAATTTGGGACAATTAAAGCATCAAAAAATAATAAAAGTAATGGGTTACATAAAACTGAAATTTAAAAAAAGGATCATGAGTTCATAATGATACTCAAGAGAGAAAGAGGGAAAGAAAGGACTAAAAAAGAGGAGAGAGGGGGCTAATAAATAAGAAAGGATTGACAGAGTTAGTAAATAATACCATTTACAACTCCCAGTGTAAGAATTTTTTAGGACAAGAATCCTCAATGCATGCTAAAAGGATTGGATGAAATTTTAGGGGTTGTATTCATTTTCTATTAGAGTTGCAACAAATTATCAAAAGTTTAGGGGTTTAAAACAATACAAATTTGTTAACTTATAGTTCTGTAGGTCAGAAGTCAGACATGGGACCCACTAGGCTCAAATCAAGCAGGTCAGAATTCCTTCCTGGAAGCCTTAGGGGTGAATCTGTTTCCTTGTCTTTTCCGCTTCTAGAAAATGCCTGCATTCTTTAGCTTGTGACTCCCTTTGTCCATTTTTAAAGAAAATCGTGTTACATGTCACTAACAAGTCTTCCTTAGTCACATCTCCCTCTCAATCTTCCACCTCCATCTTTGACTTGTAAGGACCCTTGTGATTACATTGGGCCCATATGGATAATCCAAGGTAATTTCCACATATTCAGGTCAACTGGTTAGCAACCTTAATTCTATCTGCTACCTTCATTCCCCTTATCCATCCCTTAACTGAACACATTCACAGGTCCCACGGATAAGGACATAGACATCTGTAGGGGTAATAAGGTGAGGGTGGTATTATTCTGTTTACCATGGGGAGACAGGACTGCATGCTGTCAAAGTTTTATGCCCCAGATTACTATTGATTATATACACATAAAAGAAACAGAAGGTACCTTTACAAGTGAGAGATCCAGCTTAATTAAGGGCTCAAATGTAGTCTCACCAATAATGGGACAAAAGGCCATTCCAGGCCTCTGGATGTAAAGCAACAGCAAGAACATTAACTCACTGGACTTCCCTGGAGGTTGAGAATCCGCCTGCCAATGCAGGGTACACGGGTTCGATCCGTAGTCTGGGAAGATCCCACATAACAGAGCAACTAAGCCCATGCACCACAATTACTGAGCCTGTGTTCTAGAGCCCACGAGCCACAACTACTGAGCCCTCATGTCACCACTACTGAAGCCCGTGCTCCACAACCAGAGAAACCAGCGCAATGAAAAGCCCACGCCCTGCAACAAAGAGTAGCCCCCGCTCGCCGCAGCTAGAGAAAGCCCGCGCGCAGCAATGAAGACCCAACGCAGCCAAAAATAAATAAATAAATAAATAATTTTTTTTTTAAGAGTAACATTAACTCACCTATGCAGCACTATTGTCAAAAATATTTAACCTTAATTTAAACCTGAGGAAAGAAATCAATAAGTCCGGATAACAACATATTCTATAAACTAGTAGCCTGGATTCTTAAAAAATTTCAATGGCATGAAAGAAAAAAATAGCAAGTGAATTGTTACAGATTAAAGGAGCCCAAAGAGATGTGACTGTGAAATACAATGTGTCTTTCTTGACTGGATCCTGGTTAAAGGTGAAAATCAGCAAAAATGATATGTTTAGAGAATTCAGAGAATTTTAAATATGATCTGTTTAATATGCAAAATTAAGGTGTTCTGAGAATTACAGAATTTTAAATATGGTTTGTTGAATATGCAAAATTAACTACTCATATTAAACACTTACATCTGATCATGATATTGTGGTTATTTGACAGAATGCCCTTGCTCTGAAGAGACAGTATTTACGTTTGTGATATCACGACGTCTTCGGCTGGCTTTCAAATAGCCCAGCAGAAAAAGAGGGTGGGCAAGATGTGTACGGGACGTATGTAGAGAAAAAGTGAATATGAAAAAAGTATTAACAGTTGGTGAAACTAAACAAAAGATGAACTCCACGGCTGAAGTTTCTTGCTTGCACAAGGTGGTAGATGGTGGATGTGGGCAGTTGGTTTCGCCTCAGGGCGTCTATCACCATCCGGCATTTATCTAGCTATCACCTAATTTGTTTTCAACATTTGACCAAATAAGCCAAATAATGAACCCTCAATCTTCTGAAAAGCTAAAACTTTTCCTTCTCTGTATTTATTTTATTTTCTAATTTTATTTTATATTACAGTTGATTTATAATGTTGTGTTAGTTTCAGGTGTACAGCAAAGTGATTCAGTTATACATATATCCATTCTTTTTCAGATTCTTTTTTGGGATTAACATATACACACTGCTATATATAAAACAGGTAACAAGGACCTACTGTGTAGCGTAGGGAACTCTACTCAATATTCTATAATAACCTAAATGGAAAAAGAATCCTTCTAATCCTTCTTTTAATTTTATACCCATTGCTGAATTTTTAAAGTTGGTTTAAATGCTTCATAGCTTAGACTTTATTTGGCTACCATGAACTTCTCTAGCCAGAAAACATTTCCTCTTTCTTTCTTCTAAGACTTGGTCGAAGCTTTGCTCCCCTACAAACAGATCATTAAGATGAATACAGTAAATATCTTCCTACTTTCATACTTAAGGAAATGTCTTCTTCTCTCTACCCAGGTAAAGAAATAACCTGCAATTTCTCTCATAGTTCCAAATGTATGGTTTGATGACTTGTTTGTAAACTATGTTTCATAGCAGAAGAGACCCTTTCCTGACATTCTACCACACTGAGCGTCTACCATGTTGTGGACATTTCATACATGTTACAGAAACATAAGGGAAGATTTTCTAAACCACATTTTCACATATTCTTCAGGATGGAAACTTTCAAACCAACTCTTTATCCTCCTCTGAGGGTGTAAATTTCCAAACAGCAGAAGCGAGGACAGCAGAAAGGACAAAATACAGGAACATGTACCCTTAAAAAGCCAGTACAAATGTTTAAAAAGCGATTCCCTAACATTTACAGCTGTTTTTTCTTATAGAAGTTTCCTTATGATTCCAGCATTGTGTCACCTGATAAGCTACATTGCTCCTTACTATTCCAGATAATACGCAACTGGGTTTTGGAGAACTCTTTATTAAAATGCCCTTAAGTCATAAAAGCGTACTTTGAAGTAGAACAGTAGGCAGCTGCTTCAGTAAGTTGAAGATCAAAGATGTTGCTCTCCCTATGGCCAATAAGAATGAAAACTTGATTTTAGTGCAGAAGTGTTTGGGGAGAAGAAACGATTTCTTACTGAAAAAAGAAAGCTAGAAACGGGGCAAGGAGGCTGTGGACCTGTCTGCTTCACTCCGTGGGTCATGTATTTCTCCAATAGCCTAGCAGACCTTCTTTGAATCAGTCTTTTTCAGTTTAAAACCTTTTCTTCAACTCCCCATTCTTTTTCTTCTCAACAGCTGGTCCCTTATCTTTGCCCTTGAAAGAGAACATGCTGGCCTGGCCCCCAGAGACAAGTCCTCTGAGGCGAGTGTGTACCGTTTCCTATTCTCACTGCTCTCGTTCTGATACAAACCACCACACATTACATTATTTTTTCGTCCTCATTATTCTCCCATTCATGCTTTGTGAATGCCAGCAACAGGACTTCAGAATAAAAATGCTCACAGCAGCCACCTCAAGAAGCTGTGTGGTATCAACTTTTGAGACGGACTGTTGACTGACCATTTGCTTTGTACTTTCGAGGAGACTGGCTAGGGAGTGAAACTGAGCCGGTTCGACATCTCTTGATCATACAACTCCTGGAGTTTCCCTGAATTCTGAAGCAAAATGGTCAGTTAATCGCAGCATAGAGTGTTAAGGAAGAGAAGAGAGGGATGGGGGAGCCAGACTGGTTTTTCCACAGTGCTGTACCAATGGGATCAGCATCCTGTCCTAGGAGACCTTCTGGACTGACCTCAAGAGAGAAAGTCTGCACAGAGCAATGGCTGAGCCTTGAGGTTTCTAGAGAAGGCCCAGTTTATGTTAAATAATGTACCCACCACACTATTTGATATTCAATTCACATTCAAGAACAGTTATCAAACCATGAGAGGTAGAGTTTAGATCTGAGGGTTATCCACTTCGTATTCTCTTTTAGAACTAATGGAGATTATAGCCTAAGGAGCCATTCCTTTTGAAATTTTCAAGAATTCCCCAAACTACCCAAAGATCACATGGGGATGCCCTGAAGAGTTGAGCAAAGTCCAAAGCTGATATCGCATATACCCCATGCCAAATGGATGGATGAATATACGTGTATGTATCAGAACAGAAAACCCAGTAAGCATGGGTATGAATGCAGTTCTGCCCTCAAAACTCCCTACAAAATTTTGCTGTCCAGACGACAGAAAGTCTAAGAATTTGATTATTTCCTAGGATAGGACTGAATTCTGCATGTAAGCACTCCCAGTAGACACAGCATAGATTTCAACACATAGAATGACTCTCTACAGGAAATAGACTTTTCCCATTTTTCTGTAATTTTTCTCAAATGCTAAAGGAATGGCATAGGCACAACGAAGCCATTAAGATACATCTGGCCATACAAATATTTCCAACTGCATATTAACTATACATATGGATATATTTCTATATGCTCATATAGATAATCTTCCATATTTAAAAACTCATTTTCTCCTGGCATTCTCCGCCACCTCTACCCCAAGTAAACAAATGTGTTTGAGGACGAAGAGTTCTAGTTGGAATCGTCTTTCATAAAACCATTTCAAACTCCTAGTTTGGAAGCAAATGGTGCCATAGTAACTGAAGGCTACGTGGTTCTCAGCTCATATTCTGAAGTGAATGCAGCGGATCAAATCAGTAATCTGTTGGCAGCCCCAGTAGTTCACAGGTCTATCTTTACTCTTCCCCGTCTCTCTCCACCATGGGCACTTCCATCTAAGTAGAAGAGCAGCTAGAATACAGGGCTCCATATTAAAGGACTTTATCAGGGACTGTGTTTTGAATACCTAGTTTAGAAAAAGAGTAATGTGAGCCTCTCGAAACAGCTGAAAACCTTTAGACTGTACTTTTGGGGGAAAAGAAATGAAAATACCTTGTGTTCATGAAATGACGCTCTTCTTTTGTTTTCATGTGAGACTGATCATGATAGTTATACATCTTTTGCTTCTGAGAAGTCAGTCACAGGAATGAAACAAGGCATTGAGAAGTGGTGTCAGGGTTGCTGCTGCTGCTGCTTTTTAACATATAGACTGTTTTTTAGTTTTAGCTTCACAGCAAAATTGAGTAGAAAGTAGAGATTGCTCACCCACTACCCCCCGCCAACAACCACAGCTTCCCCCATTATCAAATGATGTCATGGGGTGGGGCCCTAAGCCGATAGGATGATTATTCTTATAAAAGAGACACCAGAAAGCTCACTCTCTCTCTCTCCATGACACACACTGAGGAAAGGCCATGTGAGGACACAGGAAGATGATGGCCATCTGTAAGCCAGGAAGGGAGCTCTTACGTTGAACCAAATTGGCCAGAAACTTGATCTTGGACTTTTAGCCTCCCAAACTGTGAGAAAATAAATTTCTGTTATTTAAGCCTTCCAGTCCACGCTATTTTGTTATGGCAGCCTTAGCTGACTAATATAGGCATTGTTCTAGTTAGCTATTGCCAAATAATGAAACATTCCAAAAGTTAGTGTCTTAAAGTGATAACAATCATTTCCTTACCTCTCACAGATTCTGAGGATCAGAAACTCTGGAAGGATTCAGCTGGGCGGTTCTGGCATGGTTGCTTTTCTTGTGGTTCCAGTCAAATTTTGACTGGAACAGGAAGAGCTGAGGGCTGGCACCTCTCATGTATGCTCAGGGAATACATGGGGTCTTTCTGCACAGGCTGTGGGACTTCCTAAGAGCATGAGAGCCTCAGGGTTGACAAACGGCTTGCATGGCGCATGATAATATTAAATTAGTATACCAGGAAAAAAGGCAGAAGTGTCACTTTTTTTTTTTTAACATTTTTATTGGAGTATAATTGCTTTACAATGGTGTGTTAGTTTCTGCTTTATAACAAAGTGAATCAGTTATACATATACATATATCCCCATATCTCTTCCCTCTTGTGTCTCCCTCCCTCCCACCCTCCCTATCCCACCCTTCTAGCTGGTCACAAAGCACTGAGCTGATCTCCCTGTGCTATGCAACTGCTTCCCACTAGCTATCTCGTTTACATTTGGGAGTGTATATATGTCCATATATACACTACCACTCTCTCACTTTGTCCCAGCTTACCCTTCCCCCTCCCCGTGTCCTCAAGTCCATTCTCTAGTAGGTCTGTGTCTTTATTCCCTTCTTGCCCCTAGGTTCTTCATGACCACTTTTTTTTTTTTTTTTAGATTCCATATATATGTGTTAGCATACAGTATTTGTTTTCCTCTTTCTGACTTACTTCACTCTGTATGATGAACTCTAGGTCCATCCACCTCACTACAAATAACTCAATTTCGTTTCTTTTTATGGCTGAGTAATATTCCATTGTATTTATGTGCCACATCTTCTTTATCCATTCGTCTGTCGAGGGACACTTATGTTGCTTCCAAGTCCTGGCTATTGTAAATAGAGCTGCAATGAACATTTTGGTACATGATTCTTTTTGAATTATGGTTTTCTCAGGGTATATGCCCAGTAGTGGGATTGCTGGGTCATATGGTAGTTCTAGTTTTAGTTTTTTAAGGAACCTCCATACTGTTCTCCATAGTGGCTGTATCAATTTACATACCCACCAACAGTGCAAGAGTGTTCCCTTTTCTCCACACCCTCTCCAGCATTTACTGTTTCTAGATTTTTTGATGATGGCCATTCTGACCATTGTGAGATGATATCGCATTGTAGTTTTGATTTGCATTTCTCTAATGATTAATGATGTTGAGCAGTTTTTCATGTGTTTGTTGGCCATCTGTATATCTTCTTTGGAGAAATGTCTATTTATGTCTCTGTCCATTTTTCGATTGGGTTGTTTGTTTTTTTGATATTGAGCTGCATGAGCTGCTTGTAAATTTTGGAGATTAATCCTTTGTCAGTTGCTTCATTTGCAAATATTTTCTCCCATTCTGAGGGTTGTGTGTCACTATCTTTTATGATCTAACCTCGGAAATCACTCTGCGTCACTCCCATCCATTCTATTATGAGCAAGTAATGGCCTGATAACTTTGAAGGATAGGGTAGCTAGCCTCCACCTCTTTATACAGAAGTGGTTAAGATTTTAGAAGTATGTGTGGGATGGGAGCTCTTTTTGTGGCTATCGCTTAAAAATACAATCTGCCACAGATATATTTTGTTCCAAGGATGATGATTTTTCCATAGTAATTTGATGATGCTAAAACAGAAACCCTTCCTCATGTGGAGGCATTAAAATATGGAGTTTAGAAAAAAAAGAGATGAGTCATAAGCTATTTAGGATGAGATGAGCAGTGTTCACTCCACTTTAAGAACCTAGGGTCACAGAAGTCACGTCCAAACAGATATCTTTAAACTAACTCTCTTAGCTAAGGCCTCTGGAGAGGGCTGGGGTCAACTTGGTTGTGTGAAAGGATGATTCATCTTATAAAGCCAGAGAACCAAAGAGCCCTAAGCATCAGCTGGGACACTAGTATGAGGGGATCTGACCCAATACTGATCAATGAGCATCTTTGGTTGGACCTCAGAGTCCCTCCCAGAGCAGAACCTGGACCCGTGGGGGTTAGGGAGGAGCGGAATGGCAGGGGTAGAGGGAGTGATGGTGGTGCAAGAGGGAGGGTGGGTACCACGCAGTCCACAGACTTGGCAGCAGTCCATGAGATGGGAACAGCTGGATGAAAGTGCCCTGCAAAGATACTGAGACACCAAATCCACCAGCAGCATCACCAGCAAAGACAGCAAGGAGAGAATTTGGTAATAATGGTAAAAGAGGCTTGGTTGTCCAGACTGGAGGAGAAATCACAAAACCATTTGAGATGACCCAAAGGCTACATTCATATTTTCTGTCTGGTAGGGGACTGTCTCTTAGAATAGAGTTTCTGGGTACACAATTTCTCTTATGCCTAGAAGAGGATTGCTGGAAAACAGATCTTGTATGTTTCATATCTAGAACACCTTGTCCCAGACTTGATAGTATCAAAAAGTGATAAGAATGAATAAATCACTCTCAAAAGATCTGGACTTAGTTCACAAAGAAAGATCAAATACTGCTGAGGCTACTGATAACAGTGTTACTAAAGAACCCAAAATGTTAACTGGAGGGCTTGATGCTCCTTCTATCAATTGTTTCCCCAATACAGGTCATAGGATAAGACTACCAGGGCTAGTGAAGGAGTCAAGGTAAATCAAGATGATATTAATTCAGAGTTTTTTGAAGGTCAGAAAGATTCTTTAGAAGTGAATATTTTAAGACTGGGTCTGATGGAAACAACCAAAATGTCCATTGACAGATGAATGGATAAAGAAGATGTGTTACATATATACAATGGAATATTACTCAGCCATAAAAAGAATGAAATAATGCCATTTGTAGCAACATGGATGGATCTAGAGATTATCATACTAAATTAAGCCAGACAGTTAAAGACAGATATCATATGGGATCACTTACCTGTATATGTGGAATCTAAAATACGACACAAATGAACTTACCTATGAAACAGACTCACAAACATAGAGAATAGACTTGTGGTTGTCAAGAGGTAGTGGGGCTGGAGGAGGGTTGGATTGGGAGTTTGGGACTAGTAGATGCAAACTATTACATATAGAATGGATAAACAACAAAGTCCTACTGTATAGCACAGGGAACTATATTCGATATACTGTGATAAACCATAATGGAAAAGAATATGAAAAAGAATAGTATATGTGTGTGTGTGTGTATGTGTGTGTGTGTGTGTGTGTGTGTGTGTGTGTGTGTGTAGGTATAATTGAATCACTGTGCTATACAGCAGAAACTAATACAACATTATAAATCAACTATACTTGAATTTTAAAAAATAAAATTAAAAAATATTAAAACTGGGTCTGACAGGACTATGGGCAAAAACACTGTCAGGATCCATTAGAGTAAAATGGGATGAAATAAGTTAACTTTCCAATGCCCCTTACCTCTTTTGTGCAACCAGTGATAATGTCCTTTTTTAAAAAACAAAAAACAAAAAACAATGAATCTCCCTGTGCCATAATATACTGTTCAGGGGACTAACCTCAGCTCAGAGGAGACTGAAAATAGTTCAGGGAACTAGAGAACATGTTTTATAGCTTTGTTATTTCCTTTCCACTTTCCTTCCCAATTTCAAGAAAATATTCTACTCTTGGCAAGGGGTTAGTGTGAAATCTTTTGAACTTAATATTCTCCCATGCATAAACTGGTAACTGAAACTAAGGGGCATATTAATTCAGAGGAACAGAGTAGAGAGACTTAAGCCTTGGGGAAATAAATTCTAATTTTTATTAAATATTTGGAAGAGCATAAGAGGAAATTTTATCTATTGATGTATTTTCCTTCCAAACTTAGTGTATTGTCTTGATAATCGTTCATCATAGAAATTCATGTCAAGTCTCTCATTCTTCTCCTTAACCGCCTCCACAATACAAAGTGGTCTGAAGAAACATTGTCAACCTAAGTACACATGGCCTGAGAAATGTTTTCCTGCCACTTGGGAAGACTGTCCTACTGACCTAGGGGAAAGCTTTGGCAGAAAGAAAGAGAACACCACAGAATCAATGGATTCAATCTCAGTGATCAGTGGAGGGGGAGCCAACCCGTCCTAATTACTGTGGTTACCATAAAAGTCACTGCCTCTCCAACGCCTTCCTGCCAATTAACCACCAGTACTTTTCGATCATCCAGTGGCAGGAATTTCCTATGAAGTACTGTCTTTGGAACTGCTTTCCCTAGGAGAGTCACATATGTGGAGTATTTTCTCATCCTGTTTCAACAACACAGATTTTGGAGTAGCATTCAGAGCAGAATTAATGGGAAGACAAGCTGGGTATTCATCTAGGAGGCAGATCTAAAAGGAGAACTGAAACATCACTGGACTAAACTGGCAAAATATAAATCGGTTTTACTCTTCACTGGTGTCAACCTGTCTGTGTCGAGTACTTTTGTGAATCGCACATGAACCTGAGTTCAAAAATCAGTAATGCATGCTGCTTTGCTTACCAGGAATGAGTGATTTCGCTTAATTACCTAAATGTTAAACCCCTTAATTTGCCACCCAAGATACTGTCTCATCTAGAAAATTTCAAAAGGAAATTGAGAAAACTACAAAAATGTGGGAAATATTTTGGTTTTGTTTTTAGTCCACCCTTCTCTAACTACTGAAGGTAGTGAGTTTTCACATACAGTTTTTGTTAATTAAAAAATCAGCTTCTTCTAGTTTCCATAAAAAAGGAGGTACAAATACTTAAATATGGCTTAAGAGGTGCCAATTTATCAGTCTTCCCAGAGCAACATGTCTCAAGTCAACTTTGAGCGACACAAGACCCATCTAACCAGCTTTTCGGCATCTTTGTTGTCAGAGACAATCCATAAATGGGATGCATCTAGAAGTAGCACTGACCTTTGAAGGCCCACTTACTAGATACGTTCTTATTAAATAAACAAGTCCTTTAGTGAACCACGCTTTTGACTGTTTTTTTCCCACCAATTCTCCACTATTCACTTCTCTAAGCATATAGAATCACTTCCTCACTTTTACTCCAGAACTTTTTTTTGATGTTTGGCTAACCTCCAATTCATCATCAATTATGAATTCTCTCTGTGTCATTTATAATTCATCAAGAAACATCATGAAAATCCTACATCCAGTTAATTTGATTTCACAGTTATTTGAAGGCTAACCACAGCTTTTTAGGGACTTAACATGTGTCAGGCACTGGGTTAAAGGCTATACACACTTATACAATATTCATTTTAGCCTCATAATAACCTTCTAAAATAGATACTGTCTCCATTTAAGACAAGAAAACTGAAACTAAAACACATCGCATTTCTTTTTCCTAACATTTCACAGACAGTAAGCAGGAAAACTAGAATTTGACTCTCAGTATGTCAACTTATCAGACATCAAAACCTGTAACAGAGAAGAACAAACCTGACTCCATATTGGATCTGGTCCTTTAGCTCTAACCTTCTTGCTCTATTGCCTGTACTTAGTAATGCTGGCTCTGCACCTCTTGTAAAGGAGTGTTGCCTACAGCCTGACATCATAGCCCTTTCTCAAGGCTCTGCCTCCCAGGCTTGACCTTTAAAGGTATAACACTTTTCATTCATCTAGAGATGAAAAGTTGCAGAACAGAGAATAACATTTGTCTCGTAGAGGTGTACACGAACATCGTGACCAGACCTACGTGGACAGCTACAAAAATAAAGGATCATCACATCCCTTCTCAGGTCTGGCCAGCACCAAGAAGTCTGCAACAACCAGTCACACCCTCTCCCCTTTCAGTATAAAAGAAGCCTGAGTTCTAATTAGGGTAAGATCGTTCTTTGGGACACTGCCCACCATCTTCTTGGTCTGCTGGCTTTCTGAGTAAAGTTACTATTTCTTGTCCCAACACCTTGTCTCTCAACTTATTGGCCTGTCATTCAGAGAGCACTATGAGCTTAGACTGGGTAACAAACCCATGCTCTAAAATCCTGCACTACGGGGAATTCCTGGCTGCCCAGTGGTTAGGACTCTGCGCTTTCACTGCAGGGCCCGGGTTTGATCCCTGGTCAGGCAACTAAGACCCCACATGCCAGGCGGCCAAAAAAGAAATAAATATAAAATAAAATCCTGCACTAATTTATCAATCATTTATTGACCAAGTGATATGTACCATGCTTTTCACTGTGCCTTTTGCATTCATTCCAGATGGACTCACCAAATTTCATAGAGGCTAAATAACTTTCCAAGTGGTCTCAAAGCCTGTGAGTGGCAAAGCTAGAGATCAAAGTCAGACCTGTCTCTCCAGGTGTACAATGCCCACAATATGACTCTATCTTCAGGAAGAGTGTGAGGGTTTGCATGGAATGACTAGAAGACTGACTTCTCCCTCAGTGCCCAGAATCTCCACTGACTGCATAGAAGTTTTCACAGTACTGAATTTTCAATCTTTGGGAGGTAGTTTTCCTTTATTTGCTTGTTCTTTTTAATTTTTTATTTATTTTTTATTTGTATTTTTGGTGTAGCTGTGAGAACCTTAGTCAATATCTTGGTTAATCCATCCTTAATTTCTTCTAGGAACCTCTGGGTACCATCTGGCCAAAATTTCTCCCATACAAAAATTAGCTTTATCTATTACTTTTCTGAGGCTTTAATATGGGCTAGGATTGCCCTCTACACTTTCACCTCTAATGTTGTTTTTTAGTAGGTAAATGAACAGTTTACAAAGCACTTATCCTAAGTTATTTTTCAATTTAGCTTTTCATTTTATGTTGGCAAAATCAGAGGGATAAAAATCGGTATTAACCTAAATACTTAGCTCGTCAACACTGCAGAATTTAACAAACCAGTCCTTTGTCTTATCAGTTGAGATAGCTGCTGTGGTTGACCACTAACTAGGGTTCTTGAGGTAGATAGCTTCAGACATGGCTTTTAATGATGCTCTCTCATGCACACCTCTTGGTATTTGTGCCCTCATATATACCCTCTCCTTGAGTGTGGTCTGGATATAGTGATTTGCTTCTAATGAGCAGAATATAGCAAAAGTCATGGGTGCCATTTCCATGATCAGATTACAAAAATACTGGTTTTCATCTTGCTAAAACTTTTTCTTGCTAATACACTCTCGCCCTCTCACTTTCCCATTCTGATGAAGCAAGCTGCCATGTTGTGAAATGCTCACTGAAGATGCCCGTATGGCAAAGATCCAAGGGAAATCTCTGGCTAATAGCTTATGAGGGACTAAGGTTTTGTCCAATAACTCGCAATGAAATGAATCATGCCAACAACCATGAGAGTGAGCTAGGAGCATATCCTTCCCAATCACGCCTTGAGATGACTATAGCCTTGTTAGAGAACCCAGCTAAGCATACTCTAATTGCTGACCCAGAGACACTGCGAGACAATAAATGTATATTGTTTTAGTCTGCTAAGTCTTAGAGTAATTTGTTACATAGCAATAGATAACAAATACAGCTCATTACTTCTAGCCTTCCACAGAGCTGGGCTGAGACATGCTTTGCTTAGATTGGCCTGCCCAGGGACACCTGCTCTTTGCATCCCCAGTGAGCACCAACTCCTTGTATTTTGAAGACCATGTTTCTGAACTTGGGAGCTCATTTGCTTTAACTGTTTGCTCCTTAGAGAGAAGGCAAAACTCCATTTTCTTCAGAAACATAATCTCCCTGACACTGGGATATAGCTGTGCAGTTGTCTACCTGACTTGCCTTCTTAGGACTTAATTTCAGTGCTAAATAACGGCTGACAAATGGACTTTCTCCCCTGACTTGGAGCTCACACATTTTATCATCAGTCTCATTTAATTATTCTAATTATAACAAATAAAAAATATTTATAACTCGGTAAGAGTAGTTGTATATTTAATAATAACTTAAACCATAGCTTTCATTGAATGAGTGCTTAGGCTGCGCTACGCTTAGATCTTTATATGAGTTATATTACATAAAAGTTAAAAGTTATTATTTTCACCCACTATTCTGTTTCTCAATTTACAGATGCGTAAATGCGAGTTTTAGGGAGGTTATGTAATTGCCTACAGTTGCACAGAAAGAAATAGAACTGGGACATGAACTTGAATCCAGACAATCTGTCTCCAGAGGCCACACTCACATACTGAAAAGTACAAAACAACCCCTTTTTTTAAGACAATTGTTTAGAGCACTTTTAGGATTACAGAAAAATTGAGAGGAAGGTACAGAGATTTCCCATATATCTCCTGCTCCCACACATGCATAGCCTCCCTGTTATCAACATTCCCCACCTAGTTGTACATTTGTTGCAATTAATGAACGTACACTGACACGTCGTAATCACTCCAACGTCCACAGTTTATGTTAGGGTTCACTCTTGTTATTGTACATTCTATGGGTTTCGATAAATGTATACTGACATATATCCTCCACTACAGGATCGTATAGAGTATTTTTACTGCCCCCAAATCCTCTGTGCTCTGTCAGTTCATCAATCCCCCATTCCTAAACCCTGTAAAAAATTTTAAAATATAAAAAAATAACTTAAGCCATCACAAATCCTACTATCAGAAATAATTTCTGTTAATATATTGACTTATTTGGTTTATTTGGCTTGTTTCCTAGTTTTCTTTATGTGTAAATGTAAATTATTTTACGGGGTAAAAAATTCTGCTTTTTCTATTTAAACCTTTATTATGAATATTTTATTATGCTGTATTTAAAAAAACATGATTTCTAATAAGTATAAAATTTTCCAAAATAGTACATATCAATTTTTAAATCACTACTCTAATGTTGGACAGGACTCTAAGTTTTCCTAATAAATAATATTGCAATGTTCTTGAATGTGAAGATTTATATTCTTAGAAGTAAAAATATTAGGTTAAATGTACATTTTAAGGCTCTAGTTATGTATTAACAAAATGATTTTTAGAAAGAGAAAAAACCAAGTTACATTCCCTTAAACAATTAAGTGTTTGCATGTCTTGCCAAATCTACCCCAGTCGTTTTATTATTTCAGATTTTCCAATTATTAAAAAATTCATCTTGAAATTATTTTAATTTTTATTCCTTATTGAGCGTGGAAAAGTTATCCAAATGTTCATTCACTTATACCTAAGTTTATTAATTTGGTGCTGTTTTATTGGGAGAAGAAGAAGAGGAAGGGAGACTAGGGAGGGTGTGTGAAGCCGAGGGAAGAGGCTGAACAGAGGCACAGAGATGTGAGAAGACAAGACGTGAGGGCAAATGAGAAGCATTATAGAATTTTCAGTCTGGAAATGACAGGATAAGAATTCAATTTTTCCAAAGATTATTCTGGAAACAAGGGAGAGAGTAAATTCACAAAATAGGAATAGAGTGAAACAAAATAGGAATAGAGTGAATGGGTAACAACTAAGTCAGAGAAGTCAGCTGGAAGCTTGTTTAGTAACTGACACAAGAAAATGGGGGTCAAGATAAGCCAAAACTAAGGTGGGGGCAATAAAGAAGGAGATAAGGAGAAAGATTCAAGGGTTGTTTAGGAGGTGGAAACGATAGGGCTTGGAGGCTCTTGGACATGCGGAAAAAGGAAAAATCTGGGGTGACTGCCAGATTTCTGGTTGGTAAGACTTGGATGGAAGTATTTCACTGGTCAAGTATTAGAGAGGAATGTTGGGACAACCACGGGAAGACATCCAGGAGCCGATCAGTGGTCTAGATTTGTCACTTGGAAGAAAAGTGGGAGTTGGAGACAGAGGTTAGAAAGTGCTAGGTGGTACTTGAGGTGGCTTTTCTAAGCCTTTATCATTTATAATGTGTGGAAAATAATGTTTAATTCATAGGATTATTGAAAGGCACCAATGAAATAATGTTTATAAAGTGTTTAGCTTAGTGCCTGGAGCATAACAAACACTAAATAATGAGAGCTGCCTCTTTACTATAGTAAGAAAGCAAGAATGGTCATCAATATATCACACTTAACAGATCCTGAGAAAGATAAGCCCTAAAGTGTATCAGGTTAATATCGCAATGGGGAGAATCTAGGTGACCTTGCAAAGAGCGGTTTCCACAAAGGAGTAATTGTGATTGGGAGAGTTTTTGTAATTGTGATTGGGAGGACTGTTTTGAAGTGTTCCAAAAGCAAACTGTAGTGAAAGCAAGAGATGGATGAGGCTGAATATCAAACATGAAATGCAACAGTAAATCATGGTGTTCAGTCTCTGTAGTAGGCAGAATAATGGCCCTCTAAAAATCTCTATATCCTAATCCCTGGAATTCGTAACTATGTTACTGCACATGACAAAAGATATTTTGCATATATGATTAAGGAAGTTAAAATGGGGAAATTACTTTGTATTATTTGGGTAAGTGTAATTATAAACGTCCATGTAAGAAGGAGGCAGGAGGGTCAGGGTCAGTGAAGGAGATGAGATGACAGAGGCAGAGGCCAGAGTGATGCAGCCACAATCCAAGGAATGTGAGCAGCCTACAGAATAGAAGTGGGAAAAGATAAAGAACAGATTCTCCCTTAGAGTCTCCAGAAGGGACACTGACTTTAGTCCTGCAAAACCCATTTCAGGCCTCTGACCTCCAGAACTGTGAGAAAAACTTTTACTGTTTTAGGCCACTGAGTTGTGTAATGAGTTTCAGCAGCCATGGGAAATGGATACGGTTCGTTAAGAGTATGAAGGGGGGTAAGATCCAGAGCCTATGCTAGGGGATCAGATCTGGCTTACGTGGGGACCTCAGCAGCCCATGCAGGGTAAACAACTGCCCAGATAATCCCCAAGTGGCCAATCAGCATAGCCTTGATTAGAGTCTAGAACCATGCCTGATACAGAGCAAGTGTTCAATATATATGGAATAAATTAATAATTCTGAGCATTTTATTTTTTTAATTACACTTTGATCTCACTTCTATCTTTCCAACCTCCTCAGATGCTTACCTAAGAGTTCTAAATTTTAAAGGTTGTTTCATTTCCCCTGAAAATGTTGCCATCTCATGTGATTTGCTGAGTATAAAACAAAAGTTGACACGTAAAGTAAAAGTATACGTGTAAACTAAAGTTGACGAATTTCAGTTCATCTCCACAGAAGAACTAATTCAAACCAACCTTCTCTCATTTCTATCTCCCTTGAATGAAAAGTTGATCCGAACAATTCAATCTCGGCTGAGATGAATTAGAAATTAGAAGCTTTCTATGCAGGTTTAAGCAGCTCCGGGATTACACTTTTACAAATTTCTTTAGAGGGAGTTAACAATAAAGATTAAAAGCAATAGCCCTGCAAAGTACATACTGTAGCTAGATGTGAAAGGACACAACAAGCTCCCGCTCAAAAAAACTCCCTGCGGCTGAGGTTCTGGTCTTCTGTGGATTCAATTCTTGCTTTCACTGACGTTCTTTGAAAAGAGCAGCCACGTTGTTTAATTCAACATTCAAAGAAGCCACTGTTAACCACGTGGTCCACTGTGATAAAGTCAAAATGTGTGTGAGAGTCCCTCCAGGCATGGAAGAAGGGCCTGGAATTCTTGCATTCTTCAGCCTCTGCCTTTCCTTCCTAGAGGCTTGACTTGACTATCTGAACTTTGTCACATGATTTGCTTCCTTTTCACTACCATCCAAAGTGCTGTTTGAGGCTCCTTGGATCTTTAAAGAACAGTGTTTCCATATCGTCTTTTCTCCCCCAAGCATTTTATCCTGTATTTTAGATTACATTTTAAAAACAATTCACATCTCCTGCCTCCTTCCTGCCTTCCTGACATTCTCTTCCTTACTCTTTGTATCTGCCTCCAGTCAATGAGACTAAGGATTTGACATTAATCTTGACTAGAAAGGTAAGCAAATATTTTGAGGAGAGTGTAGGGAGTATTTTGGGGAAGGGATATGAAGAGTAGACTGAATAAACAAATTAAAAGATGGAAAATTATTTTAAATATTATAATCAGATGGTCATAAACCACACCTTTTCATGACTCCTTAACTGGTCCATTCTACCCACCATTTAGGACTGCACTGCAGATTTCCATAGCAACTCTCCTTAATTGTTAGTATGCCAATGCAGTAATTATCACATTCACAAACGAAGACTGGTCATTTTCTCAGTAGGGAAAGAAAATAACTATGGTCTATGGACGAACCAGAGAAGATGAATCATTTATTCCCTTCTCACTTAACTACATCCTGAAGCATTCCCTACCAGTTTTGCAAAAACTGTTCTTATGAGTTTGTTAATTTTGGAAGCAGAATGGACTCTTTCAGGGCACTATGGCACCCGGCAAAGATACATAATAACCCATGAGCCTACGTAAATGTGGCTTACAATGCTGGCTTTTATTGGGTTGTTTGCAAATGGACAGAAGCAATACGTAATGTCATTTTAGAGGCCTTCTTATGGTAATCAGAGACGGGCTTGAAGATGCAGGTGTGCTTTCATGTACACACACACACACACACACACACACACACACACCACGCTCCAACCTTAGAATGACTCTTCAGTTATTATGATTCTCTGTCTCAAGTATATAGATAAAAGCTCTATTCATAACAGTTTTAGGCCTTCCTGGCATCTAACATGAATGATATTTTTATTTTTATTTTATTATTATTTTTTTGCGGTACGTGGGCCTCTCACTGTTGTGGCCTCTCCCGTTGCGGAGCACAGGCTCCGGACGCGCAGCCTACGCGGCCATGGCTCACGGGCCCAGCCGCTCCACGGCATGTGGGATCTTCCTGGACCGGGGCACGAACCCGTGTCCCCTGCATCGGCAGGCGGACTCTCAACCACTGCGCCACCAGGGAAGCCCATGAATGATATTTTTAAATAAACCTTGGTTACTTTCTATATGTTTGAAAATGATGGTCGGCATAGCAAAAGAATCCATAAAACAAAAGAGACTGGAGCTTTCCAATGGCATATTTTTCAAATGCTTTAGTTGATAAGGTTGGGCTAGAAATAAGCAGCAATGTGTGGGTAATATTCTTTCCTCTGATTTCATTATATGGTTGTAACAGAGAAACGCCTACTGGTTACTAGTGGGATGTGGAGTCCGTGTGTCTCTATCGCATCATCTTGTCTGTATGTTCTAGATTGGAAGATTCTCTGTTACTCAACAAATACCGACCTTTGTGAGCCCCTGCTATGAGCCAGGCACTGTCCTAGCCCCAGCGGAGACCGCAGAGAACAAACCAACTCCATTTCTGTAGTCACAGGGCCTGTGTTCTAGTGGCAGGAAACAGCCAACCAATGAATAGATATATCATGTGACAGCTGATGGTAAGTGTTACAAGGAAAAATAAAGCAGGATAAAGAGGATAGATACTAATAGGAGTGAGGCTTATTTTATGTGGGGTGGTCAAAAGAAGACCTCTCCGAGGAGGTGACATTTGACATTTGAGCAGAGTCTTCAAAGAAATGGCTTTTCAGTTTTGCTAAATGCTCTCAGATCCCTGCACCACTTTCAGTAAATCTGAATATGAAACAAACATCTGCCAGATGAAAGAAGCAAGAAGGTAAAGACAGGAAACTCGAGTGATACATCCACACAGATCCAATTCGGGGACTAATTTATGCTTCCAAAGCATGTTCAGAAAAAAGCGAAGAAGAAATCCCCACACTGAGGTCCTTTGATGAATCACCAGTAGCTAATTGTTACCAAGCATCCCACAGGCATGACATATCATTGGAAATCTGGGTGGATTTCACAAGAGAAATGTTATTGCATTTAAACAATACCATTAGCCAATCTGATTTCACTTACTGGTATGCACTTTGTTCCAGCTATCTAGTCTAAAGATGAATTGCCCAATGGTTGTATTGTCAAAATGACAGCGTGAAAAGAGAAGCATGTGGGTTGTAATAATAATGTGGTACATGTGTAGAAGGTCAGAGAAGCAACAGATTAACATTCCAGCAAGAGATTTCCCCTGGGACATCTCTTGAAAGTATCAAAGGCCAAAGGATCAGGACACTGATAATGTGTCTGGCATTGGTGGTGAAATTGTTGTATGTATTTAGCTCTGCTGAGGACAGAGCTGTGTTCTTTTCAATTAGCTGATGAAATCTCTCCTGAACAATGAAGAAGCCAACCACGGAAACCGGCTTCAATACAGCTGAATGAATGGAAATGAGGCTGTGTGAAAATATGAGTTGCTTACTTCAGATTAATGAAATTCATTTGAATATGTTCCCTTGAGAAGGCAACTAAATAATTCCCTACCCTGGAGACTTAAGCGTACCATATATAGCATGACATTTCTTCATTGAATTTTAAACCAAATTCTCAAGTTTGCAACCCTTCTGCAAGGTGAACCTGGGGATTATGGGATGGGGGAGTCCAGTGGTCCTTTCTAACTGCTGGCTCTGTGGGGCAAAGGGTGAGGGGCAGGGAGCACACGGGCTCTGCAGGCAGAGGAACCTGGGTTTGAAACTGGATTTCCTAATTTACTGATGTGTAAAATTAAACCCCATTTTCCTTATTTTTAGAATGGGGAAAATACACGCAGCCCACATATTTGTAGGGCAGATTTAAAAAGGCAATGCCTACGGAATATTTTGTGATCGTGCAAGGAATGGGAGCTATCGCTAAATGTTACAGCTTCTCTGTGGCTTCTATGACATTCCTACTGCCTCACCTTCCCTGGTGCTGGGAGAAAAATCCTGGGTGGCTTGATACACATTAAGAGGGAATGGTAAGTTTTGTTTATATTTCTAAATATAAGTACCCCTTAACTTCAGGAAGGAAGACTGTCTGCTTTGTTTGAAACTTCATTTATGTATTTACTATCAAAAATGAAGATCTGAAAAACAGAGGGATATTTTTCAGGAAATTTCAGGAAATAAGTAAAATACAACAAGTGATTTTCAAAGTACATAGGAAATATCACAATAAAAATTTGGGAGGCAGTGTATATAATGGTTGGAATGTAGTTCCTGGATTCACTGCATGTGTTTAAATTCCAGCTCCACTACTTCTTGATGCGTAACCTCCAGCAAGTTGCTTACCCTCTCTGGGCCTCTCCTTCTTACCTGTAAAATGGGCAAATAATAGGACCCACATCATAGGGTTGATGGAGGATTAATTAAATTGGCAAAAAGCTTCAAACCATGCATGGTACTATTTGTAATTCTTGATTACTCAAACCATCATGAATGTAATTCTAATCAAAAAATGTTTTAGGGAAACTTAATAATGTTTTCAGATAGAACTTTAATTGTGATTTATAATTTTGTTACTAACATGGGTGGTTGTGTTATTACCTCTTTGCTATAAGGTCTTAATTCTTTAGATAGCAAGAGTGCTGTAAATAGCAATAAGAGAGCCTTACGCGAAGCTGACTTGACTTTGAACTGTTCTGAGAAAGCACGTTGTCCTCTTCACAGTGAGATCCCTGGAGACCATCAGAGCAGCCCCTGAAACAGAGCCCCTACCTCCCGCTGTGGGAGCCACAATTCACAGCAACATCCTCAATTCTCCCCTTCAACACAAACCCAGAGGAGCAGGGAAGACAGCCCTGTCAAAACAGCTTATGACTTGAGGACTCCAAAGGCAAGTTCCATGAAGATATAATATCTCAGTGTGGGATACACAAGTCTCTTTTTAAAAAAATCTGGTCTCTTTTATGACTTGGATAGCTAGTGTCTGGGTAAGATGTTCGAAACCGATGAAGTATAAAAGCTGGGCAGAACTCCTCATCTATTTAAGGTTCCCGGACAATGGTGTCAACTCCTCTCCTGCTCTTCACAATTATCACTTGATAGTCTTTGAATCAACAATAAAATGGAAATGGAAGAGGCAGTCTGACCTGCACCTTAAGAGGATGCTATAGAGGGCTTACAATGATTACCTGAGGAAGATGCAGCCTGATGGGCACTAAAGCAGGGATTAATAGTTTCAACTGCTGCTTGATGAATTTCTCTGAAAAGAGAGGCCTGAAGGACATTGGCAGAAAGAAATGGGAGAAAACATAAATGGCTTGTGAGAAAGAGCCAAATGGCCTTTTCCTGTTTCCTAAGAGACTGAATCTCCTGGGCTGGAGAATGTGCTGTTTCTTATAAAAGGTTCTGGAAATGCACTTTCTTACCAAAATTCAAAGCAGGGCCACAAATCATTTCTAGGAGACAAAAAACAGTAAGTAGTGTCAGCACAGAGGAATATATTGTACTTTGCGCTGCCATGAGGAATTATGGTGGGTTGTGATGAGCGGAATATAAAGTAACATAAGTTGCCTGTTGACAACAGGGTTTGAAATTATAAAATGTAAAACCAATATATTTCCTGCACACTATGAAACAGCTGGGGTATTTTTATGGCTTCTAGCAGGATACCATGCCATCTCTCAAAACCCTATAATTCTATAAGCACCATAAGTGCATCTTGTTATTTATTTTGTTTGTTTATTTGGCTTCAAGGATTTCACAGGCAGCACTGCACAGAATCAAATGTAAAGAAAGTGATCAACACTGAATTGTGCTGTCTTTAAGAATGTCCAGTCCTGCCTCTACTGAAGGGTGGGTTGGACATTATGTTCAATGTGGCAGCATACCTAGGCAGAACAGAATCTTTTCCTTGCAAGAGGGGGAAAAAAAAAATGATTCAATCAAAAATGCCACAGGAATGTTTCCCTCCATGGTCTGTGTGGAGTCTACATATAAAAATTAAGTCTTTGTCGATCTAGATGTATATGGAAGAGAAACAGCAAACAATAGAGCAAATAGAGTAAAATGCCAAAAAAAAAACCATTAAGTCTTTTATGAGGTTGACAACAGCAGAGTTCATATAAGTTCCCTTTAAATGACAGATGGTGATAAGCAAGTCAACACTTTATGTGCTAGACTTTAGAAGTGTCGCAGCCACTGACCCACATTAATGAAGAGCACAGACAAAAGGCAGGAAGCAAAACTCTGTGCCAAGCATCCTACCCTAAACAATGATTGATTGCATTGTCTTCATTCTGGTTGCTTACTCTAAACCCATGCATGTCAATCAATCAGTACAAAAGACTCTGATTGCTTAAAATGCTTTGGCTGTTACATTAGCTGTGGTTTTATGTTTTAATCAAATATCACATTTTCAATTATTATACGCTGAACTCCTGGGATACAGAATTGACTGGAAATTTGTTAGGACTTTGGCAGTGTTGGTGGTTAATGATTTGAAGCGCGTATGCAGCTGCAGATGAGCAGAGGGCTGGGAAGGGTGTGGGGTGAGTACCAGAGGATGCTCTGCTTGTGGATGGAGAGAACCATCTTACCCAGAAATAGATTCTTGCTGCCTGAAAAGGGCAGAGAATCTAGTCAAATATCTTCCCCCGGCTTGAGACAGAGGCCTTCTCTTTCCTGATTGCAGGCTCAGGAATTTTGTGAGGGTAAGCATCGCCCTTCACACAGAAGTTTGTCAGCTGTCAGCAGCTCCTGACATGACAAAATCCCAAAGCAGGGGTACTGGGGCTGTGTAATACAGAAGTGCCCAGTTGTCTGAGTTGAAAAGAGAGGAAACATCAGATGTTGCTTTTCTAACAAAGACCCAGTTTCATGCTTAACATCACAAAGATAACTTGGTTTTCTGTTCTTAGGATTAAAAAAAAAGAAAAAAAAAAAAAAAAACCTTTGTTCCCTTGAAGTAAGAGCAAGCTATGTGAAATGAATTTTAACCAGGTTCTGCCAATATCTATCAGCACACAGCATTTCATATTGCAGATAATAAGAGTCTGGAGAAAATGACAGGCAGGAGCAAGAGAAATCTGGAGGCGAGGGTCAGAGTTTGCAGCATCCAGGTCAGACAAGGGGTTGGAAGGCTTTTGGGATGAGGGTTTGATTGAACCTGAGAACATGCTGAGTGCCCATGTTCAGAGGTGTGGATTTTTTTAAAATAAAAAATAGATTAAACTAGGAATTTGGGGGGTTATTTTTCCTTTTTGCTACGCCCACCTATAAGGGAAATAAATGTGTTGATGTAGAGAAGACAATCATAAATGAATGGAGTATGTAGCTCATTATTCATGACAATAATTAAATATCACTTATTAATACGGTTTATGAAGACCTTCTCCTCTAGGTAAGACAGAGAAGTTATGAATCCTTTCCATTTAGATAAAGAAAGAAGCCAAGATTATACCAAAAAAAAGATGACACGTCTTCCCAAAGACAGGACGTTATAAGACGTGTGTGATGTCCGCAGATGCAAAGACAGACGATGTTCGAAAAACAAAGAGTAACTATGAGAGTTTGGTGAAAGGTTTAGGTTAGGTATCCTTCTTCGAATAATGTTTTAAGATTGCTTGATAACACCAGAGAATTTTAAAAGAATGTGAAAGAAAATGCCTTAACCACAGCTGGTGGAAATAAAAAAAAGCACGAGATCCAGTTATTAATCCTGGTAGCTGTTTCTTGGATACTGAAAAGAGAAGTCAAAAAGCCAGAAGCAAGTTCAACGAACATCTCTAATATGAGCCTATTTCTGGGAAATTCTCCACTAAGGGAAACAAGAAATCATATTGTATTGAGATTTATAGTCAGCACATACATCAACCATGTCTGCAAGTCTGTATTTCCCTATGGTTTATCTTCTTTTATTCTGTATCAGTTTTTTTCCTCTAAGACTCTGTGTGTATGTGTGTGTGTGTGTGTGTGTGTGTGCGCGCGCGTGTGTACAGTTAGCTGTGCAGAGATAAAAACAAGTCAATTTAGTTAAAGGTAAGAAAGGTGATGTGGTGATATGGGCACTGGAGTGACTGGGAAGATCAAAGGGCAAACTAAATACAACTCACCAGGTGACGTGCGCCACGGGATTAACTTCCCTGGGTCTCTCTTCCTCATCTACAGAAGGAGGCTTTTTACATCAGGCTTCTCTGAGACCCTTTCTAGGCCTGATATTCTACAATGTAAATGTTCCCCACATTTTCCCAAGGATTAAATCATCAATGGTGCATGCATAACACAGGGTGGGTTTTCAATTAGTACCCACACAGAGTGATAATAATTTTAATTGCATTTTGTTGTATTTCCTATTAATCTTGGAACAGAACTGCTATGTGTTAAGAAAACTGTGGAGGACACAACAGCTTAGAAAATAATTACTGTGCAAAAAAAAATTCAATTTATTCCAAAATTTTGCATTAATCTCAGGCTAAGTAAAAGGATACTAAACTGAGGTTTAGATTTCTAGGTCTAGATTTTGCTCTGTTGAGACTCTGGGCAAAGCTTTCATTTTTCATTACTTCAAAGTGAAGGGAGGATTCAGGTAAAACAATTTCTTAGACGACTTCACAATTCCCTTTTCATGATGTCCTGAGAGTGAGTGTGTTGTTATGGGAAAATCTGTGTTGTTTTTTTTTTTTTCAGACAGCGAGCCCTGGACTTGACACACAGCTCTACAACTCACTGCTGTGTGATGGGGACGGGCCGGCTCTGGGAACCTCTCTTAGCTTTCGGGATTATTCCAGGCATAAGGATGCATATAAAGTGTGTGTGTGTGTGTGTGTGTGTGTGTGTGTGTGTGTGTGTGTGTTGGGGGGGCATATACGCAACTGGATTTAGGGAATCTTAGTGAGTATTACGGAGCTTGCTCTGATTTCCCTTTGATTCTGAGCTTTCGAACTCACGGTAATTTCCATGGTTTATATACAATAATCTGTCTCAAAAAGAACCATCTTAATGTTCATCATATAGCAAAAAGCCCTCTGTTGGTATGTGAACAACTGAGTTTCAGTTGAAACCCCTAAAAAACCCTCCCAGGACTTCAGAGGAGACTGTCCCTGCAATCTCTTCCACAGCAAAGCACAGAACCTGCAATACTGTAACTCGTACAGAGTAAACCCAAGGGACAGAGCTCCACCTCAGCAGGGAATTCATTGAAGCCAAGACTGACTCCTGAATAAACCAAGAAAGTGAAACGCCTCCAGGGAAAGGGCTCCCAAGCTGCCCCCCGGCTGGGTACCCCCGGAGGTAAATCAGCTGGGTACACATCCACCCATCTGTCTATCATGTCCACTTCATCCAAATTACGCAACAGGTATACCCTAGAGCCAGAGCCTTTCCCACATCAACTCTGCACTGTTAACTGGAGAAAAGGACAAGGGGTTCTAGAGGAAAAGAAGAATATGGCAAAGTACTGCCTTTCTTAACATCGAAGTGTATTCACATGCACACACTGCTTTTAATGTTTATTTCTAGGGGGGAAAGCATAAAAAATACCAATCTACACTTGGCATAAATAAAGAATATATGAAATAGTTTGATTTTAATTCTATATTTTCAGAAAGCATGCTAACCTATGCAAAAATGATGTAGAAATGTAGACACAGAAGCCAACATGGAGATCATTTAGTCTAACATCATCATTTTAGAGGAGAAAACTGCTTTTAAAAATGGTTGCCATCCAGGGAGATCAGCTCGGTGCTAGGTGACCGCCTGGAGGGGTGTGATAGGGAGGGTGGGAGGGATGGAGACGCAAGAGGGAAGAGATATGGGACCATATGTATATGTATAACTGATTCACTTTGTTATGAAGCAGAAACTAACACACCATTGTAAAGCAATTATACTCTAATAAAGATGTTAAAAAAAAATGGTTGCCATCGTTTCACCTCTCTGAAGTTTCCTGTGGCCCTTGATTTAACTCACACTTAATATTTTATATACAACCTGGTCACTGGAGTAAATGTTCCACAAGCAATTAAATGATATACACACTGATGCCACTATTCTTCTAATGCCATTTCCTAGTGGCTGCATGCTGACCACACATATTATGTGGCTAAGAACCTCAAAGAAATATCAAATGATGAAACTCAAAGGGTTCCTGATGTAAATTAAACTTTTACAGACAGACTATGTTTGACCACCAAGTACTTAATTCTCAACCACACTGAAAGAGTAACTCTGTATCTTAGATAACGCAACTTGTACCTAAAGTCAAATTCTCCCATACTCATTTTTTTCCAGTGTCCAGGTCACATCCTAGTAGAGGAATTAGTCTCTTAAAAGAATATTTTGCTTCATTATACAACGTTGCTTCCTGTAGCAAGTAGAGCAACTGGTACATTTATTTACCCAAACCAGGAAATACTGATACCTTGCAAATCATACAACAGATTTCCTAGCATCACAGCCAGATACAGATCCTACTATAATCAAATGGCATAGGATAAAACACTGAAATATCGACTAATCCCATATAAATCATGCATTTAGCAACTTGAGGAGTACTTCCACTAAGTTTGAAGTCCACAGATAACCATCTTAGCTTCTAGAGTTTCTGAAAAACAAACATGCCTTTCAGGACCAAGCATGTACACTGAGGCACTGGGAAAAGAGAATCTACTCTCTGTTGGCTTATTCTGCCCTAAACAGAGGAAATTCCCATATTCTGCTGGGGTATCTGAACACCAATAGAAAAGAAGTTTGGATTGAATTATGCCATTATTTCAGCATGGTATAATTTCTGCCCTGTATTTTCAGATTTCTTGTAGGAAGTCAGCCAGGCTGATAAATTGGTAAAATTAATTTTCTTGAGTATATTTATTAATATAGTAAATGATTCATTATCTTATTACTAACATCCACTGAGCCTAATTTCTTCATAAATACTTTATTATCATCTCTGAATTTCCTCATAATTAAACATAATGCATAAAAACAGTGAAAACTTGATTTGCCTAAATACTTACAACCAAAACTCTTGAAAAAGTGTTGGGGCCCAATATTATACAAGGTTTCTCGAAACGTTTGGGAAACCCTAACCAGATCATCAACCAGATATTAAAGAATCAGAGCAGGATTATTTTTCAAAATTAAACTAATTCTAAAGTATGTGCATAAGGGCATTAAGAATCTTTTCTTCCTCAAAGAGAAAAATGTACCAGTATATTTATAATGTTTTTTTTCCAGCTATTTATAATGTTTGCATAGGAGAGAGATACTCAGGTTAACCAAAAGTGTGGCAAGCATACTTCTTGTTCTGCCCAGAAGAGTCTCACTCTTTGCCTGTTACCTGAGAATAATTATTAATAGTGTCTAATTTCACCTTCAAAGACATCCTGGTTTGAGAAAATAAATTATGTGATCAATTTAAAAAAAAAGACAGGATTCTGTCTCAGGCTATATGAGAAAGTTAAGAAAGCACAAGCAACTGTACCAGCTTTCAGATGGCCAGGCAAGATGGAAAGCTGGAATTTTGCTCAGAATACCATAGTACTCGAGAGACCCAATGGTAACTCTCTGTAGTCAGAGCGCAAACTGTGAGCAGAGGCAGAAATAACAGTAAGGAAATTGTTAGTGAAGGCTACACAAATGGCAAGAAAGGTACTAGCAAAGACTGAAAAAAATGTTGAGAAAATTTTTATTGAAAGTTGGGATAATGGTACCCCATGTTATACAGTAGTGAAACAGCTGTAAAGCAGGTGCCTGAAGAAATGTGGAAGAAAGGAAGTATACTTTATATACTCTGGGACCTTGGTGAGTTGATTTTCAGGAAGAATGTTCAAAGTGGCAACTGGCTTCTTTTAAAGCAGTGGCAGGGCTCAGTTAAAGAAAGAAGTGTTAAAATTTCAAGAAAAATTTGGAAGGACTATAAAGTGACTAGGAATTTCTGAGTTGGAAAATTAAACTATTTCTAATTTTTACTCCTTCCACCCTGAAAAGATTCTCAGAGTGAAATACTGCCTGGGGCATAGATCAAATCAAGTGTGTGGCAATAAGACTGTTCTAAGATCACTAAAAGATTTAAGGCAGCGCTGAGTAGAGCCCCCTCAGCTACAAAAAAAAAAAAGAAGAGTTAATTCCATCCAGTTTATTTAATTTTATTTGTTGTATTTGCTCTCTATTTGGGTCTTCGGTCTGTTTTTGGAATTGGATATACAGTTGACCCTTGAACAACATAGGTGTCAGAGATGCCAACCCTCCACACACTGGAAAATCCACGTATAACTATTTTTGACTTCCCAAAAATTTAACTACTAATAGCCTTCTGTTGACCAGAAGCCTTACTGACAGCATAAACTGGTTGATTAACACATATTTTGTATGTTATATGTATTACATGCTATAATCGTACAATAAGGTAAGCTAGAGAAAAGAAAGTGTTGTTAAGAACATCATAAGAAAGAGAATATATACATTTATAGAACTCTACTGTAGTTATCAATACCATAACTTTACATCATCAGTTTCCAAGATGAACCATCTGTCAGTACCTACATCAGTATTGTCTCATATGATACAAAATACTGTAGATGTTATATATAGTACTAACACTAGTTATCAAAACTGAAAAGATAATGTGAAAAAGAAATTCATATTTATTTACAGGTATAACGATTCATGCAATGATAATGAACAAGCAGCCATACGATTGCTTTATGGTAGCCCAGTGTAATCAACAGGATTGTCTAACGGTAGGCTAGCCTATTCACTAATGAACGAATTGTTACACAACTGTTAGGGCATACGGTACTACAGTCATACTCATAATACAGCCTTGGTAATATTGTTAAACTTTTAAAAACCACTTACCTGTGATGATGGGCTGATACGCAGTTTCTCCAATTCCAAGAGAGAAGCATACTGTAATTCTTTGAAAGTGACACTATAAAACAATAAGAAATTAAGTTTTATATTAGATATCACTCACCTTATGCCTGTGTAAGGATAAACTAGTATCTACATCTATTTTATGTATTCATGACACCTTTTTCTTAAGTTTTTTGATATTTCTATGCCTACATGGTACATCTGCAACTTTTTTCAAAATGTCACAAATATCAAAAAAAGTCCCAATATATTTACTAACAAAAAATGCACAAATAAATGGGCTTTCACAGTTCAAACCCATGTTGTTCAAGGGTCAAATCATTTTACAGTGTTTACAGTGTTCCTCACGGCACCCTTTTTAACACAGAACACTTATCTCCAGAACTAGTAACGCATTTTGGAAAATGCTACTCTACGTTAAAAAAAATTCTTTTTTGACCTTTCCTAATCTGGGAAAACAGTTCATTAGGTGTTATATTTGCTGTTTTTGGTTTAATACCACATACAAATAAATTCAAAGAAATACCATTATTGATTACAGAGAAGACACAGAGTAAAGCATGTGGTGAAAATATAAAACGTTCCATCTAGTCAATGGCAAAGAAAATGGTGGAGGTGGTTATGCTCCACAATGATTTGATCCTGTCTTTCATCTTGTTTAAACAGAAAGCCACCTTATTTCTCTATAATGACCACTTCCAGGCTTTATGTTCACATTCTTGTATCAGGAATTTCTATTTGTTTATATCATTAATAATCATGTGTGCTAAGCTAGGATTGTGATATTAATCATTTGGGCTAGACCAAAATTGTGAAATAAAAAAAGTTGTGATAGGTAATATGGATGACAATTGTGTCACATCATTTTTTTAGAAATAAGCATATCACATGATTATACTGTTTCTTGAATAAATAACAGAAGTAAAAAGCCGAACATCTTGATGTAGATGATTATATTACCTAGTTAACGTATGTTTCACATTTTAATGATCACAAGTTAAATATTTAGGGTTATGCTTTTGATTTTTCCTTTCTTCATAAAGTTGTTATTTAAGATTTAAAACTCTATGCTTTAACTAGATTGGAGAAAGTCAAATCTTTTTTGTAACTGTTTAAGGTTTACCATCAATGAAGGACTATATTTAACAAATGCCCAGCTGTGTTTATTGATCTTATTTCCTTCATATCTTTAACTTGTTAGAAGATAAAAGCTGTAGTCATGTTTCAACAGTAAAAAATTAAATATGTGAATAATTTAGCTCTTCATGAATGGATCTTTCACTAATCATTCCATATCCTTACAAAATGTACTACATTGATATACTGTAGTCAATGTCCAGATCTATGGTTGAAGGCTCATCACACACGTTAAACACAGTTAGTTTATCTTAATTTAAATGTTAGATGCGGCATGTGATTTCCAAAGAAAACAGAAATTCCTAATGATGTTGGATTGATTTGTACCAGTGAAGATGCCTTTATTATTTGGAACAAATGATTAGTCTTTCTTTACCAAAGTTGCTGTTGTGCTTTCTCAACTAGGTATTTTAATTTTCACATTGACAACCAGTCAGAAAGAATCCATTACAAACGATCAAAGCATATGCTTGATAGGCTAGTTTCTTAAAATGACAAGTCGGACAGTTCTGTGATACAGAAAAGTTGATGTGTGCTTTAATCTCCATATTTTGATGTGCTGCACACCACGTTGCCTTAGTTGAAATGCATTTTGTTCTTAAAGGTTTCACTAAGTGTTTCCTCTTTAAACACTTTGTCAGGTGGAGAGATGCTCTGGATGGAAGTTGTTACTAATGTATAATAACTGTTTTACTACTTCACAGTGAAGAGAATTGGTTTGCCTTTCTAATATCTGACCTAAAATTTAGTTCATAAATTGAAACAGAAATGAAAATAGGGAAAAGGAAAGAAAAATCAGTATTTTCCTTTTGACTATTTTAATACACAGGGGTTAATTAAAACAAGTGAAGTCAATTAAAAAAAAAAAAAACAAAACTATTTGACAATAGTATTTACAGTTGTCCAGGAATGGAAAGGCCTTGCCTGTGGGCATCAGAGCATAAAACACCAGATAGTTATAGATGATCAGGCAAGCCATCCACCTTAGGAGTCTGAAACAGGTAGGAATTTTCCTATGCCATTTTTACGTATATAAAATGTCATATTTCTTTATATTTCTAAAACAAATCATATCTCCAAGCTTCAATAGCCAAGGTGCATGGAAAGGTTAATATTTTATGATTCCAGGGAGAGGGCTCAAGATTGCGGAATAGGAGGATGTAGTGGCTCACCTCCTCCCAGAAACACATCAAAAATACATCTATTTGTGGAACAATTCTCACAGAAAATCAAGGGGAAGCTGGCAGAAGATCTCCTATACAACCAAAGCTGCAGGAAAGATCTCCACATAACCACGTAGGACAGGGAAAAAAAGGCATCCTGTTGGGACCTGTGCCCCTGGAAGGAGACTGAAAGGAAAAGGTCTGCATGGGCAGACCCTCACTCTGTAGAGCCACAATCTGGGCATCCTAGTCCTGGGGTCTTGCATGGAGGAGACAAGCCTCCTTGCCTACTGGGAAATCCACTGGGACAGACAGAAAGGCTGGAGAAGCCCAGCCTCTATACGTGAGTATGCACAGGCTGGCTTGCCAACCATGAGGGCAGAGGGCCTTGCACTGGTGGCTGCTGCCTCCCCGTACTCCCCAATCTGAAGGGGAGAACACCTTGGTCCCGCTCCCTCCACCCCACAGGCTGGCACAATATCTGGGCAAAGGCTCAGTCTAGCTATGCAGAGACAGACCAGGGTATCTGGTGTGTGCTCAGGGTGGGGCGCTGGTGGCCACTGTCACTGCATGCACAGGAGGCCTGGGGTGTGATCCACGTGGGGCAGCAGTGGCCACTGTCACTGCATGCAGAGTACACAGCAGTCAGTCTCACAGCAAGAGCACTCCAGGTCCACCCACTCCACACTGCAGCTTAGCACTAGATGTGGGGCAGACAGGTCCTGGGACAGGTCTGCCACAGAGGCAGCCCAGATCGTAGGTGGCAGCACAGCCATTTCAATTCCTGCAGCCACAATGCCCCGACCCCCAGCCCCAGTCTACTCCACACCACAGCCCTGCACTAACTCTGGGAGGGATATAACAGAGAAAGGGACATGACCTTGGGCTGCTTCTGAGCTGAACTGCAGGTGCCTACACAGGTGGCATGCGTTCTCTGTGGCTATTCTGTCCTCACTTACTTCAGCAATCACCTCCTTTGGGGCAGGGCATGCACTCAAGGGCAATGGAGCCTGATCAAACCTGAACATAAGATTTTTACTCCAACAAGTGGGGAGCAGATCCCATCCCTGACAGGGCAGCGATAGCCACAGAGCAGAGAGGAGGCCCTGCCTCACACTGTACACAGGTTCTAGATACTAAGACACCAACCACACCCCCTTATCAAGGGGCTAATAGCCAGCACACTCTGAGGAAAGACATGGCTGATGTCCATAAGGAAACCAGTCCTCTCACCAAAAACACTGGACACACAGTCTATACACGAATACTCCCACATAAAAACATCTCTTCAAGGCCAGAGTAGATAACTGTTTCTCCTAAATTCATAGAGACAGAGAAAGTTAAATTAAATGAGAAGGCAGAGGAACTGCTCTCAATTAAAAGAACAAGAGAGATCCCCTAAAATAACAAATAATGAAGCATAGCTTACCAGGCTACTAGACGATGAGTTCAGAAAGGTGGTAGTAAAAATACTAACTGAATTAAGGAAGACTGTTGATAGAAACACAGATCACTGTAACAAGGAACTAGAAATTATAAAGATGAACCAATCAAAAATAGACAATTCAGAGGGAAACCTTGAAGATGGTGTAAGACGTGGAGATCACCTTTCTCCCCACAAATACATCACAAATACAACTACATGTGGAACAACTCCTACAGAAAACCTATTGAAGGCTGGCAGAAGACCTCAGACCTCCCAAAATGGCCCATGTACCTTGGTAGGGCAAAAGAAAAAAGAAAATACAGAGACAAAAGAATAGGGACGGGACCTGCATCAGTGGGAGGGAGCTGTGAAGGAGGAAAGGTTTCCACACACTAGGAAGCCCCTTCGCGAGCGGAGACTGCAGGTGGCGGAGGGGGGAGCTTTGGAACCACGGAGGAGGGTGCAGCAACAGGGGTGCAGAGGGCAAAGCGGAGAGATTCCCGCACAGAGGATCGGTGCCGACCAGCACTCACCAGCCCAAGAGGCTTGTCTGCTCACCTGCCGGGGCGGGCGGGGCTGGGAGCTGAGGCTTGGGCTTTGGAGGTCAGATCCCAGGGAGAGGACTGGGGTTGGCTGCGTGAAGACAGCCTGAAGGGGGCTAGTGTGCCAAAGGTAGCCAGGAGGCAGTCCAGGAAAAAGTGTGTACCTGCCTAAGAGGCAAGAGACCATTGTTTCAGGGTGTGTGAGGAGAAGGGATTCAGAGCATCACCTAAACGAGCTCCAGAGACAGGCATGAGCCATAGCTATCAGCGTGGACCTCAGAGACGAGCATGTGACACTAAGGCTGCTGCTGCAGCCACCAAGAAGCCTGTGTGCAAGCACAGGTCACTATCCACACCTGTGCAGCCCGCCATTGCGAGAGTCCCATGAACCAGGGACAACTTCCCCAGGAGAACACACGGCGAACCTCAGGCAGGTGCAACGTCATGCCAGCTTCTGCCGCCGCAGGCTCGCCCCGCATTCTGTACCCCGCCCTCCCCCCAGCCTGAGTGAGCCAGAGGCCCCAAATCAGCTGCTCCTTTAACCCTGTCCTGTATGAGCAAAGAACAGACGCCCTCAGGCGACCTACATGCAGAGGCGGGGCCAAATCCAAAGCTGAACCCCAGGAGCCATGCGAACAAAGAAGAGAAATGGAAATTTCTCCCAGCAGCCTCAGGAGCAGCAGATTAAATCTTCACAAACATCTTGATGTACCCTGCATCTATGGAATATCTGAATAGACAACGAAACGTCCCAAACTGAGGAAGTAGACTTTGGGAGCAACGATATATATTATTTTGCTTTTTCTCTTTTTGTGAGTGTGTATGTGTATGCTTCTTTGTGTGATTTTGTCTTTATAGCTTTGCTTTTAACATTTGTCCTAGGGTTCTCTCTGCCCATTTATTTTTTTTAGCAAGCTTTTTAGCACTTGTTATCATTGGTGCATTTGTTTTTTGGTTTGGTTGCTCTCTTCTTTCTTTCATTCTTTTTCTTTGTCCTTTTTTACTACATTTTAATTTTTTATTTCTAATAATTATTGTTTATTTTAATAACTCGTTCTTTTTTCCTTTCTTCCTCTCTTTCCTTCTTTTCTTCTTTCTTTCTTTCCTTCTCCCTTTTCTTCTGAGCTGTGTGGCTGACAGGGTCTTGGTGCTCCGGCCGGGTGTCAGGCCTCTGCCTCTGATGTGGAACAGCCGAGTCCAGGACATTGGTCCACCAGAAACCTCCCAGCTCCATGTAATATCAAACAGCAAAAGCTATCCCAGAGATCTCCATCTCAGCGCTAAGACCCAGCTCCACTCAACAACCAGCAAGCTACAGTGCTAAACACCCTATGCCAAAAAACTAGCAAGACAGGAACACAACCTCACCCATCAGCAGACACGCTGCCTAAAATCATGGTAAGGTCACAGACACCCCAAAACATACCACCGGATGTGGTCTTGCCCACCAGAAAGACAAGATCCAGCCTCATCCACCAGAACACAGGCACTAGTCCCCTCCACCAGGAAGCCTACACAACCCACTGAACCAACCTTAGCCACTGGGGGCAGACACCACAAACAACGGGAACTGAACCTGCAGCCTGCAAAAAGGAGACCCCAAACACAGTGAGTTAAGCAAAATGAGGAGACAAAGAAACACACAGCAGATGAAGGAGCAAGGTAAAAACCCACTAGACCAAACAAATGAAGATGAAATAGGCAGTCTACCTGAAAAAGAATTCAGAGTAATGATAGTAAATATCATCCAAATTCTTGGAAATAGAATGGAGAAAATACAAAAAACGTTTAACAAGGACCGAGAAGAAATAAAGAGCAAACAAACAATGATGATCAACACAATAAGTGAAATTAAAAATTCTACAGAAGGAATCAATAGCAGAATAAATGAGGCAAAAGAACGGATAAGTGACCTGGAAGATAAAATAGTGGAAATAACCACTGCAGAGCAGAATAAAGAGAAAAGAATGAAAAGAATTGAGGACAGTCTCAGAGACCTCTGCAACAACATTAAATGCAACAACATTTGAATTATAGGGGTCCCAGAAGAAGAAGAAAAAAAGAAAGGGACTGAGAAAATATTTGAAGAGATTATAGTTGAAAACTTTCCTAATATGGGAAAGGAAATAGTTAATCAAGTCCAGGAAGCACAGAGACTCCATTACAGGATAAAACCAAGGAGAAACATACCAAGACACATATTAATCATTCTATCAAAAAATTAAGTACAAAGAAAAAATATTAGAAGCAGCATGGGAAAAGAAAACAACATAGAAAGGAATCCCCATAAAGTTAACAGCTGATCGTTCAGCAGGAACTCTGCAAGCCACAAGGGAGTGGCAGGACATATTTAAAGTGATGAAAGGGAAAAACCTACAACCAAGATTACTATACCCAGCAAGGATCTCATTCAGATTCTATGGAAAAATTTAAAACTTTACAGACAAGCAAAAGCTAAGAGAATTCAGCAGCACCAAACCAGCTTACAACAAATGCTAAAGGAATTTCTCCAGGCAGGAAACACAAGAGAAGGAAAAGACCTACAATAACAAACCCAAAAGAATTAAGAAAATGGTAGTAGGAACATACATATCGATAACTGCCTTAAATGTAAATGGATTAAATGCTCCAACCAAAAGACACAGACTGGCTGAATGGACACAAAAAAAGAACCCATATATATGCTGTCTACAAGAGACCAACTTCAGACCTAGGGACACATACAGACTGAAAGTGAAGGGATAGAATAAGATATTCCATGCAAATGGAAATCAAAAGAAAGCTGGAGTAGTAATTCTCGTATCAGACAAAATAGAATTTAAAATAAAGACTATTACAAGAGACAAAGAAGGACATTACATAATGATCAAGGGATCAATCCAAGAAGAAGATATAACAATTGTAAATATTTATGCACCCAACATAGGAGCACCTCAATACATAAGGCAAATGCTAACAGCCATAAAAGGGGAAACTGACAGTAACACAATCATAGTAGGGGAATTTAACATCCAACTTTCACCAATGGACAGATCATCCAAAATAAAAATAAATAAGGAAACACAAGCATTAAATGAAACATTAAACAAGATGGACTTAATTGATACTTACAGGACATTCCATCCCCAAACAACAGAATACACTTTCTTCTCAAGTGCTCATGGAACATTCTCGGAGACAGATCATATCTTGGGTCACAAATCAAGTCTTGGTAAATTTAAGAAAATTGAAATCATATCAAGTATCTTTTCCAACCACAATGCTATGATACTAGATATCAATTACAGGAAAAAAATTTGTAAAAAATACAAACACATGGAGGCTAAACAATATACTATTTAATACCCAAGAGATCACTGAAGAAATCAGAGAGGAAATCAAAAAATATCTAGAAACAAATGACAATGAAAACACGACGACCCAAAACCTATGGGATGCAGCAAAAGCAGCTCTAAGAGGGCAGTTTATAGCAATACAATCCTACCTCAAGAAAACAGAAACATCTCAAATAAACATCCTAACTTATACCTAAAGCAATTAGAGAAAGAAGAACAAAAACACCTCAAAGTTAGCAGAAGGAAAGAAATCATAAAGATCAGATCAAGAATAAATGAAAAAGAAATGAAGGTAACAAGAGCAAAGATCAATAAAACTAAAAGCTGGTTCTTTGAGAAGATAAACAAAATTGATAAACCATTCACCAGACTCATCAAGAAAGAAAGGGAGAAGACTGAAATCAATAGAATCAGAAATGAAAAAGGAGAAGTAACAACTTACACTGCAGAAATACAAAGGATCATGACAGATTACTACAGGCAACTATATGCCAATAAAATGGAAAACCTGGAAGAAATGGACAAATTCTTAGAAAAGCACAACCTTCCAACACTGAACCAGGAAGAAATAGAAAATACGAACAGACCAATCACAAGCACTGAAATTGAGACTGTGATGAAAAAATCTTCCAACAGAGAAAAGCCCAGGACCCAATGGCTTCACAGGTGAATTCTATCAAACATTTAGAGAAGAGCTAACACTTATCCTTCTCACACTCTTCCAAAATATAGCAGAGGGAAGAATACTCCCAAACTCCTTCTGCGAGACCACCATCACCCTGATACCAAAACCAGACAAAGACATCACAAAGAAAGAAAACTACAGGCCAATATCACTGACGAAAATAGATGCAAAAACACTAGCAAACAGAATCCAACAGCACATTAAAAGGATCATATACCATGATTAAGTGGGGTTTATCCCAGGGATGCAAGCATTCTTCAATATACACAAATCAATCTATATGATACACCATATTAACAAATTGAAGGATAAAAAACACACAATTATCTCAATAGATGCAGAAAAAGCTTTCGACAAAATCCAAGACCATTTATGATAAAAACCCTCCAGAAAGTAGGCAGAAAGGGAACTTACCTCAACATAATAAAGGCCATATATGACAAACCCACAGCCAACATCGTTCTCAATGGTGAAAAACTGAAACCATTTCCACTAAGATCAGGAACAAGACAAGGTTGCCCACTATCACCACTGTTATTCACATAGTTTTGGAAGTTTTAGCCACAGCAATCATAAAAGAGAAAGAAATAAAAGGAATCCAAATTGGAAAAGAAGAAGTAAAGCTGTCACTGTTTGCAGGTGACATGATACTATACACAGAGAATCCTGAAGATGCTACCAGAAAACTACGAGAGCTAATCAATGAATTTGGTAAAGTATCAGGATACAAAATTAACGCACAGAAATCTCTTGCATTCCTATACACTATTTGAAAGATAAATTAAGGAAACACTCACATTTACCACTGCAAAATAAAGAATAAAATACCTAGGAATAAACCTACCTAAGGAGACAAAAGACTTGTATGCAGAAAACTATACTACACTGATGAAAGAAATTAAAGATGATACAAACAGATCCATGTTCTTGGACTGAAAGAATCAACATTGTGCAAATGACTCCACTACCCAAAGCAATCTACAGATTCAATGCAATCCCCATGAAACTACCAATGGCATTTTTCACAGAACTAGAACAAAAAATTTCACAATTTGGATGGAAACACAAAAGACCCCAAATAGCCAAAGCAATCTTGAGAAAGAAAAACGGAGCTGGAGGAATCAGGCTCCCAGACTTCAGACTAGACTACAAAGCTACAGTAAACAAGACAATATGCTACTGGAACAAAAACAGAAATATAGATCAATGGAATAGGATAGAAAGCCCAAAGATAAACCCACGCGCCTATGGTCACCTTATTTTTCATAAAGGAGACAAGAATATACAATGGAGAAAAGACAGCCTCTTCAGTAAGTGGTGCTGAGAAAACTAGACAGCTACATGTAAAAGAATGAAATTAGAACACTCCCTAACACCATTCACAAAAATAAACTCAAAATGGGTTAAAGACCTAAATGTAAGGCCAGACACTATCAAATTCTTAAAGGAAAACTGAGGCAGAACACTCTATGACATAAATCACAGCAAGATTCTTTTTGACCCATCTCCTAGAGAAATGGAAATAAAAATAAACAAATGAGACCTAAGGAAACTTAAAAGCTTTTGCACAGCAAAGGAAACCATAAACAAGACGAAAAGAGAACCCTCAGAATGGCAGTAAATATTTGCAAATGAAGCAAGTGACAAAGGATTAATCTCCAAAATTCATAAGCAGCTCATGCAGCTCAATATCTAAAAAACAAACAACCCAATCCAAAAATGGGCAGAAAACCTAAATAGACATGTCTCCAAAGAAGATATACAGACTGCCAACAAACACATGAAACAATGCTCAACATCATTAATCATTAGAAAAATGCAAATCAAATCTACAATGAGGTATCACCTCACACTGGTCAGAATGGCCATCATCAAAAAATCTATAAACAGTAAATTCTGGAGAGGGTGTGGAGAAAAGGGAACCCTCCTGCACTGTTGGTGGGAATGTAAATTGATACAGCCACTATGGAGAACAGTATGGAGGTTCCTTAAAAAATGACAAATAGAACTACCATATGACCCAGCAATCCCACTACTGGGCATATACCCTGACAATACCATAATTCAAAAAAGTCATGTACCACAATGTTCATTGTGGCACTATTTACAATAACCAGGTCACAGAAGCAACCTAAGTGTCCATCAACAGATGAGTGGATAAAGAAGATGTGGCACATATATACAATGGAATATTACCCAGCCATTAAAAGAAATGAAATTGAGCTATTTGTAGTGAGGTCGATGTACCTAGGGTCTGTCATACAGAGTGAAGTTAATCAGGAAGAGGAAAATAAATACCATATATATATGCAATCTAAAGAAAAAGGTTACCAAGAACCTAGGGGCAGGACCGCAATAAAGACGCAGATGTAGAGAATGGACTTGAGGACATGGGGAGGGGGAAGGGTAAGCTGGGACGAAGTGAGAGAGTGGCATGGACTTATATATACTACCCAACGTAAAATAGATAGCTAGTGGGAAGCAGCCGCATCACACAGGGAGATCAGCTCAGTGCTTTGTGACCGCCTAGACAAGTGGGATAGGGAGACGCAAGAGGGAGGCGATATGGGAATATATGTATAGCTGATTCACTTTGTTATAAAGCGGAAACTAACACACCATTGTAAAGCAATTATACTCCAATAAAGATGTTAAAAAAAATAGACAATTCAATTGCCAAAATAGAAACCAATCTAGAAGCAATGAATAGCCAACTAAGTGACACAGAAGAATGAGTAAGTCATCTGGAAGATAGAATAATGGAAATCACCCTATCAGAACAGCATACAGTAAGAGAAATTAAAAAAAAATTAAAGCAACATGCCAACCTCTACATAACAAGGATTCCAGAAGTAGAAAAGAGACAGAGGAGATCAAAAATGTATTTGAAGAAATTATGGCTGAAAACTTCCCAAACGTAAAGAAGGAAACAGTTACACAGGTATAGGAAGCACAGAGGCTCCCAAACAAGATGAACCCATACAGACCCACACCAAGACATATCATAATTAAAATGGCAAAAGTGAAAGATAAAGAGAGCATTCTAAAAACAGCAAGAGAAAAACAGAGTCAATTACAGGGGAACCTGCAAAGGCTATCAACTGATTTCTCTGCAGAAACTTTGCAGGCCAGAAGGGAGTGGCATGATATATTCAAATTCCTGAAAGGGAAAACCCAGCAACTTAGGATACTCTCTACCCAGCAAGATATCATTTAGAATAGAAGGAGAGATTAAGAATTTCTCAGAAAAGCAAAAACTAAAAGAGTTCAGCAGTACTAAACCTACCCTTAAAGAAATATGGAAGGGTCTTCCCTAAAAAGAAAAGAAACAAAAATCTATAGGAAAGGGCAAATCACAATAACAAAGACAAATATGAAAAAAGGATGAAACTTTTGTCTTTTCTGGATACATGCTCAAGAGTGTGATTGCTGGATCACATGGTAACTCTATTTTTTGTTTTCTGATGAACCTCCATACTGTTTTCCACAATGGCTGCACCAACGTGCATTCTAATCAACAGTGTAGGAGCCTTCCCTTTTCTCCACATCCTCTCCAGAATTTATTATGTCTAGGCTTTCTGTTGATGGACATTCTGGCTGGCGTATGGTGATACCATGCTGCTGTAGTTTTGCGTTACATTTCTCTAATAAGTAGCGATGTGGAGCATCTTTTATAATGTACCTGCTGGCCATCTGTGTGGCTTCTTTGGAGAAATGTCTATTTAAATCTTCTGCCCATTTTTTGATTGTGTTGTTTATTTTTTTGATATTGAGTTGTATGTGTTGTTTGTATATTTGGAAATTAAGCCCTTGTCAGTTGCATGATTTGTGAACATTTTCTTCCAGTCTGTAGGTGGCCTTTTCATTTCGTTTATGCTCTCCTTTGCTGTGCAAAAGTTTATAAATTTCATTATGTCAAAACTCTAATTTAAAAAGATACATGCACCCCAGTATTCATAGCAGCAATATTTACAATAGCCAAGAAATGGAAGAATCCTAAGTGTCCATCAACAGAGGAATGGATAAAGAAGATGTGGTGTGTGTCTGTGTGTATTTATAAAATGGAATTGTACTCAGCCATAAAAAGAATGAAATAATGCCATTTGCAGCAAAAAGGACGGACCTAGAGATTATCCTACTAAGTGAAGTATGTCAGAAAAAAACAAATATTATATGATATCACTTATATGTGGAATCTAAAAAACAGTAAAAATGAACTTATTTACAAAACTGACAGACTCACAGACATAGAAAATAAACTTACAGTTATCAAAGATGAAGGGGGGAGGGATAAATTAGGAATATGGGATTAACAGATACACACTACCATATATAAAATAAACAACAGGGGTTTACTGTATAGCACAGGGAACTACATTCAATATCCTGTAATAAACTCTAATGGAAAAGAATTTTAAAAAGAATATTAATACTTAAATTAGCCAATACATAGATTAAAAAACAATAAAAAAATTATGAAAGCAATTATAACTACAATTAGCAGTAAAAGGATAAACATAAAGATGTAAAATAGGACATCAAAATGTTGGAGAGGGGAATATAAAAATGTAGATCTTTTAGAATGTGTTTGAACTCGGATGACTATCAGTTTAAAGTAAGTAGATAGTTATGCGTCAATGTACTTGAACTCCATGGTAACCACAAACAAAAAACATGCAATGGATTCACAAAAACCAAAAAAAAAATAAAAAACAGGAATTCAAGCATAGAACAAAATCATCAAACCATAAAAAGAAAAACAAAAAGAAGAAGAAATGAACAAAGAACTACAAAAATAACTAGAAAATAAGAATTAAAAATGGCAGTAAGTATATACCTATCAATAATTACTTTAAATGTCAGTGAACTAAATGTTCCAATTAAAAGACTCAGAGTGGCAGACTGGATTTAAAAAAAGAAAACAAAACAAGAACCTACAATATGCTGCCTACAAGAGACTCATTTCAGGATGAAAGACACACACTGACTGAAAGTGAGGGAAAAGAAAAATATGTATCATGCAAATGGAGATGACAAGATAGTGGGAGTGGCAATACTCATATTAGACAAAATAGACTTTAAAACAAAGTTTATAAAGAAAGACAAGAAGGGCATTATATAATGACAAAGGGATCAAAGCAAGAAGAGAACATTATACTCAGTAACATATATGCACCCAAAATAGAAGCACCTAACTATATAAAACGAATACTAACAGACATAATGGGAGAAACTGACAATAATACGATAACAGTAGGCAACTTTAACACCCAAATGACATCAATGGACAGATCATCCAGACAGAAAATCAACAAGGAAACAGACGTCCTAAATGACACAACAGACCAGTGGGACTTACTTGATATCCACAGAACACTTCATTGGAAAACCCCACAATACCCATTCTTTTCAAGCATGCATGTAATGTTCTTTAGGCTGGACCACATACTGGGTCACAAAACAAGCCTCAACCAATTTCAAGCACCTTTTCTGACCACAGTATGAAACTAAAAATACAGGAAAAGAATGAACACATGGAGACCAAACAATATGCTACTAAAAAAGAAAAAAAACCCAATGGGTCAACCGTGAAGTCAAAGAAGAAATCAGAAAATGCCTTCAGACAAATGAGAATGAAAACACAAACTTACAAAGTCGATGAGATGCAGAAAAAACAGTTCTAAGAGGGAAGCACACAGTAATACAGGCCTTGCTCAAGAAACAAGAAAATTCTCAAGTGAACAACATAACCTACCACTAAAAAGAATTAGAAAAACAAGAATATACAAAACCCAAAGTTAGAAGAAGAAAGGAAATAATAAAAATCAGAGAGGAAATAAAGTAGAGATCAAAAGATAATAGAAATGATCAATAAAACCAAGAGCTGGTTCTTTGAAAAGATAAACAAAATCAACACACTCTATCCAGACTCACTAAGAAGAAAATAGAGAGGAACCACATAAACAAAACAAGAAATGAAAGAGGAGAAACAGCAACCAGTACTACATAAATACAAAAAATCATAAAAGAATACCATGAACAGTTACATGCCAACAAACTAGACAACCTGGAAGAAATGAACAAGTTACTACAAACCTGTAGCTTGCCAAAACTGAGTCAAGAAGAAACAGATAATTTGAACAAACAGATCACTAGAAGTGAAATAGAATCTCATAAAAAAAACTCCCTACAAATAAAGGTCCAGGACTGAATGTCTTCAATGTCTTCAAATACACAAAGAAGAATTTATACCTATCCTTCTCAAACTATTCCAAAAATTTGAAGAGTAGGGAACAGTCCCAAATTCATTCTATGATGCCACCATGACCCTGATACCAAAACCAGACAAAGACACTACAAAAAAAGAAAATTGTAGGCCAATTATCTCTGATGAATAAAGATGCAAAAATCCTCAACAAAATATTAGCAAACCAAATAGAATGGTACATAAAAAGGATCAAACACCATGATCAAATTGGATTCATTCTAGGGTTGCAAGGATGGTTCAACATACACGATCAATCAATCAATGTGATAGACCACATTAACAAAAGGGAAGACAAAAACCACATGATCGTCACAATAGATGCAGAAAAAGCACTTGACAAAATTCAACATCGATTTAATATAAAAACTCTCAATAAAGTGAGTATAGAGGGAACATATCTCAACCTAATAAGGGCAATTTACAACAAAACCATAGCCAACATAATATTCAATGGTGAAAAGCTGCAAACCTTCCCACTAAATTCAGGAACAAGATGAGGATGCTCACCCTCACCACTTCTATTCAACATATTATTGGAAGTCCTAGCCACAGCAATCAGAAATAAATAAATAAATAAAAGGTATCCAAATTGGAAGGGAAGATGTAAAACTGTCACAGTTTTCAGATGACATGATACTCTACATAGAGAACCCTAAAGTCTCCACACAAAAACTATCAGAATAAATGAATTCAGTGAAGTTGCAGATTTAAGATTTTTTAAAATTTATTTATTTATTTTTGGCTGCATTGGATCTTCATTGCTGCGTGTGGGCTTTCTCTAGTGATGAGTGGGGGCTACTCTTTGTTGTGGTGTGTGGGCTTCTCATTGCAGTGGGTTCTCTCGTTGTGGAGCATGGGCTCTAGGCATGCAGGCTTCAGTAGCTGTAGCTCGCAGGCTCTAGAGCGCAGGCTCAGTAGAATGCGGGCTTAGTTTCTCCATGGCATGTGGGATCTTCCTGGACCAGGGCTCGAACCCGTGTCTCCTGCATTGGCAGGAGGATTCTTAACCACTGTGCCACCAGGGAAGCCCCACGATATAAGATTAATATACAGAAATCTGTTGCATTTCATTACACTAACAATGAAATATCAGAAAGAGAAAATAGAAACAGTATTTCATTTAAATTCATGTCAGAAAATAAAATACTTAGGAATAAACTTAACCAAGGAGACAAAAAAATCTATATTCTGAAAACTATAAAACATTTATAAAGGAAACGGAAGATGATTTAAAGAAATGGAAAGATATCCCATGCTCTTGGATTGGAAGAATTAATTTTAAAATGGCCATACTACCCAAAGCAATCTATGGATTTAATGCAATACCTATCAAAATACCCATGACATTTTTCTCAGAACTAGAATAATCCTAAAATTTCTACAGAACATCAAAAAGGCCCAGAGTTGCTGAAGCAATCCTAAAGAAAAGGACAAAGCTGGAGGCATAAACCTAGACTTCAGACTGTACTAAAAAGCTACAGTAATCTAAACATCATTGTATTGCTACAAAAAAGACGTATAGATCAATGGAACAGAATAGAGAGCTGAGAAATAAACCCACACACCTACCGTCAATTAATCTACATAAAAGGAGGCAAGAATATACAATGGAGAAAAGAGAGCCTCTTCAGCAAGTGGTGTTGGAAAATGTTGATAGCTACACGTAAACGCTCCCTCACACTATATACAAAAATAAACTCACGATGGTTTAAAGACCTAAACAGAAGACATGACATCATAAAACTCCTAGAAAATAACATAGGCCAAACATTCTCTGACATAAATTGTAGCGATATTTTCTTAGATTGTCTCCCAGGGCTAAAGAAATAAAAGAAAAAATAAACAAATGGGACCTAATTAAACTTAAAAGCTTTTACACAGCAAAGGAAACCATCAACTAAATGAAAAGACAACCTACAGAATGGGAGAAAATATTTGCAAAAGATGCGACTGACAAGGGGTTAATATCCAAAGTATAAAAACAACTCAGAAAACTCAATAGTGAAAAAATAAACAATCCAATATAGAAATTGGCAGAAGACCTAGATAGACATTTTTCCAAAGAAGACACAGGAAAAGTGACCAGGCACATGAAAAGATGCTCAACATTGTTGATTATTAGAGAAATGCAAATCAAAACCACAATGAGGTGTCACCTGACACTGGTCAGAATGGCTATCATTTATTATTACAAATAATAAATTCTGGAGAGGGTGTGGAGAAAAGGGAACCCTCTTACACTGTTGGCTGCAATGTAAATTGGGGCAGCCACTATGGAAAACAGTAGGCAGGTTCTCTAAAAAACTAAAAATAGAGGTTCCAGCAATCCCACTCCTGGGTATATATCCAGATAAAATAGAAACTCTAATTTGAAAAGATAAATGTACCCCAAGGTTAACAGCAGCACTATTTACAATAGCCAAGACAGGAAAACAACCCAAGTGTCCATCAACAGACAACTGGCTTAAGAATAAGTAGTATATATATACAACAAAATATTACTCAGCCATAAAAAAGAATGAAATATTGCCATTTGCAGCAACATGAATAGCCCTAGAGAATATTATGCTTAGTGAAGTCAAACAGAGAAAGACAAATACTATACGATATCACTTATATGTGGAATCTAAAAAATAATACTAATGAATCTATATACAAAATGGAAACAGACTCACCAACACAGAAAACAAACATGTTTACCAAAGGGGAGAGGGAGGGATACACATACAGGAGTATGGAATTAACAGACACAAACTACTATACATAAAACAGATAAGCAACAAGTATTTGCTGTAGAGCACATGGAATTATATTCAATATCTTATAATAACCTATCACGGAATATAATCTGAAAAAATTAACTGAATCAGTGCTGTACAGTTGAAACTAACACAATATTGTAAATCAACTATAATTCTTTCCTTTAATTAATTAATTTATTTATTTTTGGCTGCCTTGGGTCTTCATTGCTGTGTGCAGGCTTTCTCTCTAGTTGCAACGAGCAGGGGCTTCATTGCAGAGCTCGGGCTTCTCATTGCGGTGGCTTCTCTTTGTTGCAGAGCATGGGCTCTAGGCGCACAGGCTTCAGTAGTTGTGGCACGTGGGCTAAGTAGTTGTGGCTCACAGGCTCTAGATCGCAGGCTCAGTAGTTGTGGCACATGTGTTTAATTGCTCCACGACATGTGGGATCTTCCTGGACCAGGGCTCGAACCCGTGTCCCCTGCACTGGCAGGCGGATTCTTAACCACTGCGCCACCAGGTAAGTCCCTCAACTATAATTCAGTAAAAAAATATTTTATGATTCCATGTCTTTCCTAGTGGAACACCAGGACTTCCAGGGCTTGTGTGGTTTAGGAAAATGATGTAGGGCTATTATTATTTCCTCTATTACTGAGCTTTTGGCTGTAAGTAAAAAAATCTGCAATTTAAACTGACTATGTAACAAGCAGAAGTCTAGAGGTAGAGCAGACTTTAGGTTATCAGTTCATCAAGAGCATCATCAAGGCACTTTCCATCTCTCCATCCTCCTTGGACATGTTGGCTTCATCACAAGGCTGATTACCCTCATGAGCATGAGGTATCTGCCACCAGCAATGGAATGTAATCCCTTATTCACATTCAACAGAAATAGCCACTCTTTTGTATCTTGTTGACCCCAAGTAGTTCAGGCCTGTCCATCCATGAAGCAATTATTGGCAATGAGCCTGGACGCCAACGATTATCTTAGATGAACTCTTGAAAGTGCAATGTTGTTGGAGGGCCAACAACAATGACCACTGAATGCCCAATTTTACACATGAGGGAAATGAAGAGCTATGAAGTTAGTGTTTTGTCTATGATCACATAGTTATATGAGGTAGATGTAGGTCTACTTATCAACGAAGTGCATGTTCTTAACCTTGGTCCTATAGCACCCGGGAACATTCTGGAGGTGGGAGATGGGTTCTCAGAACCCAAATTTAGATGCTTATTTATAAGACAAATAAGAAGGATCTACCAAAAATCACCTTGTTTTTCAAATATGAGAAACTAAATGGGTAAAATTACTTATGTAAGGGGACATGGTAATACTGTATTTGTGGGACTTGGGACCCTTTTGAGGTTTTTGGTTGTTTTGTTGTTGCTGTTTTACATAATGCAATGCAAAGTAAGGGAGGCATAGAAGAGTGAAAATTATGACTCAAGGAAAGTACAATAGTTGATCACCCAGCTTCATTCGAAGCAAAGAAGAGTGCTTGTTAAATACTCACCTGTTTCTTTTCTGTGACTGTTTTAACTACTACTTAATTCACTCTTTCATGTGAATTGCATTCCAAGTTTCAAAAATAAATGAACAAAATATTTATTTCTACAAAATGTTTTCCTTCCCTACTTCCCGAAAGTTCAAAGTGGCCAAATAAAATTCATCATTCAACCATTTTTAACAGGTTATATAAATGACTGATTCTATTAAGTACTGAATCAATAAAGTAGAAACTCCTTTAGTGCCCTGGGAATTGTATGATGTATCTTTCCTTTTCATCAATCACTCTGAATAGCTCTGTGTTAATAAGTACTCCATATTTCTCATCACAGATTATTTTTCAGTAAGTAGGAAGACTGGAGGAACCTCCCAGGTCCCTGATTTGATTCACTGTCTATGTGAACTTAGGATTAAAGACTCTAAGAAATCCTTCCCACAAATGATGAGAAAGGTACCCATTAAGAGAAATATAATTATGCTGAATAAATGAAAATCGAAGTCTTGCATTTTTTCTTTATCTTCTTTCATTCCTTCTTTATCTTATTTATAAAACACTATGTTCTTAATGATTTTCAATTTTTCCTAATTTTCATCTTTAAAAGCACAAGGGAATTGCATACTATATTCCTTCTCTTTCCCTGTTTTATTCATCTTCCCTATATGTTGTGGGCAAATTATCAAAGTTCAAGGATATTTACTCTATAGATATATGTCATACAAACAAAATAATTCTAAATAACTTCTCATGAAATAATTCTGTGATGTTTTAAAACAAGTCTTATATTTGACAAAGTATATTTATTTGACCTCAGATAAAATGATAGAATTTTAATGTTGGGATGGTTTCCTTTTGTGGGTGTGCATGATCTATACAATTAAAACTCATGATGAAATTAATATCTTCCAGGAATCTTAACTTGGTTTGTTCATCAGTGACAGTAAAGTCTGAGGCTGACGAAAAGGAAGGGAACGATAAAAAATCCAGCTAAGCACAGAGGTAAGCAATTTACTTCCTAATGAACATAAAGGGAAAAAAAGATCTAATTGAGTTTTAACAACTAACGTTTAGAGATTTCAATCTCTTTTCTTATTTCGGCTATTCCTGTGACTCTGAATAATATCTCACTGTGGCTTTAATTTACATTTCCCTGATGACTGATGACGCTGGGCATCATGAGCGTTGTGACCATTCACATATTCTTTTCTGATGTTACAAAGTGTTTCCTGGCTTTACTGGGGAGGGGGATTCTTAGTCTTTTTATCATTGATCAGTAGGAGCCTATTAGATATTCTGGATATTATTTAATATTCTGAGACTTTTGCTGAAATTAATTTTTTGCCCAGTATTTGGCTGGTCTATTCATTTTTAATGGTGTATTTGATGAGAAGGTATTCTTAATTTTGATGAGGTCCAGTTTATTAACTACATATTTATGATTAATACATTTTGTATTCTGACTAAAATAGCTTTGCTTAGGTAATGAAGATACTCTCTTACTGTTTTCTTCACGGAACTTTATGGTTCTTATCACATTCACACCTATGTCCATTTAAATTAATTATTATGTATGGAATGAGAAATGGACTGCAATTTATTTCTAATTGACCCAGCAAGATCTGTTAAAAAGACTTTACTATCCCTTTTGGATTGACTTAGTACCTTGATCAAAACTCAATTTCCATGTGTGTGTCTATTTCTGGAATTCCAGGTTTTTTCCGCTGATCTATTGGCTAACATTGTACCAAAGTACATAATTTTAATTATCACAGCTTTATATGTCTTGATATCAGGTAGTATAAGTTTTTAGAATTATATTCTTGGTGTTCTTTTGGCTATTCTGTTTTAGATTCTTTGAATTCCACATGAATTTTAGAATCAGCTTATTTCTTCCCAATAGTCAGCTGGAATTTTGAAAGATATGCTTTGAATTTGTATCAATTTATGGAAAATGAAAAAGATCAGGTCTACTCATCCAAAAACATTTATTTATTTATTTATTTTATACAGCAGGTTCTTATTAGTCATCAATTTTATACACATCGGTGTATACATGTCAATCCCAATCTCTCAACTCAGCACACCACCATCCCCACACCCCCACGGCTTTCCCCCCTTGGTGTCCATACGTTTGTTCACTACATCTATGTCTCAACTTCTGCCCTGAAAACTGTTTCATCTGTACCATTTTTCTAGGTTCCACATACATGCATTAATATATGATATTTGGTTTTCTCCTTCTGACTTACTTCACTCTGTAAGACAGTCTCTAGATCCATCCACGTCTCAAAAAATGACTCAGCTTTGTTCCTTTCATGGCTGAGTATTATTCCATTGTATATATGTACCACACCTTCTTTATTCATTCATCTGTCGATGGGCATATAGGTTGCTTCCATGGCCTGGCTATTGTAAATAGTGCTGCAATGAACACTGGGGTGCATGTGTCTTTTTGAATTATGGTTTCCTCTGGGTATATGCCCAGTAGTGGGATTACTGGATCATATGGTAATTCTATTTCTAGTTTTTTAAAGAACCTCCATACTGTTCCCCATAGTGACTGTATCAATTCACATTCCCACGAACAGTGCAAGAGGGTTCCCTTTCCTCCACACCCTCTCCAGCATTTGTTGTTTGTAGAATTTCTGATGATGCCCATTCTAACTGGTGTGAGGTGATACCTCATTGTAGTTTTGATTTGCATTTCTCAAATAATTAGTGATGTTGAGCAGATTTTCATGTGCTTCTTGGCCATCTGTATGTCTTCTTTGGAGAAATGTCTATTTAGGTCCTCTGCCCATTTTTGGATTGGGTTGTTTGTTTCTTTAATATTGAGCCAGCTGCATGAGCTGTTTATGTATTTTGGAGATTAATCCTTTGTCCGTTGATTCATTCGCAAATATTTTCTCCCAGTCTGAGGGTTGTCATTTCATCTTGTTTATTGTTTCCTTTGATGTGCAAAAGATTTTCAGTTTCATTAGGTCCCATTTGTTTATTTTTGTTTTTATTTCCATTACTCTAGGAGGTGGATCAAAAAAGATCTTGCTGTGATTTATGTCCAAGAGTGTTCTTCCTATGTTTTCCTCTAAGAGTTTTGTAGTGTCCGGTCTTACATTTAGGTCTCTAATCCATTTTGAGTTTATTTTTGTGTATGGTGTTAGCAAGTGTTCTAATTTCATTCCGTTACATGGAGCTGTCCAGTTTTCCCAGCACTACTGAAGAGACTGTCTTTTCTCCATTGTATATCCTCGCCTCCTTTGTCATAGATTAGTTGACCATAGGTGCGTGGGTTTATCTCTGGGATCTCTAATTTGTTCCATTGATGTATATTTCTGATTTTGTGCCAGTACCATATTGTCTTGATTACTGTAGCTTTGTAGTACAGTCCGAAGTCAGGGAGTCTGATTCCTCCAGCTCCGTTTTTTTCCCTCAAGACCGCTTTGGCTCTTCAGGGTCTTTTGTGTCTCCATACAAATTTTAAGATTTTCTGTTCTAGTTCCGTAAAAAATGCCATTGGTAATTTGATAGGGATTGCATTGAATCTGCAGATTGCTTTGGGTAGTATAGTCATTTTCACAATATTGATTCTTCCAATCCAAGAACATGGTATATCTCTCCTTCTGTTGGTATCATCTTTAATTTCTTTCATCAGTGTCTTATAGTCTTCTGCATACAGGTCTTTTGTCTCCCTAGGTAGGTTTATTCCTAGGTATTTTATTCTTTTCGTTGCAGTGGTAAATGGGAGTGTTCCCTTAATTTCTCTTTCAGATTTTTCATCATTAGTGTATAGGAATGCAAGAGATTTCTGTGCATTAATTTTGTATCCTGCAACTTTACCAAATTCATTGATTAGCTCCAGCAGTTTTCTGGTGGCATCTTTAGGATTCTCTCTATATAGTATCATGTCATCTGCAAACAATGACAGTTTCACTTCTTCTTTTCCAATTTGTATTCCTTTTATTTCTTTTCTTCTCTGATTGCCGTGGCTAGGACTTCCAAAACTATGTTGAATAACAGTTGTGAGAGTGGACATTCTTGTCTTGTTCCTGATCTTAGAGGAAATGCTTTCAGTTTTTCACCATTGAGAATGATGTTTGCTGTGGGTGTGTCATATATGGCCTTTATCATGTTCAGGTATTTTCCCTCTATGCCCACTTTCTGGAGAGTTTTTATCATAAATGGGTGTTGAATTTTGTCAAAAGCTTTTTCTGCATCTATTGAGATGATCTTATGGTTTTTATTCTTCAATTTGTTAATATGGTGTATCACATTGATTAATTTGTGTACATTGAATAATCCTTGCATCCCTGGGATAAATTCCACTTGATCATGGCGCACGATCCTTTTAATGTGTTGTTGGATTCTGTTTGCTAGTATTTTGTTGAGGATTTTTGCATGTATATTCATCAGTGATATTGGTCTGTTATTTTCTTTCTTTGTAGTATCTTTGTCTGGTTTTGGTATTAGGGTGATGGTGGCCTCATAGAAAGAGTTTGGGAGTGTTCCTTCCTCTGCAATTTTTTAGAAGAGTTTGAGAAGGATGGGTGTTAGCTCTTCTCTAAATGTTTGATAGAATTCACCTGTGAAGCCATCTGGTCCTGGACTTTCCTTTGTTGGAACATTTTTAATTACAGTGTCAATTTCATTACTTGTGATTTGTCTGTTCATATTTTCTGTTTCTTCCTGGTTCAGTCTTGGAAGGTTATGCCTTGCTAAGAATTTGTCCATTTTTCCAGGTTGTCCATTTTATTGGCATAGAGTTGCTTGTAGTAGTCTCTTAGGTTGCTTTGTATTTCTGTGGTGTCTGTTGTAACTTCTCCTTTTTCATTTCTAATTTTATTGATTTGAGTCCTCTCCCTCTTTTTCTTGATGAGTCTGGCTAATGGTTTATCAGTTTTGTTTATCTTCTCAAAGAACCAGTGTTTAGTTTTATTGATCTTTGCTACTGTTTTCTTTGTTTCTATTTCATTTATTTCTGTTCTGATCTTTATGATTTCCTTCCTTCTGCTAACTTTGGGTTTTGTTTTTCTTCTTTATCTAGTTCCTTTAGGTGTAAGGTTAGATTGCTTATTTGAGATTTTTCTTGTTTCTTGAGGTAGGCTTGTATAGCTATAAACTTCCCTCTTAGAACTGATTTGGCTGCATCCCATAGGTTTTGGATCATCATGTTTTCATTGTCATTTGTTTCTAGGTCTTCGTGAATGTTGTGCATAATTTCTACTATAGCTTTTATTATCTTTTATCATAGAGATCTTAAAGCCACTATCTGACGATTCAAACATTTGGTTCATGTCAGGATCTGCTTCTACTTGCTATTTCCTCTCTTGACCATGGATGACATTTTCTTGCCTTGTGTGTCTTGTAATCTTTAAGTATATGCCAGACATTCTATAAGAGAACAACAGAACCTGAAGCAAATAATGTTTACCTCCAGAAAGGTGCAGGTTCTTGTTTCTGTCAGTCTACCAGAGGTGAAATGAGTGGGTTAGGTGGGTCTGAACTTTGTTGCTGATTTAGTTTGACTCAGCTCACCACTGGCTTAAAATATTTTGAGGGTGGAATTACAACCTTCTTATTAGCAAAGACTGGACTGAGCACTGACAATATTCCAGATATATGTCTGCGCTTCACAGCCAAGCCAGCAGCTTTCAGAATTGCTGGGGTATCACCATATTTTACTGCCCAGTTACAAGATATTGAGATTACCCTCTAGAGTCTCTTTGGTCTCCAGTCGTACCACCAACTGCTTTCCATACCTCAGGAAGATATTTTGCAACCTTCCCCCTTTTTCTACATTCTTTGGAAAACAGAGTGCCATATACTCAAGAAGGGGCTCAGTGCCTTAGAGTGGTTACCTTAGCTCCTTTGCCCACTCTCATTCTTTGATAATTAAAGCCTGGAGTTCCTGGGCAGAGAGAATGTTCTTTGAGCTCTTCTGCCAGGCCCAAAATCTTTTGTATGTCAAAGTCTAGATTGCCTCAAGCAGTTTATCTTAGCTATTTTACTAAATTTTATTCTAACCGGAGCATCTCAGAATCCTTATTACTTCAGAAGAAATCTGTTCTTTAAAATTATGCAATCCACACAAAGACAATTTGATAGTATATACTCTAGTTGATAGTAGTTTTATTAGGTGGAATATAATGTTAAGAGATCATTATTTTAAACACTCTAACTTATTGCCTAGATTGCTTCTTGGTCTAATGGAACTCTGTCACAGGGTGATTCCTGATTCTGTTCTTTGCTTCTTCATTGCTTACTAATGAAGCTTGGGAGCATCATGTGACTTCATTGCTTCTATTCTCTCAGTCTGTTCATTATCCACGCCAGAGAGAAATGTGAATTAATAAGGTTCTAAAATACCTTGAAAACTTTTAAACAGGTACTATGTAAATCTAAGCAGTCATTACCACAGACACTTTCTATTTTAAAAATTATTTTTATAATTAAAAAAAAGTAGTATTTTCAATTGTATAGTATACATTATATATATATATATATATACACACACACACATAGAGAGAGAGAGAGAGAGAGAGAGAGAAAGAGAGAGGGAGTAAAGTATTAGAACTCATACAACTCAACAGCAAAAAACAATCCAATTAAAAAATGGGCAAAAGATCTGAATAGACATTTTTCCAAACAAGACCCACATATGGTCAACTGGCACATGAAAAGATTCTCAACATCACTAACCATCAGGGAAATGCAAATAAAAACCACAGTGAGGTATCACTCATACCTGTTTGAATGGCTATTCAAAAAGACAAGTTATAACAAGTATTGGCAAAGATGTAGAGAAAACGAAACCCTTGTGCACTGTTGGTAGGAATGTAGACTGGTGCAGCCACTATGGAAAACAGTATGCAGGTTCCTCAAAAAATTAAAAATACAACTACCATATGATCCAGCAGTTCCACTTCAGGGTATTTACCCGAAAAAAAACAAAAACACTAACTCAAAGAGATATATGCACCCCCATGTTCACTGCAGTATTATTTACAAGAGCCAAGATATGGAAACAACCTAAGTGTCCATTGATTGATTGACAAAAATGTGGTGTATATGTGTGTGTGCGTAAAATGGAATATTATTCAGCCATAAGGGAGAATGAAACCTTGCCATTTGTGCAACATGCATGGACCTCAAGAGCATTACAGTAATTGGAAATAAGTCAGAGAAAGACAAATACCATATTATCTCACTTATATGTGAAATCTAAAAAAGAAAAATAGATAAAGAGAACAGACTGGTGGTTGCTAGAGGTGGGGGGTGGGGAGTGGGAGAAATGAGTGAAGGGGGTCAAAAGATACAAACTTCCAGTTATAAAATAAATAAGTCATGGAGATGTAGTGTACAGCATGGTGACAATAGTTAATGATACTGTATCGCATATTTGAAAAGTTGCTAAGAGAGTAGATCTGAAAAGTTCTCATCACAAGAAATTTTTCTTCGTATGTATGGTAATGGATATTAACTAGGCTTACTGTGGTAATCATTTCTCAATGTATATACAAACATTAAATCATTATGTTGTACACCTGAAATAATGTTATATGTTCATTATACCTCAATAAAAAAAGCAACAGAAAAAGAAGTATTCATCACCATGTAGATGAGGAATAGCTAGTGATTCATAGATCTAGCTTCTCAATTTTGAAAAAAAAGTTAATAAAATGAAAAACTGGCTCACTTTAATTTTAGAACGTAATGTTATCTACCCATGGGAACCTGTATAAAGCTTTTAAAAATCCTGGAAGGAAAATAGTTTACAGAACTCCTGGTGGATATAACAGTCCACTTGAATCAATGACAGCCCATGGGATTACATTTGCAATCGTGCCCCATGCTAACTCATAGAAAAGAATAAATCTCCCACATCATCATGGAAAATGGAGTGTGGCTGGTGGTCACAATGCATAATTTTGAGGACAAAATTATTAGAGTATTTATCTCCTAGCACAGCAAGACCACTGAGAAGCCTCCTTTCCCTAAGCCCTTGTGAGTGTTCCAAGGAGAAATTTTAAGCTCTGAATGGGCATGTCCAATATTGAAGCACCTGAAAAAGCGACTTTAGAATTAGAACGTTTAAGACTATGGTACAAGTTAAATTTCCAAAGAATATTCATTTTTCCTTCCATCAAGGCCAATAGTCTGCAATGTGAACTTGAACACACTATGATATGTGAATACAATAGTGACTCAACTAAAAAAATTAGTGCCTCTGTTATGTGGCAGTTCACCGGAGTGTCTGTCTTCACCCTTGGGGCATTTTACTGATTTTTGTCAGTAAAGAGGCTTCTTTTGAATTCTGCTTGCAGTGGATTAAGGAGAAGTATATTTTTAAAAGCCATGCAATCTCAAGGCTACATTTTACAGTTATAGGGAGCTTAATGTTTTATTATTTCATGAAAAAATCATTCATATTCTCCAGTAAAAAATATACTAGATCAGAGATCTCCAAACTATTATGGTACACTCCTATTAGTAAAATGACGTTGAGCAAAATCCCCAATACATGCATATTTATTTATTTATAAATTATATGCATGTACTATCATTATTAACTAGTATCTAAAGGCAGAATATATACTTCGATTGTAGCCATCTCAACTAATGATATGCATAAACCTATATTTGAAACAGTCTTCTTAATAATTTCACTTTTGTTGGCTTACTACTTGTTTATATTTTGTTTGCTCATTTTTTTGGGGGGGGGATATTGGGTGATGTTGCACTTGAGAAGTGATAGCGACTGTCCTGCCAATGTTAAGTTGTTTGTTTGTGCTTGCGTTGAGTATAAACTTTAATCTGTGGTTTTTCTGCCAGAATCCTTTAAAGTCGCTTGTACTTTTTAATTAAGAATTGTCTTTCATTAAAGTGGGTAAAATAATGCACAGATTTCCTAAACCAGGCACACATAAATTGCAATATGCCAAAACAGACTGGATAATTGTATAGCATATATGACATATGACACTGTGACATATGAACGGGTAAGAGGGCCTTGTTATTTTGCATGCTAAATATTAGAAAAAAATAGTTTATTTCTTATTTTTAGATTAAAAAAGAGGTAAATTCTAATTTTTTTTTACTGTATTCCATCTTGCTCACTCACTGTTGTTGTCTGCCGTCCCCTTTGAAACCCACTGGCTTAAATGGCTCGTATTTGAAAATGGAAAAACAGAACATGATTAAAGGAAAGGAAAGTGCTATTATTAATCTTCAAATACATCATGCTTCAAGTAAAAATCAAATTGAAAATCAAGAAAGGATGACAACACAGGCAAGGATCAAATTACGTTAATTTCTGATGATCTTTATTTAAAGAGAGAAAACTATTTCTTTCCTAGAAGAGAAGGAACCAGAGTAACATATGATAGGGAGAGGTGATTCTAGGGCTACAGAGCAGCATGCAGGAGACTGAAGCGGCTGGCAGAGTGAGTACATAAAAATGAAAGAATAAGACTGCTTAAGAGAAGAAATTTTGGTAAAAATCACAGTTAATATTCAATGGAAATCAAACCGGGAAAGGAGAGAGATGTTTTCGTTATAAGTGGGCCTAAGAACATGCTTTTGTTGTCATGATAAGGTAAAAGGGAAGGAAGTCATTATCCTTCTCAGATACTGCCTTTAGCATTTACATCACTGGTAAAACCAAGTCATCATCTGTAAGTACATTTAGCTACAACGACTCAGTGACACCACTTTCTTACTTCTTATCCTTGTCTCTGTCTCAAGAAACAAGTGCCTTTCCTCCTGTAAAGCTCAGGGCTCCTTTTGTGCCACCCAGCTCCTCTCTTCCCAGTACCATCAAGACTCTAATTCTCAATCGATTCCCGCCCTCTCAGGCATCTTCAAATCCTCCTTACAGCTTTCACCCTATGCCTTCAAACATGTATAGTTCTCTGCTCTCCTAGAAAAAGTTCTCTTGACCCAGCTGCCCTCTCTAGCTACTGCTATAATTTTTTTCCCCTTTTACTGTCAAACTTTTCAAATAAGCAGCCTATATCTGCTGCCTCCATTTTTTTCCTGACATATCCTAGAATCAGGCTTCTGTTCTCGTTACTTTGCAAAAAAGAATTTCTCATCGTTCTCATCCAATCATTATTATGGCCTATTTATGTTAGATAGTTGTGTCATCTCATCTCTGTCTCCTACTCCTTCCCTACTATATCCCTAGCCTGGCCTTTTCTACTTCCTGCCCCTAATCCAGAGTCCTTCCTTCCTGTCTAGAATCTTCACTGCAACATGATGACACCTCTCTGTTCATAGTATTAATGTTTCCTCCTTTAAGACTCAGAACGTTTAATTCCTCATCCTTACTTTGGACTTTCTCAGGTTTTTCCCATCTGCACTTATTAAATCATCTTTTATTGCAGCAGAAGGGACTGAATAAATGTTTGTTGAGTGAATGAATAAATGAATGGACACATATTCTATGTCCTGGTCAAGAAGTGACCTCATTGTTCTATCATGCCCACAGTTACCTTCTATGTTTATTATGTTGATAAACTATAACCATATGGTTTTGGTATGTCCCTGAGTCACTGTATATAACTAAATGTGCCAAGCTACTTAAATGCATGTTAAGTAGCCAGGAAACCTTAAACTGCAGTATGTGACTGCCAGCAATACTCAGTAGGGTTGAGTCACACAGCTTTTCATGGTAGCCTTCTCATGAAGACTACATAGACAACTACTCTTTAGGCATGTTTTCCTTCTCTAAATTATTCTATTTTTAAAGCACAGTAAAAGAAATGTTCATAAACATATACACTAGGTGAGAGTTACAAGAAATAGGATGTAATACTTAAAACAGAACTTAAAAATTATGAAACACAGGCATTTAGGGATGATCTGACTCTGTTCTATTTTCCACTTACTATAAATTTCAACTTGATTTATTCTTGGGTTGCCTGAAGCCTGGTATGTGCCGAAGCCTTTCAATTAACTAGCTAATATATTTAAGCTCTTCTCTAAGAGTGACATTCACTACTTTCTCTTTGCAAGTGCTTGCCAATCGATACCAGCAGAGATGAACTCAGAGTCATGAATAAGGTGATTATGTGGCTTTTGTGCTTGCCTGACTATGCTGCTTCCCTCCAGGGAAAACTTGACATGCCTGAGGTTGCTGCTTGCCTTTCCACATCATATCCCTGAGTTTTGATTTGGCTGATTTACTACAGAATGAAAATCATACAGACCCCTCTACTTCCTCCCAATACCTTGTTCTTGAAGTAAATTCAGCAGAATGTGAAATCTGTTGACAAGCCTTCCTTTCTGCTTAGAGGCCCTCATCAGCAGTTTGTGAGCCAGTATCAGTAATTCCTACTATGGAAAACCAAAACTGCACAGAACAACAATGTAAGTGGATATAAACACGACATGGCCTTATAAAAACAATGATATCATATACTACATTATTTATATTATTCTTCAATTTTAAGATCTTTTTCTGTTCCAGGAAGCCTTCTATAATTACTCTAACCTTTACTGATGGCTCTGGCCTCTGAACGCTTACGGAAATGAAAATTTTGCACTGAATTACACAATGCGTACACTATCATTTTATGTTTGTTGTCAACCACTTGTCCCTCTTTCAGGGTGGGGACCATACCTTTTAGTTTAGATCTGTACCATATTACATATTGTAAAATGCAATGCAGTAGTGAATTCGCATTCATGTGTCTATGAACAATTAATGTTGGCCAGGGGATGGGGAGGAATGTGGAAGGTAGTGACCAAAATACTATCAGAATATATGTCAGGAATTTCCTAATTTCAAGTAACACAGATGCAACCCAAACCTGTTTTATTCCTTCTTTCATTCAACAAATATTTATTGAGCACCTATGATGTACAGACACTGCCCTAGACCCTTGGAATATATCAGTGCATACCATAGAGCAAGATTCTTCCTCCTGGAGAGCTTCCACTGAAGTAGACTGAGATAGATGTTACACAGTAAACATAATAAGTAATGAGAAAATATAATGGAATATTATGTGGGAGGAAAGAAAAAAAGAACAGTGTAAGTGGTACTGGAGAGTTGGTGGGAGGAGACTTCACGTCAGGGGAGGCCTCGTTGTGAAGCTGATAGTTTGGTAAAGACCTGAAATAGATGAGAGAGAGCCATGCTGATATGGGTGTGTTCCAGGCAGACATGGCAGTCAATGCAAAGGCCCTGGAGTGTAATCATGCTTAATATCAGAGCAGGAAGATCAATTAAGAGGATATTGTAATAATCTAGGTGAGAGACGGGAGTGGCTTGAAGCATGGTAGCAGCAGTGGAATGCTATTTATATTCTAGATACATAATTTACATTCTAGTTAGATTTGGAAATTAGAATCAAGAAAATTTTCTGGTAGATTCAATTTGAGAGAGGGGAGAAAAGGGAGGAGACAAGGATAATTTAAAAGGTTTTGGCTTGAGCAGCTAGAAGGCTACAGTTGCCATTTGACTAAGATGGGGGGGAAGACCATAGGTAGAACAAATATTGGGGAAAAGATCACTTTGGGGCATGTTACATTGGAAGTTTCTATTAGACACCTAAAGAAATATTAAGCAAACAATTGGTTAAACAGGTCTGAAATTTAGATGTGAGATCTGAGCTGGAGCATAACTATGGCTTTAAATCATAGTGGTCAACAGTAACCCACTCTCCAACTGCAAAATGGTTAAGTGGTATTACGTCTGCACTAATTGTGTAAAATTATCCAGGTTGTGATGATAAGGGAAGAAAACTTATGGAACTGCTTTCATCACTCTCTACTTATATTCTGACTATCTATTAAATAGAAAAATTTACTTCTTACACTGACCCCCATCCCCCAATTTGGGTTTTTCTCCAAAGCAATAAGCATCAAAATTTAAAGGTGACAGAAAGAAACTTCTCTGAAAATAAAAGTGCTAGGTACTATGACACTAATTTGGATGAAAATCAGCAATCAATCTCCCCTTTACAGGTGTGTCTGAGCAATGGTCAGAAGTTTGCTTCCATAATGGTGTACCAGTATCTTACATCTACAGATAACTGATTTTCCTGTAAGCCTGTATATATAATTATATAACTACATCTCTCTCTCTCCCTCTCCCTCTTCCTCTCTCTCTCTATATGTGTCTGTGTATGTGTGTGCATACACACACACACACACACACACACATATATATGTGTATATATATATATATATATACACACACACACACACACACAGCATATGTATGTTCTTCAAGACAATGTCTTAGATGTTAGTTTATTACAATTGAATCAGATTGACAAAAGTAAAACACTGCTGTCATTCACAGCCATGGGAATAAAAGTTAGGGTGCCTTTTTCCAACAGTGATTTTCTAAAACGTACAGCTCAAAGATCTCAAAGATGGTACTAGCATTAAATTTAAGCCAATGTACAGTTGTGCTAATTTTGAAGTACCTTTAGTCTCACAGAGATGCACAAACCACCAGACACCAGTATAAAGTTCTCATTGCCAGAAATTTTGATTCTACTGCTACAGCACAGGAAATTTAGAATCAAATGGGTTTTTAAATAATTAGGAGGTGTAGAAAATCGTCCTAAATAACACACAACAGAGCAACAAACCTTGACCTTGACCGGATGGCAGAATAAAAAACAGGCAACTCCAGTTGCTTATTCATAACACTAACACCAGGAATCAAATGCTGGACTTGGTGACAGGCAAAGGTTGTTTGCCCTGAAACCAACCTAATATTTTAAGAGGAGCACCATGATAATCTCATATGTATGCTCAGTCTAAGAGCTATGAAATTTCTCTGCATTTTAGTTTCCCACTCTGGGAAATAAGAATAATAACAATATTTTCCCTGAAAGGTGGTACGGAAAACAGATACGATGCTAAAGAACCTGGTGAGAAGTATTTACCCAAAATGCCATGCAATTCCAAGGTCAGAGTTATTTTATTAATTATAATAAAAATCTTATTTCCAAATATTAATTCTAATATTCAACAGAAGTAATGTTCGATTGGATTCCTATATCAGGAAATCCTGATCAATGTCCCATCAATAATTCTATTATATGTATATAACCCTCAGCTCTGCAGAACTTGATACACAGGTACACATTTAAGTCATTCTTTCCAACAATATAAAAGCTGTATTATGACCAACTCCTTGGCCTTCAACCACTTGATTTTGCAGAGCATGTATTTTAAGAGGACTAGGTACAAGAAGTTCAAAATATCTAACCTTGCTGAGCTAACTTGGGTGTTGAGAGGAAAATCCTAGACTATAATTATTCTAACAATAGAATCAGGTTACAAACTCCCTCATCACGTGGGGTCGAAAGCTTCCTCTGGAAAGGCAAAGATGTCTCAGTGAATACTAGGCAATACGGATCATAAAAAATTCATTACACTGCCCTTCTCTTCCTGTGGTAAGACATGTAAAATGAGGAATTTTCCCAGTAGATCCTTCTCATAGCATTTAGAAAATGAGGTTGGAAACACACACACACACACACACACACAAATATATGCTAACAGAGTGTATTGAGCTTGACGAGAGAGTCACAAGTAAAGCATGTCACACACCTCAAATCAAAGGTGTCACACATTCAACAGCAGCCTCTTTTAATGCAAAAGACCACCGCATGCATGTGCTGCCACTGCTGACAGAATTATGGGAGATGCGGGTGGAATGTCGAACATGTATAGAATAGGCCTGTAATTATTCACAAAACTTCAGGAAATAAACATTCACTTTCAAAAAATTGTTTTCAGCTGCTCTAAAGCCAAGTGACAGCTAAATTACAGTTCAGGGAAGGAAAAGTTTCCATTTTCTAATTTGATGCATTCTGTTGCATCGTACTACATTATCCAGAGTCAGGGCTGCCATATCCTGTCATGCTTCAAACCACAGGCTGAAATCTCCAGGCAGCTGAAAGCGCTGTTTGTCCGGTCACACAGTACGCTAAGTGTACTATGAGAACAGCGTCTGGGGACTTGGGACAAGTCTCTTGGTTAACATTCCTAGGATTTCCACAAGTGCTTTTGGCTGTACATGCTGTGGCTGCTCCTTCAGCATCTTCTTTGTGCCAAGCTGTGATATGTTTATGGAAATTCTGTTGGCCCGCCCAGGAACAGCCCCAGACGCACATTCTCCCAGGACTTCGGCCAGGAAAGGGGGATGGGAGGAGGGGAAGAAGAAATGGTGGGAATCCAAACAGCAACTCTTGGGTGCTTACATGCTGACCGGTAGCTGTCAGGAAAATAAATAAGGTACGATATATCTGACAGTATAAGAGGGAAGAAAGGAAATTAAGTTTTTATTAAAAGAGATAACAGAAATGCTATCAGGCAGGCAGTTTCCTATTGCCTGCTGAGTCTTGTGATGAGGACTCCAGTTCTTTAAATGATAGACTGTCAGAAATGGCCTATGAATACACAGTGAGAGATTCACAGAAGCTTTGTGTTACTACAGATCATACTCTCATAAAACATTTAAGATACTCGAACCAAGAAGATAGGAAAAAAATTAAAATCCTATATACTTTGATAATTTTGGACTCTGAGATTTTTCGACTTTAAACCCTAGACCCTGATCAATTAGAAATACATATTCAAAAGGAAAAATGTTTAATACAGCCATTTTACACTCAAAAGAAGGAAGCTAAAAGTCCTGGCTGAGGTTACTGTTTACTAGAAGAAATTCAAAGTAGTATTCCTGACTCCTTCTCATTAAGATCTTATGTTGCCATTTATTTTGACTTCGAGCAACTTAAAAAAACAAATCAAAAAGTTAAACATTAACCTCAAGTATTAAAAAAAAGAAATAACAATCTCTCCCTTTAGATTAGTCCATTTGCCTGATAGAATTTGCTACATAACCAACTGCTGAAGTAGGCAATTTCTTCTCACTCCAAATGATACCCATGCCTCAGAAGCATTTTATCTTAAAAATTATGAATGGTCCAAATAATTTAGTATAGAAAAACCTAGGGGATAAAAGAGAGGACTTGCTTCAAATGAGATAGACATCTTTCTTAGTACAAATTAAAGTTGTTCACGTGTACCTGCTTCCATCAGGACACTGAACCAAGAGCTCCCAAATACTGTCTCTTCACACTTCACAATTTTAGCATGAAGAGTTCCTGGGTTGCAATGAAAACGGATTTTTTTTTCTAAATAAGTTTTCAAATTCAGATATTATAAGCAGTGTTGGGCTGATGACATGATGCACGGTGGCAAATCCTTCAGTACTGGTGAAGTGGGAAGACTGGTGGATTTCCGTGCAGTCAGGTTACCAGTACAGACACTCCAATTTTCAATTTAATGGGTTATTTGGGTGTGGGAAGAGCTGATGCTTGAATGAGGAATGAGAAAACAATGTCTGAGGCATGAGAGATGTGTAGAGTTGCTATGGATTTTAAATAAAGTTATTTTTGCAGAACCAAAATACATGAACTATACTACATGTGCTGTCAAAAATTCTGATTTCTAAATTTATTTTAAAAATTCTAAGAAAGGAGTGCAACTTACATCACATACAATTGTATTTAAAAATCTTTGGGGAAACAAATAATGATAAACAAATTTAGTTACTGCATGTGCATTCTTTGTTGAAATAAAGTACTTAAAATCAAGACTATCACAGAGTATCTGTAGTTCATTCATATACTCAGCAGGAAACTTATGGCTATGAATTATTAAAATGTCTGAAGAAAGATGATTTATGAAAACATAAGACATTTAATTAAGTCTCAAAAGGCATCTGGCTAAGATGGCTCTGTAAGTTCACACTTAAACACATACCTCTTTCCCCAAAACAGAGCAATGGTAGGTAAAATCAACTAGAAATAACTCAGCTCAAAAAACCACTCAAACGCCTTCATTGTACTAGAAGTGGACCAGAAATACAGAGCGGTAGTAGAACTGAAATTCAGTGTTTGCTCGGTTCTGGAACAGGCTGGACAGAATCTTGGCTCTTGAAAGGTTAACGGGGTCTAGAAATGCTTCATGTGAGATAGCAGACAGAAGCCAGTGTTACTACCTGAAGCCAAGACTTGAAGCTAGTACTCTCTTCAAACACAGCATATAAAGAGACCAAAAAAGGGCGCTGTTTACAACCAAGAAAATCAACAATTAATACAACAATTTATTCCATATAAAATTAACTTTAGGGAGGACTCTGACTATCTTTAAAGCAAGGATACTTTTCCATAGTAAGAAAGAAATTACAAAGTAAAGCATGGAGAAATGAAGAACGAAAAAAGTGCTATGTGAAAAGCTTATTAGAAACCATGGGGATAAAAAAATGAACTTAGAACTCTCAATAAATTGTATAAATGCTGAAATAGTCACAAAGATAGAACTACTGAATTTTAAGAACTGATGAATTCACTAAAAGTGCATTACATAGAGATAAATAAAGAACGATTGAGGGCCAGAGGATAATCTGAGAGGCTCTAACCTAAGTCCAAATTGATTTCTAAATGTAGGGAAGGGAGGAAATGACAGACAGACAATATTTCAAGAAATAGGTGAGACATTCAATAACTGAGGAAACCATGTATCTTCACATTATAAATTTATTTTGAATGCCAAAAAAGAAACATAAAAACAAATTCCATATCTAGACACATACCACAAAATTGCAGAATATTAAAGAAAAGGGAAAAATCCTAAATTATCAAAAAGAAAAGACCATTCATCTACCAGGAATAATTTTTAAACTGGTAAAATTTTCATGCGGTAACAACCAAGTCTAGGAGACAATGTAACAACACTCAGTAATATCTGCAAAGTGCTGAGAGAAAAATAACTGGTAACCTACAATTTTATACCCAGCAAAGCTATCCCTTAAGAATACTAACAACAACAGAAAGCAGACACAAAAAGTAGACAAGAGAGTTTCACTATAAGACTAAAAAATGTATTTTAGCCAGAGGAAAAATAAAGTGGAAAATTATTGGATGAAAAAGAAAATGTTAGGCAGATATTGATAAAAATGTGTCAGCAAATTTAATTATTGACAGTTAAAATGATACTTCAAAAATGTAAAACCAAACTCTACCAAACAATAAAAGATGAATTAGAAAAATTTATACCAACTTACACATTATCTACAGAGAGCATAAATATCTTTGGTAAAATTCCTAAGTATTTTCTATTTATGGGTGCTATGCCTCAAGCATTCCAAGTTCATACTTAGCTTGCAATCTTTGCACTTGTTCTCCTTGTATGAAAATGTATCACCTTAAAACTTCTCACGGCTTTTGTTTCTCACTTTCATTCAAGTCTCTGTTCAAATATTGCCTTTTCATAAGTTAGAGATCAGAGAAGAGGTGACAAGTCTATTAGAAATAGCTCCTCTTTTGTTACCACAAGATAGTATATATTTGTTTACTGGATGGTAAACTCTTCTTTTTGATTTAAGCCTCACAACAGACATTAAACTAATGTTTTTAAAAAAAATGGTAGTACTGACTTTTGCAACCAAACATTTTCTTAAGTATTTATTAAAATAGTATTGCAGACTAACAGAGTATTTGAATACCCTTCGTAAATGTAACTTTAAGTACTGTGATACTGCCAAATATCTGGAAGAGCAATGGACCATGTTTATACAGCAAAGTCAAGCTGCATTTCATACATTATCTCACTTAGTCCTCATAAAAGGATAAGTGGAGAAGAATCTGAAACCTAGAAAGATAATGCGAGCTGTTCAAAGCCACTGAGCTAGTGAGTAGCAAAATCACTATAGGAACACAGGCCTGACTCTAAATGTTCAATGTTTTTTCTTGCCTTTTTTAATTAATTTAATTTTTTTTATACAACAGGTTCTTATTAGTTATCTATTTTATACATATTGGTATATATATGTCAATCCTAATCTCCCAATTCATCTCATCACCACCAGCCACCCCTCCCTCCACTTTCCCCCCTTGGTGTCCATACGTTTGTTCTCTACATCTGTGTCTCTATTTCTGCCCTGCAGACCCGTTCATCTGTACCATTTTTCTAGATTCCACATATATGCGTTAATATACAATATTTGTTTTTCTGTTTCTGACTTACTTCACTCTGTAACACAGTCTCGAGGTCCATCCACATCTCTACAAATGACCCAATTTCGTTCCTTTTTATGGCTGAGTAATATTCCATTGTATATATGTACCACAAATTCTTTATCTATTTGTCTGTCGATGGGCATTTAGGTTGCTTCCGTAACCGGGCTATTGTAAATAGTGCTGCAATGAACATTGGAGTGCATGTCACTTTTTGAATTACGGTTTTCTCTGGGTATATGCCCAGTGGTGGGATTGCTGGGTCATATGGTAATTCTATTTCTAGTTTTTTAAGGAACCACCATACTGGCTGTATTAATTTACATTCCCACTAACAGTGCAAGGAGGTTCCCTTTGCTCTACACCCTCTCCAGCATTTGTTATTTGTAGATTTTCTGATGATGCCCATTCCAACCATTGTGAGGTGATACCTCATTGTTTTTGATTTGCATTTCTCTAATAATTAATGATGTTGAGCAGCTTTTCATGTGCCTCTTGGCCATCTGTATGCCTTCTTTGGAGAAAGGTCTATTTAGATCTTCTGCCCATTTTTCGATTGGGTTGTTTGTTTTGTTAATATTGAGTTTCATGAGCTGTTTATATATTTTGGAGATTAATCCTTTGTCAGTTGCTTCATTTGCAAATATTTTCTCCCATTCTGAGGGTTGTCTTTTCATCTTGTTTATGGTTTCCTTTGCTCTACAAAAGCTTTGAAGTTTCATTAGGTCCCATTTGTTTATTTTTGTTTTTATTTCCATTACTCTAGGAGGTGGGTCAAAAAAGATCTTGCTGTGATTTATGTCAGTGTTCTTCCTATGTTTTCCTCTAAGAGTTTTACAGTGTCCAGTCTTACATTTAGGTCTTTAATCTATTTTGAGTTTATTTTCGTGTATGTTGTTAAGGAGTGTTCTAATGTCATTCTTTTACATGTAGCTGTCCAGTTTTCCCAGCACCACTTATGGAAGAGGATGTCTCTTCTCCACCGTAGATCCTTGCCTCCTTTGTCATAGATCAGTTGACCATAGGCGCATGGGTTTATCTCTGGGCATTCTATCCTCTTCCATTGGTCTATATGTCTGTTTTTGTGCCAGTACCATATTATCTTGATTACTGTAGCTTTGGAATATAGTCTGAAGTCAGGGAGTCTGATTCCTCCAGCTCCATTTTTTCCCCTCAAGATTGCTTTGGCTATTTGGGGTCTTTTGTGTTTCCATACAAATTTTAAGATTTTCTGTTCTAGTTCTGTAAAAATGTCATTGGTAATTTCATAGTGATTGCACTGAATCTGTAGATTGCTTTGGGTAGTATAGTCATTTTCAAAGTACTGACTCTTCCAATCCAAAAACATGGTATGTCTCTCCATCTGTTTGTGTCATCTTTGATTTCTTTCATCAGTGTCTTATAGTTTTCTGAATACAGGTATTTTACCTCCTTAGGTAGGTTTATTCCTAGGTATTTTATTCTTTTCATTGCAATGGTGAATGGGATTGTTTCCTTAATTTCTCTTTCTGATCTTTTGTTGTTAGTGTACAGGAATGCAAGAGATTTCTGTGTATTAATTCTGTATCCTGCAACTATACCCAATTCATTGATTAACTCTAGTAGCTTTCTGTTGGCATCTTTAGGATTCTCTATGTATAGTATCATGTCATCTGCAAACGGTGACAGTCTTACTTTTTCTTTTCCAATTTGTATTCCTTATATTTCTTTTTCTTCTCTGATTGCCATGGCTAGGACTTCCAAAACTATGTTGAATAACAGTGGCAAGATTGGACATCCTTGTCTTGTTCCTGATCTTAGAGGAAATGCTTTCAGTTTTTCACCATTGAGAATGACGTTTGCTCAGGTTAGTCGTGCATGGCCTTTATTATGTTGAGGTAGGTTCTTTCTATGCCCACTTTCTGGAGAGTTTTTATCATAAATAGATGTTGAATTTTGTGAGAAGCTTTTTCTGCATCTATTGAGATGATCATATGGTTTTTCTTCTTCAATTTGTTAATATGGTGTATCACATTGATTGATTTGAGTATACTGAAGAATCCTTGCATCCCTGGGATAAATCCCACTTGATCATGGTGTATGATCCTCTTAATGTGTTGTTGGTTTCTGTTTGATAGTATTTTGCTGACGATTTTTACATCTACATTCATCAGTGATGTTGGTCTGTAATTTTTTTTTTTTTTGTAGTATCTTCTTCTGGTTTTGGTATCAGGGTGATAGTAGCCTCACAGAATGAGTTTGGGAGTGTTCACTCTGCAATTTTTTGGAAGAGTTTGAGAAGGATGGGTGTTAGCTCTTCTCTAAATTTTTCACAGAATTCACCTGTCAAGCAATCTGGTCCTGGGCTTTTGTCTGTTGGAAGATTTTTAATCACAGTTTCAATTTCAGTGCTTGGGATTGGGCTGTTTATATTTTCTACTTCGTCCTGGTTCAGTTTCAGAAGGTTGTGGTTTTCTAAGAATTTGTCCATTTCTCCCAGGTTGTCCATTTTATTGGCATATAGTTGCTTGTAGTAATCCCTCATGATCCCTTGTATTTCTGCAGTGTCAGCTGTTATTTCTCCTTTTTCATTTCTAATTCTGTTGATTTGAGTTTTCTCCCTTTTTTTCTTGATGAGTCTGCTTAATGGTTTATCAATTTTGTTTATCTTCTCAAGGAACCAGCTTTTAGTTTTATTTATCTTTGCTATTGTTTCCTTCATCATTTTTTCCTGATCTGATCTTTATGATTTCTTTCCTTCTGCTAACTTTGGGGGAGGGGTGTTGTTCTTCTTTCTCTAATTGCTTTAGGTGTAAGGTTAGGTTGTTTATTTGAGATTTTTCTTATTTCTTGAGGTAGTATTGTATTGCTATAAACTTCCCTCTTAGAACCACTTTTGCTGCATCCCATAGGTTTTGGATTGTCATGTTTTCATTGTCATTTGTCTCTAGGTATTTTTTGATTTCCTCTTTCATTTCTTCAGTGATCCCTTGGTTATTTAGTAATGTACTGTTTAGCCTCCATTTGTTTGTGTTTTTTACATTTTTTCCCTGTAAGTTATTTCTATTCTCACAGCATTGTGGTTGGAAAAGATGCTTGATATGATTTCAATTTTCTTACATTTACCAAGGCTTGATTTTGTGACCTAAGATGTGATCTATCCTGGAGAATGTTCCATAAGCACTTGAGAAGAAAGTGTAATCTGCTGTTTGTGGATGGAATGTCCTATAAATATCAATTAAATCTATCTGGTCTATTGTGTCATTTAAATCCTGTGTTTCCTTATTAATTATCTGTCTGGATGATCTGTCCATTGGTGTAAGTGAGGTGTTATAGTCCCCCACTATTATTGTGTTATTGTTGATTTCTTCTTTTATAGCTATTAGCATTTGCCTTATGTATTGAGGTGCTCCTATGCTGGGAGCATATGTAATTGTTATATCTTCTTCTTGGATTGATCCCTTGATCATTATGTAGTGTCCTTCCTTGTCTCTTGTGACATTCTTTATTTTAAAGTCTATTTTATCTGTTATGAGTTTTGCTACTCCAGCTTTCTTCTGATTTCCATTTGCATGGAATATCTTTTTCTATCCCCTCACTTTTAGTCTGTATGTGTTCCTCAGTCTGAAGTGGGTCTCTTGTAGACAGCAAATACATGGGTCTTGTTTTTGTATCCATTCAGCGAGCCTGTGTCTTTTGGTTGGAGCATTTAATCCATTCACATTTAAGGTAATTATTGATATTATGTTCCTATTTCAATTTTCTTGATTGTTTTGGGTTTTTTTTAATGGGTCCTTTTCTTCTCGTGTTTGCCACTTAGAGAAGTTCCTTTAGCATTTGTTGTAGAGCTGGTTTGGTGTTGCTGAATTCTCTTAGCTTTTGCTTGTCTGTAAAGGTTTTAATTTCTCTGTCAAATCTGAATGAGATCCTTGCCAGGTAGAATAATCTTGGTTGTAGGTTCTCCCCTTTCATCACTTTAAATATATTGTGCCACTCTCTTCTGCCTTGTAGAGTTTCTGCTGAGAAATCAGCTGTTAACCTTATGGGAATTCCCGTGTATGTTTTTTGTCATTTTTCCCTTGCTGCTTTTAATAATTTTTCTTTGACTTTAATTCTTCTCAATTTGATTTCTATGTGTCTCAGCATGTTTCTCCTTGCGTTTATTCTGCCCGGGACCCTCTGCATTTTCTGGACTTGGCTGGCTATTTTCTTTCCCATGTCAGGGATTTTTTTGACTGCAATCTCTTCAAATATTTTCTTGGGTCTTTCTCTCTCTCTTCTCCTTCTGCATCCCCTATCATGCAAATGTTGGTGCGTTTAATGTTGTCCCAGAGGTCTCTTAAGATGTCTTCATTTCTTTTCATTCTTTTTCTTCATTCTGTTCTGTGGCAGTGAATTCCACCATTCTGTCTTCCAGGTCACTTATCCATTCTTCTGCCTCAGTTATTCTGCTACTGATTCTTTCTAGTGTATTTTTCATTTCAGTTATTGTATTGTTCATCTCTGTTTGTTTTGTTAAACATTTTTTGCATCTTCTTGATCTTTGCCTCCACTCTTTTTCCGAGGTCCTGAGTCATCTTCACTATCATTATTCTGAATTCTTTTTCTGGAAAGTCGCCTATCTCCACTTCATTTAATTGTTTTTCTAGGGTTTTATCTTGTTCCTTCATCTGGTACATAGTCCTCTGCCTTTTCATTTTGTCTGTCTTTCTGTGAATGTGATTTTTGTTCCTCAGGCTGCAGGATTATAGTTCTTCTTGCTTCTCTCAATGTTTTTTCTACCCGAATTATCTTCCCACAGAAATGCCTCCAAAGTACCTGTTTTGTGGGAGGTTTGTTCTTAACTATTAGCTGTGCTTTATTCAACATCTTTACCACCTCCTTACAAGTTCACCTCACAGAGGATAAATTGGAAACTACATTTCCTAACGTCCCTTTCCCTTCATGATTCAAATTTAAATTTTCAGTGAGTGATTTTTACATGAAAATGGCGGGTAGGAGGGAAGGATGAGCATTATTCTCCTGAGACACTTGCAGCCAGACATATGGACAGACAGGAGAGTCACAGCAGCCTTTCCAGGGAGCTCTTAAGGACCACCTGCTTCATAACTTCAGGCTGAGATCATCAGAGGGGGCTCTTCTGATCTTTCCTTCCCCAATTCTTCCAGTGTAAGCCTCCAATTGTTATATTAAAACCCTTATACCTAGGGAGTATAGAGTGGATGCAGTTTTCCTAAAAAATTACTGAATAATGTATTTTGCTTATCATATTTTATCGCAACCTCTCTTAGCCTTTTAACAGATGAGAAAACTGAGGTATAAAGCAGTAGTTGCTCTAGATCACAATAAATAACCAGGGATCAATCCTTCAAGCCTATGCTGACTCTGATTAAATTGCAGGAGTGTTTTGGGAAGAATGCTGAGGTTGTTTGGCTTACTGAAAAACAAGGTCATAATCTCCTAGCAATATCATTGACAACGCATGGGTACAGAAGCAGGAAGTGGTGGTAAATGTATTTATCGATCATGCACTAAAATATCAAGGGAATAATGCAATGAGAACTCTGGTTTGGCCCTTGGTGACCCAAGTGGGTACTCTAGAGAGCTACACTTTCACTGTGCAACTGTTTAGCACTCTGCACAAATCCAGATTAAAGATGTAGACTCATCTATTAGACACTGTAAATTAGGTATATCATTATGTTTTATATTCATATTTTTAAAGGCCTCCCAATCACGTTTTATTGCCCATTCAATTACTATAAACACTTCGTGGATAAATAACCCTTCTTCTAAAAGTTTCTTATATTAACATATTCTTTTCTGGACTTACTCAGACAAAACAGAGGCTTTTACTAAAAGTCCTTGGTCATTCAGTCAAATGTATCATTCTTCCTATGGTGCTGCGTAACCTTGCACAGGAAGTCTGCTTCATACGTAAGATCAATAATAACTATAATGTACTCGGTACAGGCAAGATTTGGTACTTTCAAGAAAAACTCAAAGACACTAAAAAGAATAGTGTCACTGTTACCTGGAACCCTTTTCCTTGTTTTACAAGCAATATGCAATTTAATTTGGAGTAGACTTCCTTTTTCTATAATCTGTGCTGTTTTCAGAAAGCCAATATGAAGGAAATGGCAAATCAGAAGAGTCCAGCATTAAACATGCATTTTAAACACAGGGTAGGCATTATTACATCTACCATGTGTAGATGATCTTTTTTCTTGGTTCATCAGGCCACAATTCATGTCAAATCATTTACCTCATGTATCTTATTTCAAGACTACAATTGATACACTATGTAGTTGAGCAGTCAGAGAAAATGATTAATAGGTCTCCTTAGCTTCTGATAAATGGCTGGAAATATAAAAGTGGAACCAACGAACAACAACCATAGAATGTACAACTAGTGATCCAAAATTAGAACTGCAGTCATTTGCCTATTTCTGAGAAAGAAGGCAACAATCTGATGAGAATATTTCTGTATTTTCTCACTTAGGGCTTCTTATTTACAAGTCAATTTATATTCTTAATTTATTTTCTGATAATTTAGTAGATTTGTACTGTATTTTAAACAGACTGTGTCTTAGGGATTTTTAAAACTGCTTTCTCTACGTGTCTAATCTGAGGTTAATGGGTGCGTTGGTTCAGCTAGGGTGTGAGCACTAATATCAGTTATTCCCATTTCATAAGCAGAACATTTGGACCACAGTTTGCCAGGTGATTATGATCTGCTTACGTCCATTCATGTGGCCACTGAATTGCCTGCAATCTGTACCATTAATCAATTTGCCTACTTGGTTGTCAAGAGAACTGAAAACATCAGCTCAACTATTTTTTCCAATCTGGTGTTTTTCATGTTTTCCCCACTGTATCATGTTAGTTACTTAATTTCTCTGTTTTACATTCATTTTCCACTCACAGTAGAAAAGTACATCAGTGTATCAGTGTGTTTTAGTCTGCATAAAAATCTGGCAATGCCTTTTAACCTGACCTTGATAAGCAGATTACTAAAATTTTCGCAGTGAGAGATGCAGCTGGTCTCCAAAAACTAGGTTAGTTCAGTAGCATGGGAAATAATGAAAACAGAATCATTTTTCTATTTATTAACCAGTATTAGGTCAGTGTATATCAACTATCATTATGTACTTCATACTTATAGGAAATACTTAAGAAAATGTTCATAATCAATATAATATTCCTGAGGACCTTGGCTCTGTCTTCAGAGACAAAACTAAGAAGAGAGCTGAGCAATCAACAAGTTGGTTTCATACACAAAGAAAAATCCCTAGAAAAATCTGGCTAAAGTGGAACTTTGTCCTCAATTTTAAAAATCCTTTTATCAATTCTTTCAACCTGTTTTTTAAAAATAGTAATTAATTCAATAAATATTTAATGGGTACTTAATTTTTTACAGGTCTTTAGATATTCAAAGAATAAGAAGATCCTCAGAAAGTTCCAGAAATGGGGATTCACAGTGAATTCAATCCCACTCCCCCTCCCCAACCCGTCTATTCACCAAATCTCAACTTGGTGCCCCCAAATAGAAGAAAAACAAATTGTAACATTGTAAGGGTGATACCACCCTGAAAAATAGATGAAACAAGCTACATAAATTATGAAACACGCTCTTGATGTCTTCAGCTAAGTGCAAAACTGTGTATACTTTTCAAGACAGAAAAAAAGATTCAAACTTTATGACTATAACCTTGAAGATGGGTCACTACACCATCCAAGTTATATGTACTGTACACCATATCCCAAGCTCTTTTTCTCTGTATATTCTAGTAAAGACAGAGGAGCTTAAAAGCTTTGATAAAGACAAGAACAAGGTATCACAGGTGCAAAGGACCAACTAAACAGAAACACACCCATGAGAGACTCCTTACTTCAGCAGGAATGTCCTCTATGGTGTCATCTAGGTTTATGGGGGGATTTTTTCCTGATTAAGAGACTGGAGATGTGGAAGGAGACACTGGCAAGAGATAAACTGTAGCAATTCATTTAATTAATGTTTGCTCATTATATATTCATTCATTGGATACATGTTCAATAAATATTTCTTGAGTATCTATCGTGTACTAGGCATATGGCATTTACCAAGAATTCCTTATGCGCCAGGTATTACCTTAGCATCAGTGATGTCTCTATGCCCCTGAGAAGGAAAATAATCCTGGAGAGAACCTCAGATACATTATTTTCCCCCACTCACTGATGATCCACATACTCTAACTTCTGTTTAGGAAAGCCATACAAATCTTCCTGAGGTAAGTTTCCCAAATCTTCTGCAAGGAAAAAACTTTCCATTATGAAAATTACACATTAAAGAAATTAAATTAGTTCTTTCTGGCTTGTAAAACACTATTAAAGAAATAAAGAGCATCCCAATCCTAAGGCAAACTCTAAGTGATACCTCAAAGTAGAGATATTTCTGGCAAAGAATATTTAGAAGAAATGACAGAGAAGATCATTTTTTGATCACTGTTTGTTTGTTTTCAGTGTTGGAAACTTGTAGAAGCAAAGACTTCATTTAAAAGAATGGAAAACTGAGTTACTTCACTTAAATGAAATGCAATTTTACCTGAAAGAACTCTTTTTTCTTTAAGTGTGAGGCAACAGTAATTAAATTTAGGAGGCTGTTAACCCCTGAAGTAACAGATAGATAAATCATACTAAAACCACCTTGGAATTTGTAGTGAGCAATGAAATAGATCCCAAGACCAATAAAAGAGCTCAGCTAAGTGACTTATCTAAAATGTACACCAGGTAGCCAAGAAGAGGATCCAGGCTTAATTAAAAGCAAATACCCAGTTTCCTCTTCCTACATTTCTATATTTGTCTCTTCACTCAGCTATGGTTTCAAAGCAATTTTCTGATTCTTTCCATTAAGATTCCTTTTCTTTTCTTTTTTTTCTTTCTTCCTCTTTTTCAGACAGTTTTTCATGAGTTTGGAAGCCACTAAAATGAGTTTAGCTCCATTTAAAAATCAAGCCAACTCCCTGCTTCCCAAATATCTGATAAGAAATTTTGCCTAAGTCTACAAAATACTATATTTGTATAATTATATTACACTAATTATATTGTTCTAAATTAAAATTTTAAAATGCATTAGGGTAACTATTTTCACAATTCATATAAAAGGAAACAGGTTTAAGATTCAGAAGCGTTAACAGGTGCTCAGAACAACATATGTAAGAAGGAATCATTCCTTGCAATTCAAGGTCATACCCTGGTTTTTTTAATTCATTTGAAGATATATAAATAGCATGCATTTCATGTTTATAGAGCAATGAAATATTACATAACCCTAGTATCATCTGTCTACATCAAATTTTTGCTATTTATCACTAGCAATGACGTTTTTGCCAATGGAGTAAAGCAGTTTTTAGGAATGGACACTAAATTGACATAGATATTGGACATGTGCTTTTCATACTCTTGATGTCCTACATTATTATCAATCCCTGAAACACATTTTAGCCAATACTGCTGTCTGTTGTGAATAAGAAGGACGTGGTGCCAGGGCAGGGAGCACTAAACTGGCCCAGTTATCCACAATTCAATAGCCAGAGGGTGCTTCCTGAATTTGCTTCTTTCAGAGCTGACATTCTTCAGAATGGCACGCACTGACCCAGGAGTATCCTCCCAGTATTGGCAGCTCTCCTTTCTGCAAAATCTAAAACCATAGGAAAATAGCAGACTCACGTGGGTGGGCAGCCACTGCATCTACATCTGTATTTATGAGACTTCTTTATCCAGTCATGATGCCTCCACAAGAGAGAGCCCACAGCTAGTTCCTGATCTCAGTCACGCAAAAAAAAAAAGTGCTTATTTACCAAAAACACTTTTACTACTTGTAAAGGACCCTCTCTGAGACACAGGTTCTGGGTAGATTGCTGAAAGTGAAATGGAAGGGACAGAGTTCAAGGTTTACTGTCCCTTTTCTGAGTTTACTCAGGGACAGATACAAAGAATAAGATAGAGATATTTTAGTCTTGGTACAATCCCAGAGGAAAGTGAGAACAGGAGAGGGGGAATGAGGTAAGAAAGAAGGGAAAGCATATGAGGGGTGGGTGGGTCCATTATCTGGGCACCCCTGATAATAGGTGCAGCTGATTGCTACAAAATGATTGATGTTCTCAAAGAGACCTTACAAACTCAAGACAGTCTGTTCGTGGGAAAGGAGGACAAAAGAATCTATCTGTTCATGCCTCTTCATTCACTGTTTCCGGCTGGTCTGAGTTTGCTCCATGGAGCATTAACATCCACGTACTGTTTGTCACTGTCCCACACTGGGCTGTTCTGGGTAACAACTGGACTGGCCTGAGCCCCCAGAGCTCTAATTTGGCCAATGTGCAGGTCCCATGACCAACACTGACTGTGGAGTTTCTAAACCTGCATCCACAGCTGCAAAATAGTGCAAGTCATGTGAGGGCTGCACCAGCAAGTCAAATGAAGATGTGCATATAGGGTAGTGCAGAAATTGACCCTGTACATGAAGTCCAGCTTAAGAAAGCTGATTACCCCCGGGAGGATGAGTTACTTCCTCCTTTGCATTTCCTTAGCACCCAGTAGATGCCAGTATTATTAATTTTAACTCATTGTATCATTATTACTTATTTGTATGTCTGTCTCTCTCCAAAAGACACTGAACTTTAAACAGAGTGACCTTACTTCCGGATTTGATTGGGAGTACTGGATTTGCCAGTTTAGAGCAGTTAACACTGGATAATTATTTTAATTCTCTCTTTCACTCTCAAAGGATCCTAGTTTAGATGATACATTATAGGATCACCGTATTCTTATGACACTGGGGCACATCTTATTCAATATTCAAAGTAAGTTAAGTTAGTATCTAGTGTAATGTTTGGGTCATGATACATGTTTAACAAGGGTCTGATAATTTTTTTTAAAAAGGAAATAGTGACAAGATTGAAGAACTTGAATAATTTGGATATTAAAAAGAGGAAACAAAGATATTTTCAACATTTGCTAAATTAAAAAATGTAATTGCCTTTATACAATTTCATGGGTAGAAGGCAAAGATATTAAAACCTAAACACATCTTGGTAGGTAGGCTTCCATTTTTGGTTTGGTTACTGAGAGAGTTGCAAGAGGGAAATAATATTAGTTGATAAATAAGCAAAACAGCCACAATTTACCTAGTGGTTATTCTGTATCTGGCATTTTGAGCATTTTACATGGATTATCTCATTGCTGGCGGACATGGCTAGCTCTACCCAATAAATATTCTGTTCTCCTTTACTAACAGGCCACTGATTTTGTTTGGAGGGGAAATGTGTCCAATCAAAAATTCCCTAACTTTCTAGCCTCTATTGCAGCAAGGAGTTGCCATGAGATTCAGTAATGAGACATAGTGGAAACCTACTGAAAAGATTTCTGAAAAAGAATATGCTACCTCCTTCTCCTTCTCCTTAGACTTGCTGGAAGAACAGCAACCTTGAAACCATAAATATGAAAACCACACTTTAGCAGATGCCCCAACCCTGGGCTGCCAAGTTCCAGGCTTCTTATCATATGTGAGAAATAAATCCCTAACTATTCAAGTCACTGTTAATTGTATTTCTGTTGTGTATACAATTTCCACCTGATACATTATTTAATTCCTACAATACCCCTATGGAGCAAGTATTAAGTTGAATCAAATGAAATTCTGACCTACAAAAATGGCCATTTTTATTCATTCACTTTTCATAATTCATTTAAATATCGAACACTTACTATGTGCCGAGCACTAACACATGACAGCAAACTTGAAAAACAGCATTTTCAATACTACCAAAATATTACTGTTTCACCCTCAGACTCAAAACTAAATTATAGAACTAGTTAACCAAACTAAAAGGATAACTACTTGAATATGAGTCAGACATGACAGGATTAAAATTACACAGGTACATTATTTAAAGCCAAACAGATAATTTCCTTTTAACATCAGTACAGGAACAATGTGAAACTCAGTACCCTGCACAGTGGCTGTTACAAAGTGCAGAAAATCAGAACTCTACAAAAATGGGAGAAATAGAATAGGGCAACTCTTCTATCAGTCTGCAGTTTAAAAAGAAGAGGAGGCCAAGATTCAGGATCTATTGGTGAGATGCTTTAGTTCTTTTACAATTTCTCTTTAAAATGTAGGCCACAGACTTTGGACATAAGCTTCAATCTGAGTTCACATCAAAGTGATATTTTCTTTCTTTCTTTCTTCTTTTTTTTTTTTTTTTTTGCCAAGAACAACCAGATTTGGCAGGAAGCTCTGACACACAAATGTTAGCTCCCAAGCAGTACCAAATGTGTCTTCCTAAGAACTGTGGTCAGACACACTAATGAGGTTCTTATGGGGAAAAATAACAATTCTTGACTTGAAATCTGAGAAACAAAACAAACTAAAACCAAAAAAAAAAAAAAAAAGAGTTACTTTAGTTGATTTTCAAAGTTGGAAGAATTTCCCTCTATTTTTAAATTTTTTATTTTTCTTAAGAAATATTTTTCCTCTACGAAATCTTGATTTGGGAAACAAAGTACACTTTCCAAACACCTACACAGAAAGAATATTCAGGGGACCAAGCAATAATTTTGAGATTTTAAGATCATAAGATTTAACTTGAAAGTTGGGGAGAAAATTCTGTTTAGCTTTGCAAGATTTTTATGAGGATTATCTAAAGATTATACAATAAAAACACATATTGTTTTGTCTTCACAACTAGGACTGGAAAAAATAAAAGGGGTCAATAAGAACACCGAAGGCTTTCATTAAATAAACATTTAGTAACATGTGAATAAAAATTTCATATTATATATTTATGGCTTAAATCTACCAGTTTGCTAATCCCAAGCACTAGCACATGGTAAGAGTCCATTGTAGACAGAATGGGTGCTGAAATACCTACTTCCCCAGGAGAGTATGCTTGTTTAGCTGCTTTCTGGTTTTGTTAAGGTTATTAGCTCACCTGAAAAGTGCTAAACTTTTCTGAGAGGAGCTAAAGGTGGTTTTGGGTCCTGGTCTACCTGACACCATCTTCTCCAAAGCAAAATATGTGTCCTGAACCCAACACAAGTCCATGAATCTGAGGAACTGTCCATGTCAGGCAGCACTGTTGTTATAAGGCTGGAACCACCATAGGAATAAGAAATAACAGTAACCACAAGTAATCGTGTGTTAAAGAAAGTAATTTCTTTTAAAAAATTTTAATTCATAAAATTAAAACACACATTTTTGGTTAAAAAGTGATAAATTTTATGCACATTTAAAAAAAAAAGTATACATTGGATCCTGCTATGTTTGCTCAGACACAAATTTCCTGGTTCTGATGGGTATCCTCTAGGACTTCTAAGCTGATAAAAATATATCAATAAGCACAATGTACTGAATAAGGTATTACCAACTTGGAGAGCATCTAGGCATGCCAGATGAAAGTTTGCTGAATGAAATGGGACTATCTAAAATTATTTATGCTCATTAGACTCTCTAGCAACTTATTATCCAAAGCAAACAGATGTATTTTGTAAAGCATTCCACAGGAAATACACTTAAGATTCAGTTTAACAGGGAAGAGGGATTTTTTTTCTATAGGCCCATGGGCTTAATTTGACACAATTGATCATTATATTTCTCATCCTAGGATTACACTTTTTTCTTTAAAGATCTGGAAAAGTTATAAAACTTCTCTGGGCACCTCATCCTATAAAATTAATTTCTAATTCTATATAACAGATATATAAAACATGGCTCTCAATACCACGTGCTTATGAATATTTGTAATACAAATCACTAATAGTAATGTTTTTTAAACTTTTGATCAGAGAATTGTACGTATTAACTATTATTACTGACAGAAATGAATATCCAGAACAGTACCATCTTATGTGAAAAGCCTGGGCTATTTAAAAGACCATGATTTACTTGTGGGGATTTCCATCCAAGCCTCTTCAAGTATTCAAAATCAGGACCAGCTTATTCAAAGCCTGCAGGGGACAGACGGGCAGTTAATGACAGGGGAGGCCCGGCTGAGGGTTGGTGAGGGTCCCCAGAAGAATCCTGGCTTCATCCGAAGCAGGCAGCTACCATTCAGCATACGTGGGGGTGGGCTAAGTAGTGGCAGATCTTTTTTGGATTTTCCATGACAAATCTGGGAGGTTCAGAGTTTTCAGTGAATTCTTATTTTTAAATGTGATACAAGTCAAATCCAGCATTTCTACATGCTGGATTCAGTCTACAGGTTGCCAGTTTGAGACCTTTAGCTTTACTATTTACTTCCTAAATATGACAATTGTATGCCTATTTAGCAACTGGAGAAAGAAAAAAAGCAAAAGTAAATGAAACTGGGAATTAATAAAACAAACTTGCAAAAAAGGACTGCTAGTCAGGCATAAAATCAATAAATCAATATATGTACTTTCTATAGGCCTCATGTACTTTCCATTGGCGATCAGAACATCACCAAAGGACTTTGCCCTGAAGTTCACAATCAATTGAAATTTTAGGACGTGTCTCATGAAGACTTTTATCAACAGTTTTTTGTGGAATAAATGTGATAGGTAAATATGTAGAGAATTAATTATTCAAATAGAAGAAATGAAAGCAACAAATCATATCAAAAAAAAGGTTCTGTTGATGCTGTATCTGGTTGTCATGAATGTAGGCAAACAATTAGCAGACTTTCAGTTCCACTGTCCAAATACAGTGTTTGATCACTGAACTAGATAGTGCTCTATTTGGCAAAGCTCGCTCTGCAACTTGAATTTCAAAAGCACTGAAGTAAACTTATGAAAGAGTTCCCCCATGGTGGACATAAGAAATGCAAAGTGTTCTATGAAAATATGCTCCCACAGCTCCATGACATTACATCCAGCCAAACTAAAACTCTTCAGATGTAATAAGCTGGTTGGGTTGCAATGCTCTTTTAATTTTAGCAGAGACCTTGCTCTTTATAACTTCATATATTAGCATCCTTGTAAATTCACATCTTAATTTTAACTATTCTGGGAAATTAGATAATTGCTTACACAGTTAGAAATATAGGACAGAACATTCAGAGGAGACTCGGTTTTCCTAAGTCACATTTCACCCAGATAGGTCACTCTCCATCTTACTGATGATTTCCTCCACTTACAGGAAAGTATAGAGAGTTTTTGCAAGGATCCTGAAATTCACATAGAATAGGAAAAAGAAAACACGCACGAGGACTTGAAGCTGGAAAACATACGTCTTTCCAAAGAATAGTAGACAATAGGGGGGTCTGGAGGAATGGGTAAGTGCGCTTGATGCACGGGTCAGAGCTCAGTAGTTGGGAGAAGCAGAGAACAAGGCATGAAATCAAACTGGCTTATAGAAGCCCCAGTAAGAGGCAACAGACAAGACACAACAGGAGCCTTCTGAAATGCAGACACGAACAGTTATATAATGAATTTAATGGGATGTAGTCAAACAGGTTTGATAATTGTGCCCCACATGTCCCACTGTGTCCTAGATCTCTTAATAGCAAAACTTTTCTTTTGATTTGAAATGTCTGAGTAATTGCCTCAACTCTCATATCACTCATTCCAAGTACCCCTGAATCCACTACCAATCAACCAATCAAGAGTTATCAATCTTACGAAGATAGAATTGTTAGCATTTTGGCAGCTCTAAGGAGAGAATTTTGTAACAAGGACCTGTAGCTTCTGAGGTTACCTGGTCTCATCCTGGAATGTCCTGCCTTCTTGCCAACATTTTATATGTCAAAGGATAGGAGTTAAATGGGAAGTGCACTGTATACAGAGTCATCTCTGAATTTAGATTTTAGGACAAACTAAGCTCCAAAACACATTCTGGGGAACGATATACAGTTTTTCTAAGTTTCTAAGTCACGGCTCCAGTGACAAATAAATATGGACATTTTAAAATTGCCCATTACCCATAATCTCGTTAGATAACTATTTAGACATGCCTTTTACAGATATAATTTTTTAACTTACATCACTGAACGTCCTATTTCTGAACATGTAATTTCAGAGGAACTCACAGGTAGTTAATGAGTTTGATTACATCTCTCAAGACTTTTCATTTTAATGATCAAGAGTGCATTTTTTTTAAAGGGAGAGAATCAAAACCTACATTAAACCTGGAATCCAAGGGATATTATTACCCACAAAGCAAAAATATTGAGACAGATGGTGCTGCATATTGTGTGTCCAGGGAAAAGTCAACCCACCAACACCTTCTTCTCCGGGAAGAAATGCTCACTGACAGACCCTCCAAAAGAGCCTAATCAATGCATCTATCTCAGAGGGTAGAGACACAGAGAAGAGGCAGGTGAATGCAGTCAGGGCTCTGGGTTACTTACATATCTAGTTATTTTTGGTGCAAATTACTCTGAAAGTTCTCCACAAAGAATAAAACTTCTCTAAATCAGATCCCAAATTAAGATTTTTGCAAATTGTGGGTTAACTAAAGGAAGAGTTTTAAAGAAATCTGAATGTTCTTATCTTTGAGTGATTCAACTTTGAGAAATAGTCAAAGAAGAGTACAAAAATCTCAGTAAAAGATGCTATAATAGTAGCTTTTTAAATAATAAAAGTGAAAACTATCTGATATTCCCCAAACAGCAGGGGTTTATAATCCAATTAAATTCTACTGCATATTTTAAAACATGCAAATTATAATATATTATTCAATAAGGCAGGAGGCAGAAATTTTAGAAAGAATTTTTCTTTTATGTGTGAGAGAAAACTGTATTTTGCTACATTTCTAGATTTTCTATATGATATATAGAAATAATATGCTTTTTTCTAACAACACCCAATAATAAACAAATAAGATTAAGATTAAAAGATATTAAAAAAAATACTCCCTAGGAGTTAAGAAAGTTGCCTGCCCAAGAAAAAGCTTGCCCTCCTCCTCCCTCGCCTCCTCCTCCTCCTCCTCCTTCTTTTGTTCAAAGGTTAATGCACTTTATATGTTTCCAGTTGAAACTGTGGCGATTCTGGCTCACTGCTGTCCATCACTTGACAATAATCTCTTTGTGTTCTTAAGTTACAGATTTATTTTCTACAAATGTACTATATTATTATTCTTGGAATCAAAATTGGAATCATCAGACAAAAATAGCCCTGGATTCCCGAAAACAAGTGTCTGATACATTTGTAGACTTCTTTGAACTCTTGTCCAAGCCTCCCCAGACAATTTGAGTTGCTGTCTTCTGTTTCTTTAGCTTTCAACAGCAACATCTTTTTTGTTCCCTGATTTCTGGTTTTCTGTGAATTAAAAAAAAAAAAAAAAAAAACTATTACTTGGCAGGATTTTTTCTGCTTATTTACTTTGTAGTAACAAATTTATAAATTTTCAAATTTCCAAATATTTTAGCTGTATTTTTAATAGCATGTAAGTCCAATAATCTCCTTTCCCCTATTTTAATTTTTCTACCAAAATCAACTTTATCTAATGCCCCTATGTTTTTCAGTCTGTGTGAAACTTCACTCCAATTTAAATAAAAATTAATAGTTCTCTTGTAATATGTACTATAATATCTTTCATTTGATGTTTCTTCTCTATTCCTTTTAGTTTCCTTTGCTGTCTTTGACCAGTTTATTTTCTTATCTCTTTCCCACTAGCCTTTAGAAACTCTGATTAGTTGTTTTGTACCCCATTATTTTTTATTGAGTATTGTTTAAAAAAATCAAGAACAGGACAAAAATTCCATGCAGGTACACATGTTCATCTTTCTTTACAAAGAATTACAGTGACTCCTGTGGATCAAAGACTTTTTCCAAAAAATATTCTGTACTTTCTCTTCCATCTGAATTTCATTAACCTGGTGAAACAAGTAGATTCTATTAACCATATAGAGACAGTGGTAACATATGGCCTGTATCTTAATGGAAAGCAAGAGTCTGAATTAGCACAGAGTAGAGGAAAACATACGTATGGCCTATAGTGAAACAAGGCAGTTTAAAACAGTGGGTTTGATTAATGAAGATAATATTTGAAAGGTATGGTAGAAACCACCCTTGAAGTCTCATAAACTTCAAGATACATAGCTTTTTATGGATACTACAGAATATCAAAGGAGAAAGCCATTGGGAGCATAGGGCTATAATCTTTAGCATGTATTCTTGGGTCATCAGCAACTTAGGCTGGAGTTGAGCATAATAGAGAACAAGTACAGGTGCACCTTTAACTGTGCCTAAAGACTCTATTCGTATATCCTCTGAAAATAGCATTAGTGAATATGGCTAAAATCTGTATGAGTCAGAAGTGCACTTCAAAGTCTTCTGGGTAAAGAAGAATAACGTAAAGAGATGTCTCCGTGGCACCCTTCTGTTTAGTGTCACTCTTATTAGATTGCCTATTATCATAGAATAAACTAAAACACAGTCAAATTTCGCCTCATGGCTCACTACCTCCCTGAAAGGTTATCTATCTCCTTAAAGAATGACAGGCTGGGCTTCCCTGGTGGCGCAGTTGTTGAGAGTCCGCCTGCCGATGCAGGGGACGCGGGTTCGTACCCTGGTCCGGGAAGATCCCACATGCCGCAGAGCGGCTGGGCCCGTGAGCCATGGCCGCTGAGCCTGCGCGTCTGGAGCTTGTGCTCCGCAATGGGAGAGGCCGCAACAGTGAGAGGCCCGCGTACTGCAAAAAAAAAAAAAAAAAAAACCAGAATGAAAGGGTCCTAAAATTGTATCTAGTAGGCATTTCCTGACTGACACAACCAGGCTATGGCTTAGAGGGCAATTTACTGGGAAATCTTCTAAACTCTTAGAGACTGAGGTACACAATGAAGAGTGTATCTACATGTAACAAGATGGCAAATTGGATTTTTTCTATTATCTTTTAATTGGGAATAAGGTAGGGGAAAAGATGCTAGTTATCCCACAGTCTCAGTTAGCGGGACACCAGTGAGCCCCCAGCAGTTATGACCAGCTATGTATCCACAGGGCTTACGGAGACAGACACCGGTGTCTTCTCATTACAACGTGATCACCTTCATCTGCATCCCAGTTTATGTAGGAAGCAGAGGAGTGTGGCTGGATTTTGAGTTGAATGTTTGTGAAGCAATCGCTTTCCTCTGTGAAACCTGGTATGGGGGGAGGGGCAGTCGCAAAGAGTCACTCATAGAGGAGGGGCGCTGAAAGAAGGGGAGACTGCCCCCCACCCCAGAATGAGTAATTCCTAAGCTGCAGAACCCACAGGCCTACCCTGGGGCAGCCACCAGAGTAGAGTGTGATGACAACATTCTGGAGGAAGATGTTTGGAAACTTCCATTTCTAGCATGTTGTCATTTTAAGTAATCACCATCCCCTGTGCCCCATGAAGGGAAAGAGAGGCACGAAATGTGTACTGGACACAGAATTGGGTCCAGGGATTTCTACCAGTGTGAGGCCTGCTGGAGTAGCTCAGTGCACTGGAGTTTGAAAGAAACATAATGTCAGATGCCTGGAAAAAGAGGGTGTCCTGGGCTTCCCTGGTGGCGCAGTGGTTGAGAGTCCGCCTGCCGATGCAGGGGACACGGGTTCGTGCCCTGGTCTGGGAAGATCCCACATGCCGCGGAGCGGCTGGTCCCGTGAGCCATGGCCGCTGAGCCTGCGCGACCGGAGCCTGTGCGCCGCAGCGGGAGAGGCCACAGCAGCGAGAGGCCCACGTACTGCAAAAACAAAACAAAACAAAAAGAACAAACAAAAAAAAAGAGGGTGTCCTTCCAGGCTTCAGGGCCTCAGAAGAACAGAGAAAGGAATCCAAGCACTTCCTATGGCTCCATGTGTTAGAGAATTTCAGGTGACAAAGGGCAGGAACTGTGTTGTATCTGTGCACCTACTGGACCAAGCAAAGGGACACAGAAGCCAGGAAATGGACTGCAGGACATACTGATTGGTTTTGACAGAGACAAAGGAGGCAGCTCACTGCCCTTTGAGGGAAGGATGGTTCTTGAGCAACAGAGGAGGCAGGGAGAAGGATGTTGTTCCATGAAACAGGTGGGACTACAAATCAGCTATGGGCTCCAGGATCAAACAGAACCAGAATGAACTAGAACAAGCCAGAGGCACTCTCCATAACTGACATGCTGCAGCCTCAAAAGCAGTCTTCTCCTCCTCATTGATGGTGGACGAGAAGGTGGCCTCAGAAAGATAAGAGTCCAAAGGGAGGAGGGAAGGGGGATCTACTAGAGTAAGTACGGAGGAACTGTATAAGCAGCAGATCATGTCTCTCCACCCCCATCCCCAATTCAAGCCACTATATCCACAACCAAGGCTGGCCCTGGTGGGGTATGAGTCGGGGTGGGAGAAGTAGGGAAAGAAGTTAAGCTTGACACTGAGTTTGAGACTGGTCTGATAAAGCGAACTAGACTGAGTTTTAAATAGCAACTGAGAATGTCTTAAACCAAAACTGCATGGAAAGTTAAGAAATCTGTCCAAGATTTCATTATGGAAAAGTGGAATTGTCAAGGGTGGGAGGGAGGGAGACGCAAGAGGGAAGAGATATGGGAATATACGTATAATTGACTTACTTTGTTATAAAGCAGAAACTAACACACCATTGTAAAGCAATTATACTCCAATAAAGATGTTATAACCCCCCACAAAAAAGTGGAATTGTCAGTATAGCACAATTACGGGAAGCTGCAACTAAAACATTCAATAAAATGACTAATAATGCATTAAAGTGAATTAGAAAAGGCACTTTCATTTTTCCCTCCATAGATGAAGAAGAGAGTGATGACCGTGAAGTGGCTACTTATTTGTCCCATCTCCAAATCAGTCCATAACTATGTTGATTTGCTTAAAAAGCAAAGTATTAGCCAAGGTCTACCCTTGAGTACAGCATGAGTGGTTAAAATAGGAGCTTTGGAGTCGGAAGGACTTGGGCTGGATTCTGTTGGTAGCCAGGTCACTTTCATCTACTGGAGCCTCAGTTCCTTCATTCAAAAAAGTGGGGATAATTATACTTACTTCAGATGGCTGATGTAAATATTGATTGGAATAATTTATGAAGAACACTTAGTCCCTAGTAAGCACTCCATAAATATTATCATTGTTGATATAAATAAAACATTACTCTGCTTTTCTGTCTAGATGGCAGTTATGATCATGGTAAAATTCAATCACTGTCAGTACACTAACCTCTCTGCTTTGTTCCAATTAAAGGTGCCAAGGCCAAGTTGGTTCATGTTCATAATGGTGCCCTGTAACAGTACAGATGGACAAAAAGCCTTGCTGAGATACTTAGAAAAAAATAAAATATTGGAAGTGCTTCCTAGCAGACTAACACTTTAAGAAGAGATCATTATTTAAATGAATCATGATGTGCTTTTGATTCAAGATGCAGATGAGAAAGTAAATACTACTCTTCTAGTACTCCTACAGTTCTTTCCTCGAAGAGCTTTTCTTCCTTTTCCCCTCATTTGATTTGCTCTCAATTTTAATTTAGTTTCATGTATGGGAAAGTCTGCCAAGGTTGGAAGAACTGAAATTTGATCTACTTCTAAATATTTGTTCATAAAGCTCTAGTGTTTTTCCAAGTCAGTATTTCAGGGCACTTGCCTCCCCTCCCCACTGAAGGCTGACGCCAGCAGCCCAGGAATCAGGAGTAATCCTTGACTTTTGAACCAGTCTGTTGGCACAGCAGACGAAAACATGTGACTATGCAAATGTCCTCAACTTTCAAAAATCTGGAAAAATATAGAATAGAATGATTTGAAAAAGTATTCAAAAATATTTTTGCCAAGAATTTCTGTGGCTATCAGAAAACCCTTCCAAGGAATTAACTGTCTTCTGTCACCTCACCTTCCTCCCTATCTCCTAAAGGTGATTTCCTCATTCTTTTCCTCTAGATGCAGTTGTTGAAAAAAATGGATGATCTTTCTGTTTCACATTAACAGTAACACTTAACTCTCTTGGTCTCAATCAAAGTTAAGGTCTAAGGTTTTGCTGGGTTTTAGGTGCTTTGATTGCCACAGTTGATTTTTAGAAGTATTCTTACCTACCATCTCTTCCCACTCCAATTTACTCAAAATAATCCTACTATTTGAGTAATTTCTATCTTCACAATCTCTAATTGCAACACCCCTCGTATCACCCTACCAACATCACCAACACACACACACACAGACACACACATTTTCTCCTGAAGCAAACTGGGATGCCATTGATAAGCCCAAGAGTGTTACTGAAAATGCAGTAGCTGGCCCTCCATATCCGTGGATACAAAGCCCATGGACGTGGAGCGCTGGTTATATTCCTTGCACTCTGCCATTTTATATAAGAGACGTGAGCATCCACGGATTTTGGCATGCGTAGGGGTTACTGGACTCAGTCTCCCATGGATACTGAGGGACAGCTGTACAAAGAAAACTGCTGAGAAGGAAGTTGAAAAGGAGGAGGGAGAAAGTTTGGGGACAGAACTAAAAGAATGAAATAAAGAGCTTGGAGTGGAAGGAGTTGTATTTAAGTTTACCCCAGGAGCCAATATGTTCCATTAATTGATTTTAATTCTTTTGTTCAAGATAAGTTGATTATAGAACCTTTCAGAATTCCCATTATGGTTTACCTTTTCCCTGCTTTGAACTCCCTTCATTTCAATTTCAACTAAAAATTATCCTGTACTATCATTTCAATTTGCCAAAATTTCACTTCCTATCAGTTCCATTCATTCTCTTTAGGACAAGTTGATTACACACAAATAATATAACAAGATGATGTTGGCCATCTTTAGATAAGCCTATCTAAGACAAATCCCTTAATAGCTCATCATTAAAAATATATATATCTGGAATATTTTTCCTAACATACATAGCACGTCCATTCCTGTCCTGTGCCCCAATGCCTAAGAATACTTAGTTAGGAACTTACACCAATCAGAGCTGATCTGACTGAAGGGACACTGAACTTCAACGGCCAGTTACTCTAAGGCCAGTCCTCTCAAAAAGACAGTGAATAAGGAAGGGAAGGACCTGGGAGAGTCACAGCTGAGTTGGAAGCACTGTTTTCACACTGCTGCAAAGTATGTACAATTCAGAGTTCTCCCAAGCTTGTACCAACAGAAGCATTTCAAAAACAGCAACAGCCATTCAAGGAATTCCTGCTATGCTTCATGGGTTTATAAAAACACAGTGAATCCTGATAACCACCCTGAGGGTTAAGTATAACGTCATCATGCAATGGACATTTGTTTTTGCCTCCCTAGCATCTATTTCCCCTTTTTGGATAGCTCCAAATTTTGACTGGGGATCCATCCACTGCCTACTCTCAGTCCATCTCTTTGGATGGGGCTCTATCCTCAGCTGCAGGAAATACAGCATGTGACCAAGCCTGGCTTTGCTAAGCACCTCCTGACCCGGCCACAGAAAGTGGTTGAGAATGTCTTGGGAGAACAGAAACGTGCCCTCTAACTGATCCTTAACCTGAAAGGCCGTAGACTGAAGCTGCTAGGAATGGCTTGCCACCACCAGGGGAGAGCCTTACGAGCATGGAACTAAGGGCAAAGGGAGCTGAGATAGAAGAAACAAGAACCTGAGTCTCCCTGACATTGTTTGGGCTCTGGATCAATCTGAATCCTGAATTCATATCAAAATTTTAGTCACTTGAGCCAACTCATTCCCCCTCTCTTTTTTGAGTCTGACTGGATTGAGTTTTCTGTACCTTGCAAGAGAAAGAATCTTAACTGATATGCCTGATTTTATAAATAAGAAAACTAAGATTTTATACTTACTGAAGGACATACGGTAAGTGGCAGACCTGGATTTTAAATCTAGTCTCTTTCACTCAAAACACCATATTCTTCCAATACAACATGAGGCATGAAGGCAATAATTTCATTTTGAGAGGTATGATATTTAATTTTATATGTCAATTTGGCTAGGCTATAGTGCCCAGCGCTTAACCAAACACTAGTCTAGATGTTGCTGTGAAGGTATTTTGTAGATATGATTAATATTTACAATCAGTTGAATTTAAGTAAAGCAGATTATTCTCCATAATGTGCACGGATGGGCCTCATCCAATCAGTGGAAGGTCTTTGAAGCAAAAACCAGAGAAGAAAGAATTCGGCCTCAAGACTGACATAGAAATCCTGCCTGAGGTTCCAGCTCACCTATAAAGATTTTGAACTTGCCAGTCAATTTCTTAAAATCTCTCAGTCAGTAAATCAATCTCTCTCGAACCCTGACGGACACAAAGATTAACTGACGGATACCCAGGAGAATGTGGGACAGGGCCAAAAGAAACATACTTTTTCTCCCTCAACAGGTCATTTCCTAGATGACTTTCCAAAATAAGACAAGGACAAAGCTCCATGATTAAGGTCACAAAGACACTTTTTCTGTCAAGTGCCTGATGAGACATTTTGTTTGCTTTGTTTATTTCCAAAGTGAAAAAAAATTGCAGATATTTAAAAATAAGTCGTGTCAAATTGTTACTGTCAATACTTTTTTAAATGCAGGCTGATTTTGAAAATAAAAGGCAATGAAGAAGCAGTGGTGTGCACAGGTTTGAGAGGATTTTCATATTCTTTCAAAGAGTTCGATTATAGTTCAGGGCAGGGACAGAGTCTCGAAGGAGCACTCGCCAGTACTACCATGATTCACACTTGATTTCTCATATCACTCTTTCCTACAGTCACAGCATCCACTCAAAAGATGCAGCATTTTCAACACAATATAGAGGGTAACTGAACCATCAGTGTGGCTTCACACTGCAACTCTGCTGACGTTTGCTAAGATGCCCAAACCCAATGGGATAAATAATTCAGTTCCCCTGAAAGATATGAGGGAAGGGCTCTGATGGGTTGATAAAGAAGAATGCTGCTGTCCTCATCTGTTTTCAAAGGATGCACGACTTGTCAACTCTATCTTAGTTTTCAAATAAACCTTGAAATTCACAACCCCAAATTGAGATTCTCATTTTCAGCCACAGCTATTCTTGATTTCTGTTCCACTGATACTACAGGCATAGAGAGATAAGTCAGATGATTTGCAGCTCAAACTATAAAAGAAGTTTCACAGACACAATAGGAAAAAAGAAGGTTTGGTAGGTTTGGAAAATTCTTTTTCTTTTAATACACTATAGAATGTGAAGCAGAAGCACAATGACTTAATGAGTTTCTGTCTCTGTACTGTGACAAATCTACAATTTGGCCATTGTAAAAGTAATGATATGTTTCATTAATTTCATATGTTCCTTTAATAGAGTATTTCGAGGGAAGGCATTTTTGCTTTAGAAATTAGAGCAAAGAAAAGCTGATAAAAGCTTCAAGTTGGTGTTCGGTACTTCCTGGAATACATTAATAACATTCAACTGCCTTTTCAAACACACAGACAAATCTCAAAGCGATGCTTTGTCTTCCCAGTCATAATCCTAATAATGAAAGACTAGAAATCCTTACCTAATTTCTCCCCACAATCCACCTCCCCCCAATGCTTGCATATGAGTGCGCAAACACACACACACGCATACACGGCACCCTTTTTACAGGTACATTTGGATCTGACAGTTAATATTCTATAACCCCCATGCATCTACTCAATCACTCCTGGGCCACATCCTCTATGCAGTTTCCAAATACCCTTTGGGGACCATTCTTCAGAAACAAGTCACATAACTGCCATGGTCTCACCCTGCCTTTTCATAAATATCCTCATATTGGGCTTTCTTTGGTTGGATCCTCTAGAAGCTGACCCCAGACAAGGGTCTGAATACAAGAACCTTATTTGTGAGAGCATCTAGGAAGCACGTGAAGTGGGGAGGGGAAATGAGGCAGGAAGGCAAGAAGCCATTCAAGAATGCACTATTGGGCTTCCCTGGTGGCGCAGTGGTTGAGTGTCTGCCTGCCGATGCAGGGGACATGGGTTCGTGCCCCGGTCCGGGAAGATCCCACATGCCATGGAGTGGCTGGGCCTGTGAGCCATGGCCGCTGAGCCTGCGCGTCCGGAGCCTGTGCACCGCAACGGGAGAGGCCACAGCAGTGAGAGGCCCGCGTACCGCAAAAAAAAAAAAAAAAAAAAAAAAAGAATGCACTATTGAGGGAGCTGTCTTCGTGGGCAATGGGGATGCAATCCCGCAGGGAACTGGTGGGAGCTTGTGTAAAACATATCTGGGTTATCCCCACTGGGGCACTTATCCTCCAATTCCCACGTGTCAGTGGCCGAGGGCTGCTCCCAGGGGAATGAAATCCCCACTCTCCTGACCTGCAGTGTTTGTGGATGAAGGGAAGCTGTTGGGGGAGACACAAAGAACTTGCAGTAGGATCCTAGCAGCACATGTGGGATGGGTGAGAGCCTAGAGGACGGGGGTAGAACAAATGTGGCTGCTAACGGTGCCACAGAACGGGTCTGTCCCCTAAGACAGCAGTCCCCAACAATTTTTGGCACCAGGGACCGGTTTTGTGGAAGACAATTTTTCCATGGACAGGGCGAGGGGGTGGTTCCGCGGTAATGCGAACGATGGGGAGCGGTAGATGAAGCTTCATTCGCTGGCCCACCGCTGTTCACCTCCTGCTGTGCAGCCCGGTTCCTAACAGGTCGTGGACTGGTCCATGGCCCTGCCCTAAGACATTCACTCAACAAGCTCGTTCTACCCCAACTGTCCAAGTGCTACTATCCACGAACCATACGGCAAGTCTGTGACAGCAGTCACTGAACACATTCATCTGCCACACTTCCTCTTTGCATTCAGAGGCTGGAGGGTGGTGGGTTTTATTTGACTTGACCTTTAGAAAAAACTCCGGGCTTGTTCTATTTTGCTAACAGAGGTAGCTGGCATCTACAAACCCACTGTGAAATTTGGATGTGATCACTGTGTTTATTCTCTAAAAATGTCTTACGTCCCTCTGTGACGTAAGCCCAATCCCATGAATAGAAAAATTAGGCTGGGGTAGGTAGGAAGGGAGAATGGGAGGAGAAATTTACATGACAGTGAAAGTTTATACCTAAAAAAACAACAGCAGTAGAATAAATCTCAAGGTTGGTTGTAGCTTTATGAAGTGGGAAGGTAGACTTGTCTACTTTTTTTTTTTTTTTAAGAAACACCTTTTACCCAGTCCTGGGGAATTAAGTGCTGTCCTAGCAGCCTGTCAGGGTGGACACCTTGGCCATAGACTGCTGGCATCCTGAGGCTTCTGTAGAGCCATTTTCAATTGGTGGTGCTCTTGGCCAGTGAGAGCTATTTGGAGAGACCCACTCATTTCCAGGCCTCCATTTATTCACTTTTATAAAAAGCATTAGCCCTGTTAAGAGAAAGCATTGATTCAGGCTATATTGTGAATTATATCATCGTATTTCTCATTTATCTTATCACCTGACTGCTTCCCAAGAACAGGGTTGGAAGAAGCTGGGAGATGGTGAGAGACTCAGGGCAGACACAGGTGAGTCAAAATGGTGGGCTGGAAACACAAATACATTTAGAAACAAAAGCAAACAAAGAAACTAATTTGCAAGCCAGGCATTCACTGAAGATGTGAACTGCCTCCAGCACGCTGTTGTTTTGCAGTCCTAAGCCTCTGCATGAATGAACTGCTTGCCCTTCACACTCACGGATATGATATATCACTACTTATGCAGGTACTTGGAGGGAGACTTCTGACTTGAAGTCCTAGTATTCCTGGGCCTGGCAGGACATAGGGTGGCATTCCTGGCCACCAGAGCATTCCTCCAGATGAGCACTTTTCTCCATGTACTAGTTAAATCTTCGATTAACTCAGGTCCTTGAAGACACAAGAACAAATGCCTAAATGGGGACTGTGCAAACGTGTGTGTGTGTGTGTGTGTGTGTGTGTGTGTGTGTGTGTGCACCTTATATATAAGCACACGCATGCATATGCACACGAGCTGAAAGGGAGCATAATAACTCCCCAGGATGCCACAAATAAGAGAACAGCTGCTTGTTTCAGATATTAAAAGAATGTAAATTGGGCTGAGTCTTCTTCTGGCACAAGAACAAGGAATGCTTAAGTTTCCCACTTGCACTTAATTTATTTTTAGGTTTATTCACCAGCATTTGTCAGGTTTCTTGAGCATGACCTGAAACTAACCTTTCGATTAACGTGAAGGCAAACAGAGCCCTGAAACTCTATCTGTATGTTCTTTTGTCTTGGGAACTGTAAATCGGGGCATTAGGTGAATAACACAGCTTGGCTTTGTGTCATGGAAAGTAATTCGGGGCCGCGGTAAGGGCAGGATTTATGAAGCTGTCTGGCCAGGCTTGGGCAAAACGCCAGCTTCCACCTGCTCTGCAGACACGGCTGTGTGCAGCTGGTCACACTGCTGAAGTCGCCAAATTCCTTTCACTGGATACAGGCACGGCTGTGCTGGCCAAAGCAAAAAAGCAGGTAGGGGAGGAACCTTGGGTGGGGAGGAGGGGGAGGTAGCCGGAGGCAACTGCTTCTTTAGGAAACAAATCAATTACTAGCTTCCCTTTTCTCATTCCTCAGCAAAAGTCCCTCAAAAAATTTCATCTCTGCTTCCAAAACCCTGTAACTAAGTAATCTGGAGGGGCTGGCAAGAAAAGAAAAGTAAATCCATTTGCAAAGTTTTAGAGACTTTTTTTTTTTTTAAATGAGGGACTGTGTCATAACTGAGGCCGCTCTACCGTTTATCAGCCAAACAGGGGCACTTCTCAAAGTGCAAGGGGGAGGGCTATAATTAATTAGGCTGGGACAACACCTGTAAACTGGGACTGTCCGAGGCAAACCGGGATGGGTGGTGACCGGAGCCGAGAACATTTACGCTGCTATACAATGAACCACGAAAGGACTGTGGTGCTACAAGGATGCTTTTCTAAGAAGTGACAGAAATTATATTGTCTCTCTGATGGAGCTGGACTACCTCTATGAAGCAGATGGCCAACTTGTCAGAGTGCCAGAGCACACTGCAGAGTACCCATAGGAAAATCATCATGTTCCCTATTTTTCAATCCCTTCCCCTTCTGAGAGAAGTGCAAGAAGCTCAGCAAATCTCTGCTTTTCCTGACAAGGAATGGCCAGCAGACAACATACAAGGCTTGTCAGCGCCTGATTAATTAGGATTAAAGGCACAAGGTGGAACTTACATGGGGAACAGCGCTGTTCTTTGTGATCTCAATGCTAATGAAGTTTGATGTGCACTCCCCACTTACAATGTCATCGCTTAGAGTTTTCAACCTTCTTCCCACTTTCCCATCTTTACAGGTTCTCTAGTGGACTATTTTCCTATGGGTGCTATAATAAACTGCCTAAAATTTGCTGTCTAAATAAGAATTTATCCTCTACAGTACGGAGGTCCTTAAAGAACTAAAAATAGAGTTATCATATGATTCAGCAATCCCACTCCTGGGCATATATTCGGAAAAGACAAAAGCTCTAAATCGAAAAGTTACATGCATCTCAATGTTCATAGCAGCACGATTTACAATAGCCAAGACATGGAAGCAACCTAAATGTCCATCGACAGATGAATGGATAAAGGAGATGTGATATATATAGATAGATACACACACACACACACACACACACACACACACACACACACACAATGGAATATTACTCAGCCATAAAAAAGAATGAACTAATGCCATTTATGGACTTAGTGATCATCATACTAAGTAAAGTAAGTCAGAGACAGAAAGACAAATATATGATATCACTTATATGTAGAATTTAACAAAGAATACAAATGAACTTATTTATAAAACAGAAACAGACTCACAGACATAGAAAACAAACTTACAGTTATCAAAAGGGAAGGGGGGCAATAAATTGGGAGTATGGGATTAACAGATGCATACTACCAAATATAAAAGAGATAAACAACAAGGATTTACTGCATAGCACAAGGAATTATATTCAATACCTTGTAATAAACTATAATGAAAAAGAATTTTTAAAAGGATAGATATGTATACATATAAATATATATGTACATATATATCTCCACTCACTGTGCTGTATACCTGAAACACAATATTGTAAATCAACTATACTTCACTGTAATTTGTATTTTTAATTTATTTTTACTTATTTATTTTTGGTTGCGTTGGGTCTTTGCTGCAGTGCATGGGCTCTAGGCGTGCAGGCTTCACTAGCTGTGGCACGCGGGTTCAGTAGTTGTGGCTCACAGGCTCTAGAGCGCAGGCTCAGTAGTTGTGGTGCACGGGTTTAGTTGCTCCACAGCATGTGGGATCTTCCTGGACCAGGGCTCGAACCCGTGTCCCCTGCATTGGCAGGCGGATTCTTAACCACTGCGCCACCAGGGAAGCCCTACACTTCACTTAAAAAATAAAAAAAGAATTCATTTTCTCAAAGTGCTGGAGGCCAGAAGTCTAAAATCAAGGTGTGGGCAGGCCACGCTCCCTCCACAGGCTGTAGGAGGGAATCCTTCCCTGCCTTTACTAACTCCTGATGGCTCTTGGTGGTGTTGGCTAGTGGCCAAGCATAACCCCAATCTCTGCCTCTCTCTTCACATGACCGTCTTCCCTAGGTTGTTTCTGTGTCCTCTCCTCTCTCACAAGGACACCAGTCATTGGATTTAGAGCCCACCTAAATCCAGAATGATTTCATGTTCAGATCCTTAACTAATTACACCTATAAGATATTATTTCCAAATAAGATCACATTCCAAGTTCCAGATGGACATGAATTTGCAGTCGGGGACACTATTCAACCCACTACAATTAGGAAACCAGAAACAAATCTATTCCTCAATAGTAGCCCTTTAATTCCTGCTGTCCCCTACCCAATATCCAGGTAATTGACTACCTGTGCTCCACCACCACCTCCCCTGTTATTTCCTGCAGAGCTTGCAGATATCGGCTACAATGTCTTTGTTTCCACTGCTGTGTAGCTCATGCAGGCCCTGAGGATACCCTCTTCCATCCAGTGACAGCCTTCTCTTTCCATTTCCTCAACCAACCTGCCCAATAAACTGCAGAGAACAGTCTCGCTGGTAATTTTCCAGGCTACTTATCTTCCAATACTCTAGGTTGTGGGTTTCAAAACTTGCACACACACAAAAATAACAGGGCGAGGTTAGCATATGCTGGGCACCTAAGAATTGTACCAGGAGGCGAGAGACAAGAGGAGGAGGCTGCCCACAGAGAATACGGAATCTCAGCTCAGGATAACAGAAGCTTAAGAGAAGTCTGGATGAGTTGGGAGAAGGGTGAGGGTGTTTGAATCAGAGTTTTAAATCTCTTTTTTAATCTTCAGCCACAATGACAGCCAAAATGTCTCTTCTGGCTGTAAGAACTGGAAAGCCAATTTCAACAGGCTTGTGCAAAAAATGAACTGATTTATTGGTTCTAGAAATGGGAAAGGCCAAGTTTGGGTCCAGGGATGGCTCAAAGTTGCTTGGCTAAGATTGCTAGGCTTACATACTATCGTCTTAGTAAATTTGGCAGAAAGAATGGGTCTCTTCTCCAGGAGTTCCAGTAAGAGTGTGTGGGCTGATGCCGAATGGCTGTGAGTGTCACACATCCACGCCTGCACAATCTTTCAAGGGGCTACTGTACTCTCGTCTAGGGCTGAGTCACCTGCCCCACTTGTAGCCATGGGGTGGGGTCATTCCTCATAGGAAAGCGATGGTAATGTTAGAAGGGAAGAGAAAACAATGTGGGCAGGCAGCAACAGATGCCCACCCCACTTACTCTGACAACCTTATGGCCACTTCTGACACCATCAGAAAATTTTCCAGCCTGCCGCTGGAGTTGCGTCTGCCCCCAGAAAACCCATACAAATACCAGATAACTGTTTCTGGCACCACAGATACTTCAGTATATTTGATTGAAGTATCAATAGTGCCTTAGACCCTATTTTCAGGCAACTAGACAAAAGGTATATTAGTCAGCTAGGACTGTCATAAAAAAAAAAAAAACAGACTGGGTGGCTTAAATGACAGAAATTTGTTTTCTCATAGTTCAGGAGGCTGCATCCCGAGCACCTCTTCCTTTTCTTATAAATAAGGAAGCACTGGGTTAGGGCCCCACCCTTATGACCTCATTTAACCTTAATTACCTCCTTAAAAGCCCTATCTTCAAATACAGTCACACTGGGGGTTGGGGCTTCAACATATGAATTTCAGGGGGTGGGGACACAATTCAGTCCATAACAAAAGGACAAACTTATTTTCATTCCTTTACTTCTTACTTACAAGAGTTAAGACGTGAAGTAATACATTTTGACACTGATTAACTCCGGCATATGGTGCTGCTTCAAATATTTTTTCAAATGCGAGTTCTAATTCAGTTTTCAGTGTTTTCCAGTTTCCACTTCATGATATCTCAGAGGTCACATTCTGATCCCAAGCACAGCCAGAATCCTATTAGTCTTCCCATATCAATTAACCCTACAATTTTTTCCATTTAATTGCCAGATGTTTTTCCTTAGGTCAGCAGGCCACAGCTAGACGGCTGCCCAAAAAGAGCTTTTTCAGACATGAATCACACACACATACCACACATACACACACACATATTTTATGGCATGCTACATAATTACATCCCAAACATACAGTGATGTTATAGCTAAGCATGATTTATGGATACAATCTCTAAACATCGTGGTGCTTTATTATTTGAGTTCCTTCTCCCCCATAAGCCAAAGTCAATATACAGAAAAGACCAACTAAAAACATATGATATCTGTTAAGTGTAACATGAAATATGACACTTAAAAGCAAATTGGTTACTAATTCCTGGAGCTGAGTTTGTTCAGTCCCATTTCAACCAAGGTACCTGCTCTAAGGAAACATACAGAAATCAAAATCTAGAAAACAAAAGCAGAATTCACTCTCTGGGTTGCCTCATAAAATCATTGACTCATTTCTTCAGCTTCCAAGGCCATGCTGAGCTGTGCCAGCACTTGTAATACAATCCTCGCTGGAGTTTCTCAGGCGCTCATTACCCCTCATCAGTAATGCAACAAGTCACCACACCCCTCTTTTTGCCAGTTTGACTTCCAAGTCATACGTTAGAATTCATTTGCCAAATACTGACCTATCCCTCAGTTCCTAGCGTGCAATTAAAAGAGAACTTACAAGTAAAAAACAATAGCACAGAAGTCACCTCTAACACATTTCCATTTGGGAAAAAAAAACAATGTCTACTTAACACATCAGTTCCTTTCAACAAGCCCTAGTTTTAGATGACTTGGGTAGAACCTGGTATGTCATTCTTGGCATCACTGCCTCACTGGAACCCTGACAACATCAACACCTCCATCTTGGTAAAGACGAAAACTAGAATTACCACAAATCTTAGATTAGATATATCTTATTATTTAGGCTCAAAAGTTATCCTTGTCTCACAGCCTCTTTCTGAGAAAAGGCACAAAGAATGGGGTTAGGGTATACCAAAGTTCAATATTGGAAGTGTGTACACACTTACATAAAACGGAGAGATATGTGTTGATATCGTGGTCCAACCTGAAGTGCTATTTTGCATGAATCAGGCCAGTGTGTAATAAGCCTGGGTGTATATTTATATTTAGTTCTTGTAGAATCAACATAAATGTAAAATAACTATCGGCTCCAGGCTTGGACTTATATGTTCTGATATTAGTTTATTAACAAAAGAAAAATAGCACTGAGGGGTAATTATTATATACTAGCTTCATGAGGACTTTTCTGGAAAAATTTTTTCTAAACTGAAAATGAAGAAGATAACATCTTGAATGCAATACCTGACAGATTCTATTATGGTTTCTGTCACCTTTTAGTATATTTCCTAACTGTGCCTACTACAGGAAAGGGCAAGGAATTAATCAGGTTGCCAACAGAGTTGGGTTACACGGCATGCAGAAAGCACTTCGGCTACATTATTTGCACAATTTCTATAGGGAGTTGTGCAATAGAGGCCTTAAATTTAATATGTCTGGCCGCCTTCCACTTGGACTCAGTTCAAACCCAGTGCCTGCAGCTCACTGTATCCAGAGTGGGAAATCAGTCATTATATTAGGAACGGATGGCAAATGATTCCAATTCACATTCTTCAGCTGGTACGTTTTTTAACCTGGAGCAACACCAAATGGGAAAATTCTACAATTCTACAAGCTGGACGTTTGATCTATATTGCAGTTTAAATACATTTCTAGTTTGAGGAAGCTGACAGGATTATTTTTCTTTAGAATTTCTTTAGTTGCTGTGCCACGGACAGAAATTTCGAGGTTCACATCATCCCCTTCCTGCAGGTCCTTTTGTTTCTCACTGGGGGTGGGAGGATAGTGTCAGTGCAATTAAACTGCAATGACCTATGTAAACAGTGACCTGACTCCGCACATGTGGACACATTACATAGATTGAAAGGCCATGTTCAGCAAAGATGAAAGACTCTTAGAGATGTTTTTTTAAAAAAGGAAAGTAATGCCATAAAAAAATGGGCACAAGAAATGAAGAAGTGATAGAAAAAGAAATGTCAACCAGCTCTCAACCACATGAAAATGTGGTTGATCATTTCAGTAGCAAGGAAATTAAAAATATAATATAAATGGGTCTCATTTTTTATTCACAACATCAAAAACTAACATACAGTGGTGGTAAGGATAGGGAGCTACACACTTTGCTGGAAGAACAATGAATTACTTTTATAGAAGTAATCCATAAATATACAGTAAAATTTAGAATGTGCATACCCTTGAGCCTAGAACTCTGAACTTTGAGACTATACAGAAATAAAAACAAGGGTTTGTAAACCTGAAAGTACAAATTTAATGCAGCACTATGTGAAGGGGCAAAAATCACTAAAACAATCCAAAAGGCCATCAACAGAGAAATGCTTGATTAAGTTATGGTAAATTTAGTGACAAGTATGTAACAATTTTAAACTTGGCTCTATGAGTATTTACCTAGAGGTAGTTATATAATGTACTACTTAGTTAAAAAAAAAAAAGTTAGAGAGTATTATGTAGAATGCAACCACCTTTAAAAAATAAAATATATTCTAGACATGTGAATATGAGTGTGCATTTGCGTACATGTGTGTATTTAGTGCACAGAGATACGGAAGGATACACAACAAAGGAGGAGGTGTGAAGAGAATTAACATTTTACTTCTACAATTCAGTAACTGCTGGACTGGTTAGAATAAGCATGCATTCCTTTGTAATTAAAATGGAATAAAATAAAAGGGGAAAGGGCAATTAATTCTGGATTTGTAATTTACAGGTATATCAGAGTCCTCCAAAGAAAAAGTACCAATCGAATGTGCAGTGTGCATGAGTATGTGTGTGTAGAGAGGTAGATTTATATATAAATATAAATATTTATATACAATATATAAAATAGATAAATATAATACAAAGGTAGATACAAAGATGATACATAGACAGATACACACATTTATTTTAGGTCACATGGTATTGGGGTTGACAAGTCCAAAATCTGCAGGGCAGGCTTTTTGAATTGAGTTGTAGTTTTCCTTTGACTTTAATCACAGGGGATGGTAGTAATAAGACACGCCCTAAGGGATTTCCTGTATTCCAGACATATTCTTCTTTACCTCCACGGTGGAACAGCGTCCCAATTTCCCCTTAGTAATCAGGATCAATCCCTCAGCCAGTATATTAACAGATGTACTTCTTTGCCTGTTGACTCAGAGGCATAAGGAACCCAAAGAGGACAGTGGCAGTCTTAACTTTGACTTCAATGGAATCACTGTTCTGTTTCCTGGTGGAAGCATTCCTCCCTTTGGAGCTACGACCTCTAGGCCAACACAGCATAAGGTCACAATGACAGGAAGCAAAAATTTTGCTAGTGGGGCACTAGGAATAATAGTCAGTGGTACCATTCCCGTTTCTACCCCTTAGTTCCTGGGACTCATGCATCCTGGCTGTGGGAGAAACAGCACCATATACTGGATTCTGATTTAGAACAAATGAAGCCGGAGAACACTGGCCCAGCCTTGCAAGGTATCATCTAGTAGCTAGTATTGCAGTTGAGTCTTTAAAAGGCCATTCCACCATCCTATCAAGCCAGCTGCCTCAGGATGATGGGGAACATGGTAAGATCCGTGAATTTCATGAATATGGGCCCATTGCTGCATCTTATTTGCTGTGAAGTGATTTCTTTGATTTGAAGCAATGATATGTAGAATGCCAAAACGGTGGATAAGGCATTCTCTAAGTCCATGGATGGTAGTTTTGGGAGAAGCGTTGCATGCAGTGAAGGCAAATCTGTATCCAGAATAAGTGTTTATTCCAGTAAGAACAAAGTGCTGTCCCTTCCATGATGGAAACAGTCCATTATAACAACATGCCTCCAGGTAGCTGGCCAATAACCCTGGGGAGCAGTGCCATATTGAGATCTCAGTGTTGGTCTCTGCTTCTGGCAGATTGGGCACTCAGCAGTGGCAGTAGCCAGGTCAGCCTTGGTGAGTGGAAGCATATCTTGCTAAGCCCATGCAAAACCTTCATCCCTGCCACCACGACCACTTTGTTCGTGAGCCCAGTGGGTGATGACAGGGGTGGCTGGGAAAAGAGGCTGACGGGTATCCACAAAACAGGTTATCTTATCCACTTGATTATTAAAACCCTCCTCTGCTGAGGTCACCCCTTGGTGAGCATTCACATGGGACACAAATATCTTCACATTCTTCACCCATTCAGAGAGGTCTACATACGTATCTTCTCCCCAGACCTCCTTGTCACCAATTTTCCAATCATGTTCCTTCCAAGTCCCTGAACATCCAGCCAAATGATTAGCCACAGTCCATGAACTGATAATATACTCACACCTTTATCATTTCTCCCCCAAGCAAAATAAACAAGCAGCTGTACTTCTTGAAGTTCCACCCACTAGGAAGATTTGCCTTTACCGCTATCCTTCAGGGATGTCCCAGAGAGGGGCTGCAGTGCTGTAGCTGTCCACTTTGGGGTGGTACTTGTATATTGTACAGAACTATCTGTAAATTAGACCCGAGTTTTCTCTTCCTCAGTCACTGATCATAGGGAACTCGACATAAGACCATAGGTATAGGATGGGGATGAGAAGATACTGTAACAGGAATGGGGACCACAGACATTTGGGCCACATCCTCATGTAACTTACTTGTGCCGTCAGGGCCTGCTCAAGCCCAATCTTATATTTACCGCTCCCATTTGATGCATGACTAACTTTATGGCTTGGTGGGTCAGATATTACCCAGTTCATTATGGGCAGCTCAAGTCACATGGTAACTTGGTGGCCCGTGGATTAGCATCCAGCCTCTACCAAGGCCCAGTTGTATGCCAAAAGCTGTTTCTTAAAAAGACAGTAGTTTTCCAGAGGATGACAGACTTTGCTCCAAAATCCTAAGGGCCTATGGTGTAATTCACCAACAGGGGTCTGCAAAGGCTCCAAACAGCATCCCTATCTGGCCCTGCCACTTCAAGCACCGTTGATTGGATCTGCTGGTCCAGGAGGCAGAGAACCTTGCATGACAGCCTGGACCTGTTGCAGAGGCTTCTCTTATTCTGGGCCCAACTCACAACTAGCAGTTTTTCAGGCCACTTGGTTAATGGGTCAGAGTAGCACTTCCAAATGAGGAATATGCTGCCTCTCACATCCAGAAAGGCCTACTAGGCATTGTGCTACTTTCTGGGTTGGAGGAGGGATAAGATGTAACAATTATCTCACCCTAGAAGAGATATCTCAGCAAGCCCCACACTACTGGACCACTAGAAATTTCACTAAGGTAGAAGACCCCTGAATTTTTATCAAATTTACTTCTCAACCTCTGACACACAAATATGTTATCAATTTCTAGAATAGTTGCTACTTCTTGCTAAGTCCAATCAGCATAATGTCATCAGTGTAATTGACCAATGTGATATCTTATGGAAGAGAAAGGTGATTAAGATCTCTGTGAACTGAATGATGACATAAGGCTAGAGAGCTCCCATACTCCTGAGGTAGGACAGTGAAAGTGTATTGCTGGCCTTGCCAGCTGAAAGCATACTGCTTCTGGTGGTCTTTACTAACCTGTATGGAACAAAAAGCATTTGCCAGATCAATAGCTGCATACCAGGTGCCAGGGGATATGTTAATTTGTTCAAGCAATGAAACCATATCTAGAACTGTAGCTACAAATGGAGTCACCACTTGGCTAAGCTTATAATAATTCACTGCCATTCTCCAAGATTCATGTGTCTTCTGCACAGGACAATAAGCAAACTGAATGGAGATATGGTGGGAATTACCACCCTGCATCCTTCAAGTACATGATGATGATGGTACTAACCTCTGCAGTCCCTCCAGGAATATGCTATTGCTTTTGGTTTACTATTTTCCTAAAATGAAGCAGTTCTAATGGCTTATACTTGGCCTTTCCCACAATAATAGACCTCATCCCACAGGTCAAGGAGCCAGTGGAGATTCTTCCAATTGCTGAGTATGTCTATTCCACTTATGCATTCCAGCACTGGGGAAATAACTACAGGATGGACTCTGGGACCCACTGGATCTACTGAGAGATGGACCTGACCTTAAACTCCATTGAGCATCTGACTTCCATAAGGTCCAACTCTGACTGGTGACAGAATAACATTTTGCATCTCCGGGAGTCAGTATCAGTTCAGAGCTAGTGTCCTAAAATGTCTGATTATATCCTTTTCCCCAGTGCACAGTCACTCTGGTAAAAACATGTAGGTCCCTTTGGGTAAGGTTGGAAGAAAGATAGAAAGTATAAATTTGGGCAATATACTGAGGTCCTTCCTAAAGGAGACCTGGCCTTCTGCACTTCATTCAGAGGGTTCTGGGTCTGTAACCTGGCTTAAGCCTGGGAATTAATTGAGGGGCCCTACTCTCTGTTTTTATGATTCAAGCTAGACTTTTGTTCACTTGACCAAGCACTCTTTACACTTATACAGATCAAGTAAATATTTAGTGGGCTTGCCATCTATTTCGCTTCTAGGCACCCCATGATCAATGAGCCAATGCCATAGGTCTCTCTGAGTCAGACATTCTGATGGCTGCTTTGACTCTGCTGTCCACTGTGAAAACCACACCCCCTTTGCCTTTGGCGACTGAGTGTTGCTACTTGGCCCCTGCCACCCAGGAATCCCATTATACCCACTGCATTTAGGTTCCCCAGTTCAGGAGCAGCAGTTTCCACTATAATTTCGGACCTACAGAAAAGAGTGATCACACAGCACTTTCAAGGATGCTTGGGGCTCCCCTCACAAATTTATTTCTCAGTCATGGTGAAAGGGAGTCCTTCTAGACCCTCCCAGGGTGAGTGAGCAGGCCTAAAAGATAAGTCCACTCCAACATTCCAATCTCCCAAAGCCTTTGCATCTCTTCCTCTACAGTAAACCAAGGCAGGTCAGCATTTCAACTTCACTTGCCATGGGCCACCTTTTGGTGCATGTTTTGGCCGACCAACCAACCAAACTGTTAGAGCCCTATCTAACTCCTCAAGTTGCAACATTAAATCCAGAATCTCTGCCTAGTGAGCCCATATCAACTAATTACATCCTTTCACTAACAACTTTATGTTCCTTTCACCACCATCCCACACCCTTCACCATCATTCCCACACACAGTTCCCAGATTTCTGTCTGTATAAATTGGAAACCCATGCAATTCTTTTGGAGTGTGGAACACCTCCTCGCGGGCCATACTTTGCACCTCACCCTTTGGGGCCTGCTGGGACATGAATCAAATTATAGGTCTAAAAGCAGAGAGGGGTGGTGGGGATGGATACTGAGGAGAATCAGCAGGCATGCAGAACCCTGCCTTTTATGAGTTTTTGACTAGGAGTATCTCATAGTGATATTTTGTGTATCTCTATTGCCATATTACACCTTGGACCATTGGTGCCCTGTTTACCACTGGAAATAGAGTCAGTACTGTCTTTGAATCTCATTAAATTAAGGAAGCAATTCCATAAACTGCATAACCATTTCAGAAAACTCATCCTTAATATTCTGTTCCTCTAGAACCACTTTCAGTAGGAAAATCTTTATCAGTCAATGTTTCCAGAGAAACAGAACCAACAGGATGGATGGCTGGATAGATATACAGGTAGATAGGTATTAATCAAATCTACAAAATACCTTCACAGAAATACCTAGATTAGTGTTTGATTACATAACTGGCTAGCAGAGCCCAGCCAGCCAAGTTGACACATAGAAACTAACCATCACAACAGGTAACAACCAGTAGCCCTCCTTAGAATATTACACTTGACTCTGGATCTACAGATTCAATGCAATCCCTATCAAATTACCAATGGCATTTTTCACAGAACTAGAACAAAAAATTATAAAACTTGATGGAAACACAAAAGACCCCGAATAGCCAAAACAATCTTGAGAAAGAAGAATAGAGCTGGAGGAATCGTGCTCCCTGATTTCAGACTATACTACAAGACTACAGTAATCAAAACTGGTACTGGCACAAACACATATGTGTAGATCAATGAAACAGGATAGAAAACCCAGAAATAAACCCATGCACTTATGGTCAATTAATCTATGACAAAGGAGGTAAGAATATGCAATGGAGAAAAGACAGTCTCTTCAATAAGTGGTGCTGGGAAAACTGGACAGCTACATGTAAAAGAATGAAATTAGAACATTCTCTAACACCATATACAAAAATAAACTCAAAATGGACTAAAGACCTAAATGTAAAACCGGATACTATAAAACTCCTATAGGAAAACATAGGCAGAACACACTTTGACGTAAATCACAGCAATATCTTTTTGGATCCACCTCCTAGAGTAATGGAAATAAAAAGAAAAATTAAAAAAAAAAACAAAAAACAAAAATAAACAAATGGGACCTAATGAAACTTAAAAGTTTTTATACAGCAAAGGAAACCAAAAACAAAATGAAAAGACAACCTATGGACTGGGAGAAAATATTTGCAAATGATGCTGACATGGGATTTCCAAAATACACAAACAGCTCATACAGCTTAATATCAAAAAAAACCCCAAAGAACCCAATCAAAAAATGGGCAGAAGACCTAAACAGACATTTCTCCAAAAAAGACATAGAGATGGCCAAAAGGCACATGAAAAGATGTTCAATATTGCTAATTATTAGAGAAATGCAAATCAAAACTACAATGAGGTATCAACTCCTACCAGTCAGAATGGCCATCATTAAAAAGTCTACAAATAACAAATGCTGGAGAGGGAGTAGAAAAAAAGGAGCCCACCTACACTGTTGGTTAATTGGTGCAGCCACTATGGAGAACAGCATGGAGGTTCCTTAGAAAACTAAAAGTAGAGCTACAATAGGATCTTGCAATCCCACTCCTGGGCATGTACCCAGACAAAACTCTAATTTGAAAAGATACATACACACCAATGTTCATAGCATCACTATTCACAATAGCCAAGACATGGAAGCAACCTAAATGTCCACTGACAGATGAATGGATAAAAAAGATGTGGTACATATATACAATGGAATATTACTCAGCCATAAAAAAGAATGAGATAATGCCATTGGCAGCAAAATGGATGGACCTAGAGATTATCATATGACACAAAATAAGTCAGACAAAGACAAATATCATATGATATCATTTATATGTGGAATGTAAAAAAATGATACAAATGAACTTATTTACAAAACAGAAATAGACTCACAGACACAGAAAACAACTTATGGTTACCAAAGGGGATAACGGGGGTGAAGAGGGGGAGAGATAAATTAGGAGTTTGAGATTAACATATATACACTACTATATATAAAATAGACAAGGACCAACTGTATAGCACAGGGAACTATACTCAATAACTTGTAATAACCTATAATGGAAAAAAAATCTGGAAAAGAATAGATATATAACTGAATCACTTTGCCATACTCTTGAAACTAACACAACACGGTAAATTAACTATACTTCAATTTAAAAAAAAAAAAGAATATTATGCTGGACTCTGGCCCAGGGTGAACTTTCCTAAAACAGTCTTGACTGATCTAAAAACACCTCATCTCAATCCAACTTGGACACTTCAGGAGGAATCCAAACTGGATTATACATAAAATCTTAAGAAGTAAGACGTGAAAGTAAGAGATCACCCAGGCTTCCCCATTTATTTGGTAGTTGAGCAGCAAATGCATGTTTTGCCTCCATTTACATATAGCCATCACTGCTGTAGACTCTAACCCTTCCTGGCCACTGAAGTGGAGCTCAGAATGCCTGGACTCAAGTTCTAGCTCAGCCATCTTCCCCAGGCAGATTACTTCATCTCTAAGAGCCTCATCTATTAACATCTCAGAGTTTGGCTCTCATGTATGCATGTCTCTATTGCTCAAAATGTAACATTAAAATAAGTTTTTAAAAAACATTGAAATAATAACATAAATGTATGGAGCTACTAAAAATGTTGCTTTATTTCCAAAAACTTTACTTGTTTTCATGCAACATGCTTTTGAAAACATGAATATGAGAAAGAATTTATATTCCCATTGGAAGAGGGTCGATGGGATTTTTCTGGAGCAATGCTCTGCATTCTAAATCAGAGGTCATCATAACGGGTTGTGTGCTCCCTTGAGTTGATGTGGGTGGCCATGACATTTGGTATAGGAAATGTTGCCTTCGCTAAGTAAAAATGAAACTGTTTGACCCACTGGCTGCAGAGCTTGTACTCAGAATTTTGTTCCCAGGAGTACATAGCCTATACTCTTTTCCTATTTCTGGTAGTAACTTAAGAAACAAATTTATAACTTGCCTGAGGAGTCAAGACTGCTGCTCCTCAAACAGAGATTTTCTTGGTGCAAAGAAAACTAACCCTTCTAGGCATTAAGTGTTTGGCTCTAATGCTCTGAATGCCTGGTTTGGGAATCATTAGAGCACTTGCTATAAATACTTCTGGAGGCCATGATACAAAACAACTTTATACCCAAAAAGAATATAGCAAAAATATCTCAAACTATTACCTCTTACAGTAAATAAGTTTCTGTATCAAAATGAAAAATACAAAATGGGATATGGTCATGAATATGAGAGCTGCGGCATCATCTTCTAGCCAGAGAACACTGCAGAGTTACCTTAGTCCCTAAGGCTCAACTGTCTTGTATAACAATGGTAATAATAATGTCTGCCTCTAAGTATTACTGAGATAATCAATAGCTAACAGTGTACATGAGAGAGATTTGTGAACCTCACAATTTTGGAAATATTGTCTTCTTGTAAAACCAGAGTAAGTTATAAAAGAAGTAAATGCTATTTGAGAGGACTTAATCAAAATAACATCTCCTTAAAATGAAATTAGAATTTCTCAGACATAGCAACATAAATCCACAATGTTTATGATGAGAACCAGGGGAATGGGAAAAGATTATCAGTCCTTTGTACAAAGAATGTATTCCGAACATGTTCAGAATAGTGCTAAAATATGGGTTTTGCATATGTGTTCATCCTAGGCAAAGAGAGACTACCCAGGAGATAAAAGACTGAGTACTCAAGAGGACAGAACTAATGTTTGTGAGGAAAGCCTGAAGACAGATTTTTCTGGAGGGAACCTGAAGATGGGAGCACTGCAGATCATTCTAATGCGTGGGCTGTCAGCAAATGTCGAGACTCCCAACAGAAACCTCTCAGTACAGACAGCATCTGTTTCTCCAGCTGGTTCTCAGGCTGAAATTGTAAGGAAAACAATATGGAGGCAGGAAAGGGAAGTTTGGGAAAGACTATATTCTACTCCAGAAGCCATAGAATCAACAGGAAATACTTGCATGTGATCTTTATTCAAAACTAGAAGGGGAATCCAGTAGAGAACATCTGTTGTGAAATTGCCTTAGCCTGGATCAGACTACCCACCCTACCTCTTAAGGGATCTGACTAAATGATGATTTCTAGGTATGGTATCTCGAGAACTTTCTGGTAACTAAAGATGAGAACCTAGACGTCATTCTTTTTATCAATTTATTTATTTTATTTTTGGCTGTGTTGGGCCTTTGTTGCTGTGTGCGAGCTTTCTCTAGTTGTGGTGAACTGGGTCTACTCTTCGTTGCAGTGCACGGGCTCCTCATTAAGGTGGCTTCTCTTGTTGTGGAGCATGGGCTCTAGGTGCGTAGGCTTCAGTAGTTGCGGCACGCAGGCTCAGCAGTTGTGGCTCGCGGGCTCTAGAGCGCAGGCTCAGTAGTTGTGGCGCATGTGGCGCATGGGCGCTCTGCGGCATGTGGGATCTTCCCGGACCAGGGCTCTAACCCGTATCCCCTGCATTGGCAGGCAGATTCTTAACTGCTACACCACCGTGGAAGCCCTAGGCATCATTCTTGATATTACCTCTCAAATAGTTGTCAATGTGTCCACCTCTCTTCATTTCCACCTCTGCCCCCCAACCTAGCCCCCCACTGGACAACTCCTTCGTGACTGGCAGGCTTGCAACCTCTCTCATGACGCACAGAATCATCTTGGTAAAACCTGAATATGTATCCCGGCTTCAAACTGCCAATCGTTTCCCACTGTCTTTAAAATCCATGGTTCTTCCCAATGCCACAGGCCCTATATTTCAAACTCTTCTTCCCCTCTAGCCTCATGTGCATCCACTCACCTGACATAGACCCTTTCTACAGATCCTGACTTTTCCGTGAATGCACCAAGTTCTTTACTGCATCAGCAACCTTCTCCCTATGTCCCTTTGTGTGGAATGTTGTACCCCCAGCTCCTTTCTTTAGGTCACAGATTGAAAAGCAATTCCTAGAGAACTGATGCCTCCCACATATTTACGGCCCCTCTGATATTCTCTATCACTGCCCTCGGCTCTCCTCCTTAACAGTAATTCTCACAGCATGTTCAATTATAAATTCAGCTGTGTTTTTATGTAATGTCCTCTTCCTCTAAGTGCCATGAAGGCAATGAATGACCATGTCTCCTTTGTTCACCATTTTATACCCAATGCAGAGCAGAGAGCCTGAAATAAATAGCTGTTGAGTGGAAAAATGACTAAATGGTAAAGGTATTACTCTAATAATTATCCATTCATCCACAATAGTGAAGGCATTTTCAATCTTGGCTGTTGTTGGAACCGCCTCCCCCCAGGCTAAAAAAGTTAAAATCAACTACTTTCTTCAAATTCTAAGACTGACACTAAACGATTTGTTTGCAATTATATCTCCTTAACTAGACAACAAGCAACTTAAGACTGCGGACTGTGCTTTGTTTTCCTTTAGATATCTAACGTTTGGCAGAAAATGAGCATTCAACACATGTTTATACAACATTTTTTACCTTTAAAGTGAAATTAGTGAAACGGTGAAGCTTTAAAACATTGACTGTACCTTAACTTTTCAAAGCCTATGTGTAGCTCTCACTAATCTGCAAGATTGTCACATTTCACAAGCTGTAGCCAAGATAGGAACAAATTATCCATGCAAAATATCACCTCCATGTAAAGAAAATCAGGGTAAACAAAATCCCAAATATAACACATTTCCCTCTACTATATACACGGTTTCGCATCTCTGATGTTGATGTGGGATACAGTTTCGTGAAGGTGTCCATCTTACTTTCCACTAGTGAGAGAGTACAGTTTAAAGGGGCTTTGGATCCAGAATGCCTGATGAGAACCTCAACTCAGGCAAGTTCCTTACCCTCTTTGCATTTCCACATCCTCTTCTATGAAATGAAGGTAACAGTAATTCTGACTTCACTGGCTTGTTGTAGGGTAGTGTGTGAGCTGGTCTCTCAATAAGCTAAAGAATATCAATCAGATGGATGGGAGACAGGGACTCAAAAGTCAAAAGAGAATGGAGACACTCTGAAAATCAACTGTAGCCAGGAATGCAAGAGGAGACATGGTAAGAAATAAATGAGGATGGCCAAAAGCCCTGAATGCCACAAACAGACTTTGGATTTTATGCAACTGGCAGAAAGGGTCATTTGGGGCTCTGAGGATGGATTTGGCCGGATCAGAGCTACAGGATGGGTAGAGTGAGCCAGTGTTGTGCCTGCTGCCCACTCACCTCTGTGCTGATGATGACACACTAATTATTCCTCTCTGTAAATCTTCCTTACCCCTCTCCTAGGGTTTATGCTTCAAGTGGAATTCACTTCACTCCCGGCAGGGGCAACTCTGAGACTCAGACTCAGCACCCAAAGGACTGCTTTCTCTGACCACCAAGACTGATTCAGAGTGGACATGTGGTCCAAGCCACCAACGAGCGGCAATGGCACTTTTGCCGATACTTTTGAGAGAGGGGGACACCATCTTTGCTATTAGAGTTAAGTCTGGGAGGCTGTAGGCCTAGATTTACTGGCAGCTATTTTTGCCACCACGTGAAGCCTGAGAATGAAACCCCCGTGGAGGAGAAGAGAGTCGACAGAAGCAGAGAGCCCAGGTCCTGGCGATGTTATTCGAGCAGCATTCAAACCACCCAACCCTTGGCCTTCACATGTACCTAAGTCAGTAAATTCTCTTTCCTTGAGTTGGTATTTCTGTCCCTTGCAACAGAAAGAATCCTCACTGGTACTGCAGTGACAAAGATACTCACAAGGCCAAAGATATAAGACTAGAGATAATGATGGGACAAAAGTAAGATATGTGGGCTGGGGGGAATGTAAGTGACGATGATTTGCATGACTCCTGTTTCTTTAACTACAAAGTTAGCATTAGTATTGAACAATATAAGGGGGATTGTTTCTCCCCTCCTATGACTCTTACTAAGAATCTTTACAACTATTTAAGAACATGAAATACTAAGACGAGTTTTCATGTGACTATAAGATTCCATCTTCACTTCTCTCTCCCTCCTAATTTATTATCGGATATAGTGTTAATACGAAGATAGGCTGATTCATACATTCATACACAGTTTGAAAATTTACCTAAAATATTAAGAAGCTTAAATGAAAGAAGGTATGGAGATCATGACTAAAAGTAGATCCCCTGTGACTCAGAGAGACTGTATTTTCTCTGTGACTCACAGGGAATATATTTATTGGTACACAACAAATATTTGTTGATGAATAGTAGCAGCTAACACAGCTAACGCTATGCTTGAAGAGCCTGACATATGTTCACTAGCTTAACGATAACTCTTTCAGGGATATATTTTTTATTTCTATTTTACAGTTGAGAAAACTGAGACACGGATAGAATAAATAATTTTCCCTGATTCCTAAAGGTGCCCTGATACAAAACTAGATAGCTTAGCTGTAGAGCCATAAGCTTAAGCACTATACTTAGAGCAAGTGAAGAAATGAATGAATAGGTGGTCCCTTCTTGTTCCCTGTTGGTGGGGAAACTGGACCGAGTCTTTGGGACAGGTTGGTTCTGTTGCCCTTCAACAGGCTCACATTCTTCTAATGTCTTGGCTACCACCCGATTATCAACTAGATGCTTTCAGGAAGTTGTGTTCACTATTTCCAATCCCCCAGGCACAATTCAGTACACCGAAAAGGCAATTTACTCAAATGAGAACCTTTCTAAATGCTAGCATGGTAAACGAAGACTAAGTGCTGTTTCTCTACATTGTCTGCTGGTAGCAAGGGAGTAGTTGAGTCACAGAGAGAATGAGGCTTATTACCAGTGTGATATCTAGCACTGTAGCATTTCTTGTTCATGTGGAAATGGATGCCGACCATCACCTGTGTGTTTCAGATGCACGTCTTGCCCAGAACCTGGTGACAATTCGCCCACAGTGTATTTATGTATTAGGTGGGACGGGTGGCACGGTGATCACTAATCTGATAGGAATCAACACTTACCCTAATGGCACGGCATTTTCCATTTGAATTTGCACCTGAGTTTGTGCCTCTCAGCTCACACAGAAGTGCTAATCATATCTCATAAAGCTAGCAATTTAAAAATCAATGTCTGTGTTCACAGAAATATGACATTTAATTCTTGGCTGATGTCACTATCATGGGAAGGGTAAGAGCAATTTCTATTAAAAAATCAGGTAGCGGGCTTCCCTGGTGGCGCAGTGGTTGAGAGTCCGCCTGCCGATGCAGGGGACGTGTTTTCGTGCCCTGGTCCGGGAAGATCCCACATGCTGCGGAGCAGCTGGGCCCGTGAGCCATGGCCGCTGAGCCTGCGCATCCGGAGCCTGTGCTCCGCAACAGGAGAGGCCACAACAGAGAGAGGCCTGCGTACCGGTTAAAAAAAAAAAAAAAAAAAAATCAGGTAGTTCATGAATTTAATCATGAAATATCTCACTATCACAAAATGCCTACCCTCCCTCTGTAGGATGTATCTTTTTGAGTTCATAACGACGCTTCTTACAGCCTTTGATATGGAGAGCCAACCATCTCTTTACCTTAAGACATACTATCTTGAAGGTTTTCCTTAGAAGCATCAGAAGAGATGTTGGGTTGATTTGTTTATTTCTTTAGATGAAAATAATTCAGTGTTGGTGATGGAAATAAGAGTGCATTCCGTCAACTTTAAACTCATGTTTCTGCTGTTCCTAGAATTTTGATAGCATCAACAACTTCAGTGCTTAAAGTGAGGCTGTATAAACCAGAGAAGCACTTGGGCATTTGTCTTGCCCCCTGCCCAAGGTCTGAAAACATGTTGATTGTCTCCTATGGGTATGATTTCCAAATTCTCAAATTAACTTCTGTTGACTCCTTTGCCAGAGGATATAGAGCTATGTTGAATGCATCTTTCCCAATACTATTTACGCCTAATGACCTTCGAAAACAGGATTTTTCCTCTTTTTTTCTTTTCATTTCCCCAGGTGCAGATGAGTGAAAGATAAAATGTACCAAGCCGTGTCCTGAGCATCTATTGCTGAGTTCTTCAAACCTTTACTCCCAGAAACCATGTATCACTCTGAAAAGTAATAACCTCCTAATATTTTAGCATTTCTTCTCTTAACTTTCCAATAATGTTCTCATTTGTATGAGTATGACCTTAAATGTCTATTTATACATAAACGGGGTCATCTACTTCTGACATTCTCATGTTTGTTGATTTGGTCAAGAGGTACTTGAATTTTCTTCTCATTGGATCCATTCAGCAAATCTTATTCTACGTCACAGTAGCTCAGACTGTTCTGTCCAGGGCTTGTCTTCTGAAGGAAGGCTAATGCAACTGAATCCTTACACCCTGACACGTCCTTTCTTGGAAAAGCATGCAGAGCGGGTGTTCACCATGTATATTTCTGGTCTGTTACTTTGATGAATTCTTCTACTCAGACTTTCATATATGTAGTCATTTAGACAAAGTGCCTTTGTGCTTTTTTCGCTGCATCATTGTACTCAGTCAACTACTGACTATCTCACTGACTCTCTTTTTAAGATCCTGAACTAGATTTCAAGTTTCTTGAATAATCTGGCCTAATGTTTTCCTTTTTCTCAATACCCAGTTGAAAGGGCTTCTTTATTTTCTGGCAGTGCCGTCCACTTTTTTGTTCTATTTAAAACTTTTTTTCTGCTGTATTGATATATTATTTATTTTTTGTTATTACTTTTATCAGCAAGCTGAGCCCAGAAATTCCCAGTGGTTTGGACAACCTCTACTGCAACTCCTTTTGAAATGAGATAAATCAGAAGTTGATTGCTATTTCAAGAGGGAAAGCAAAGAAAAATGTGCAGGTGAGGGGAAGGGGTAGATTAGATCTAAATTATAGGTTTCATCCTCTGCAAGCCTCAGCCAGTCCCCTCCCTCCTTCTTCCGAATCCTATTTAGCAGACCATCAAAGCCCCATCTCCCTCTGAGTCTCCCCCAGTGACGTCTTCCCTTCCTTTTAAACTTACCAACTTGAGTCCTGGCAGTACCATCCATCCCACCTTCTAGAGTCACACTATTCATACTGTTAAGGCTTGTCTCTTTCTCCCACTCCACTAGCTAATATGCACATAAGTTGATAGTTTATTCATTTAGTATATGTATTGATTCAGCTCTTTATGCTTGTGTCCAAATGCACAACTCATTTGCCTATTAAAATCATTGAGGAAAAGGGAAAAAAGGGTAATCAAAAATCCAGTTTCCTTAGTTTAGGTTGATGTTCTTAATAAAGAGTTGACAGATGAATAGATAAAGAAGATGTGGAACATACATACAATGGAATATTACTCAGCCATAGAAAGAAATGGAATTGAGTTGTTTGTAGTGAGGTGGATGGACCTAGAGTCTGTCATACAGAGTGAAGTAAGTCAGAAAGAGAAAAACAAATACCATATGCTAATGCATATATATGGAATCTATTAAAACAAAAAATGGTACTGATGACCCTAGTGGCAGGGCAGGAATAAAGACGTAGACATAGAGAATGGACCTGAGGACACAGGGTGGGAGGGGGAAGCTGGGGCAAAGTGAGAGTAGCATCGACACATATACACTACCGAATGTAAAATAGCTAGCTAGTGGGAAGCAGCAGCATAGCACAGGGAGATCAGCTCGGTGCTCTGTGACCACCTAGAGGGGTGGGATAGGAGGGTGGGAGGGAGGCTCAAGAGGGAGGGGATATGGGGATATATGTATACGTATAGCTGATTCACTTTGTTGCACAACAGAATCTAACACAGTATTGTGAAGCAATTATACTCCAATAAAGATCTATTTAAAAAAAAAGAAATAAAATAAAGAGTTGAGCCAAGCTGCAGGCAAAGGAGAAAAGTCTCTGTTTGTCCTTCATACTGTCCACGTTGTAAGAAGTTAGAGATGCCTATTTTAGACTGCAAGCCTTTGAGGGAATGGAGAGTAACTGTTTAAATCATGTTGCGTAGCTTTTAGAATGATAATTGGAAAAATGTTTCTCTTAATAGCACCAATTTTATCCAAACATAGAGGTCTTACTAAGGCATTGTTCTCTAAACCTTTTGCATTATGTACCATTATCAGTAAAAAGTTTTGAACACAAAAATCCCATAAACACATGTTTATATGTATTCACATGTATTGCTCTTACTATATTACATGCATTATAAAGCACAAAGACCAAAATTTAAAAGGAACGAAATTAAAACAAATTTTAATGAAACTTTTCCCCACAACCTGTGGCACACGTGCCCAACACGGAAAGCCACGATCTTTGACCCTGGTTTCCTTCAAATATCATAGCTAAAACATAAGTCCTATCCATTTCCTCTCTGAATATATCTCAATGACCACTTCTCCATGCCCACCACAGGCTGACCTTACACTGCTGTGAACTCTCTCTCACCTGTACTCTGCAGCTCATCTCCTCGTTTTCTTTAGCTCTTTCTCTCCAGCGTGAGCTTCACCAGTGGCCTAGGTGCTCTTGCCCAAACTCCACACTGATCGTTTCTCCTCTGCTCAAGTCCTTTAGTGGCTTCGCCTTGCCTACAGGACAGGTGAACCCGCCGATCATAACACCATCTGTCCTTGGCTCACCTTCCCAGGTGGACCCTCCTCCTTTCCCACCTGACTCTCCAGCTACATCAAAGTGACTGCAGTTTTTTTGAAGGCACCAATACTTTTATTTTCACCTTTGCATGATATTTTCCTCTACCAGAAATGGCCTTTTTCTTCATGCCTACCTGACAACCCTTAACAATTCAGCTTAAATATCACTTCTCTAGGAAGGTTCTCTTTACTTCCTTTTGCAGAATTAAGCACTTGCCTTTCTGTGTTCCCTTAACACTTTGTATTGAATTAGAGCACTTATCATATTACTTGAGTAATTTATTTCCGTGACTCTGAATTCCTAAACGATAGAAAGTCTGCTCTGCTCTTTTCTTCGATTATCACTGTCTATCACAGGTGAGGCATGATGTAAATGCTTGATCTTTCTTAATAAATAGAGAGGATGGATAAACAGTAATTGAACAAATGCATAAGTTTGGTGGCAGTGAAGAAAACTTTCAACTCGGCAGTCTGCAATAAACAATCAAACATTTCAACAGTACAAGAGGAAAAAAATACCTCTTGCCTAGAGATTTAATATTTTCTCACAGCTCAACAGCTTTTAGGTCATTTTCAAAGCCTTATCTCTTATATTGCCCAGTCAACATAATTAATGACGTTAATAAAAAATAAGATCTATAAGTGTTTGCTATGTGTGTAACACTGTGATAGCACCTTACTGCAATACCTAATTTAACCATCACACAGCCTGTGAAGTAAGTGCTAGTATTCACTCCACCCGGCATGTAAGAAAGTCAGTGAGGCTCTGGAAGCTACAGAGTGACTCTTTCCATAGGTGAAAAAAAGCAAGATTAAAAGCAGATCTCCAAATGCAAGCTCTTAACCCAAATGTTCGGCTGCCTTCAGGCCATGTATCTCCAAATCTTTTTCAGAATGTCTACCCTGAAATTTAGTTCCTTCCACTGCTAGACTGGGAACAATTTCCAGTATTCTTAGGATAGCTACTAGCAAAATGTGACATAAATGTGATAGTTGTACATACTGTATGTCCCATAAAGTGTCTAAGACCCAGGAACTCTTTGGAAGTCTCTAGACCAGACTGTTTACTTATAAATCAAATGATCTGTTTCACAGAGTGGTGAAATACACGCAGATGAAGTTTGTTCATCTTTTATTTGTTTATATTTGCTTTAGCTAATTCTTACTCCATCAACAATCTCAGCTGAAATTTGTCCTAAATACTTTACTGCCTGAATGAACATTCTTCACGGATACCATAATAGATTAGCCTTGCAAGTAAGTAAGTGGGCAGGGAGACCCCTTAAAAATGGTGTGTGCTTTGTGTTATGTTGAAATGCTGTTTGCTCATTTTTTAACTGCAAAATTCCAATCCATATGATGTTCATTCGAAATATCCAGCAAAGATGAAACAGCATGGTAGACAGGGAGAACTGAATAATATATAATAAATTTAAAATATTGAAAAAATCTATCAGTTTGTTACAGGACATTTTTTTCCTGTTGGTTCGGAATAAGTCGTTACTTGATAAAGTAGGTAAGTGACTGTTTTAGTAACTAAACTAAAAACAATTCTGTTCCTCTAAATGTGGGAATGAAAGACTTATTATTTTACAAAATTTTAATAGACACTATGAACTCAAAGGAAAAGCATACTAAAAACAAATTGGATTTCACATTTGATAAAGGAAATATTTTGAAGGCCCTTTTGAAAATGTAAGCTGTTTATTCATTTATCATTGTCTCTGTTGAATATTATTTATTACATTTTCTCACACACATAAAAGTGTACTAGTCTCCACAAAGCAAATTAAACAGGTCTCTGCCTACAAGGATCATACACATTTTGCAAAAGACGCCATTGAAAATATGCCCAGAGTGGGATATAAACACCCAATTGAAGTATCTTAAGACATGGTACATGAGTAATTGCTGGTTATCCTGTATTTAGACTTCACTGTCTTGGTATTTAAGGAATGCCTAGTGACTCTACTGCCATCAAGACTTCAAAGGGAGTTATCACTTGTACTTTGTTCCCATTCAACTTGGAAAAGCTTTATGGGTAAAAGGGATTTTCAAGAGGATCCTGAGATAAAATGTATCTTTTGCAAAGAAAGCTGTGCTTGGAAACCAAAATACAAAATGAAGGAAGCTAGACACAGAGTGAAAAAAAGAGAGATGGAATTAATAAAGAGAAAACGTTTAAAAGGATCTCATCTTCATGTTGTATCTTATTATGCCAGTGACTCTATGTCGACCTATCTCCCAAACTCCAGATTTGCGTATATGCTGGTTTACTTGGCATCTCCACTTAGATATCTAAGAGTGCTCTCAAACGTACATGTTCAAAATAATACTCCAGCTCCCACCTCCCCCATCCCCTAACCTGCTACTTCCCCAGTGTTCCTCATCTCAGTAAATGACACCACCATCCACCCAATCATAAGTCCTCTGGAATCTGACTCCAAAACGCGTCTGGAGCCATTCACTTTCTCTCCCTCTATGCTACCAACATTCGTTGTTCAAGCCACCGTCATCTCCTGCCCAGCCTACTTCCATAGCCTGCCATCAGCCTACGACAGTAGTCCTCATTATATTTTCCAACTTAACTCAGATCACAGCACATCTCTACTTAAAATTCTCCAATGGCTTCCAATTTAAGGAGAATTCTTAACAGGACTTCAAGGACTGACATGATCTGCTTCCTGACTGTTCCTTCCACCTCATTTTCTACCACTCTCCAGTTCAAATCCTGCCTCAAAAGCTTCATTTTTTTTTTTTCAAACTCCAGTTTCTTTGCACACAGCTGTTTCCTACCCCTCAGTTCTTCTTCCTGATCTTCACTTGGCTTCCTCCTTCTAGTCGTTCAGGTGTTACTGTTTCAAAGAGAGGTATTACTTCTTCAGCACAACCTTCTCTGACCAACCAACCTAAAATAACCCCCTCCCCAGTGACAGAAAGTCACTTTCTATAACATCAACTTGTTTTATTCTCTCCCCAGCACTTAACACCATCTGAAATCACTGTGTTTATCACTTTATTAGTCCATTGCACAACCTAATTTGTAAGCCACTTCAAAGGAGGGTTCTTGAGCCACTTGTTTACTTCTGTATCACCTATATTGAGAACAGTCCCTGGCCCCGATTGAGCCTCAATAAATGGATGTCCAATAAATAAAGAGCAACTCATAGAGTCACTGACTTTCTAGGAGTTAGAATACAAAAAGGAGTTTGGAAAACTTGATGTCCAAGGGTATACAGTCTTAAAACATGGAAAGAAATATCTGAGACCTAGGGGTAAGTGTCCATACCCACTAATTGACTAGATTTAATTGATGACTGACAAAGGAATTCACATAATCGTCTTATCTGAATAATATTAATAAAGGGCTAGACATTCTATATTTTTGAAGTGTAATCTTTTTTTTTTTTTAATTGGAGTATCATTGCTTTTGCAAAGCAAAAATGAAGCTACAGAATTACTGCCCGGATTTTTCTGCTTTCTTGTACAATCTATAAAAACCAAGTGAAGCTGTTGGGTGGCTTGCTACTTAGTCAAGGGACAAACTTATCATTATTACTCACTTAAGCTGTGTCCCAAGTTCCACTGTCTTTGCAATTACTTCAGAGATGAGAGATGAGAGCATAAAACAAAACTGGTAAAGTAAGCCAACTACAGCTGGAGACCATTAACAGCAAAACTGGGTATGCAGAAAAGAGCAGTGGGATGGATGCTGAAGTTATCTCAACTGGAGAAGCCACATAGAAGTTACAAAATTGTGCTGAATTCTGATCCACAAAGAATACCAACAATGCTTTCTGATATGATTCTTTCTGCCACCAAGCTTCACAAAGCCCTCCACTTATTATTTCATTTATTCTAAGAGGTTTTGTGTGTGTCTGTAAATTGGAAAATGTAAGTCAAGATAGTGGGTCCCCTTAGAGTGGAGGACAAGATTTTAAAACATTTCTAAAATTGAAGGCAAGGGGCAAAAATGTACAATGGCAAAGATGAGCCTTACACAGATTTATAAATGTTTTGCTTCTAGGTCTGAGGTGTCTCCTAAATTTTGTCAACACTAGAGCGTTTTGTAATTCCCTCTGGGAAATGTTAAGCTCAAATAAGGTAAGATGTAACAAAAGCCATGTAACCTTTACAAGAGAATATTTTTAGGACAGAAAGTCCCTGCATGGGGTTGCATAGCGGGAGGTGGGGGGTTAGTGAAGATGTGTGACTGCGTCAGCTTTCCTCAAAAGTGAACACTGATCAGGTTACCAGCAGCCAGTCTCTCCATCACGCTCCCCCTACCTGCAAAATCTCATGTGAGATCATATGGTACTTGCTTTCTCTGTCTGACTTATTTCACTTAGCATGATGTGCTCAAGGTCCATCCACATCACCACAAATGGCAGGATGTCCTTCTTTCTCACAGCAGCGATCATATTATAATATATAAATGTATCAAATTAATATGTTGTACACCTTAAATTTACACAATGTTATATATCATGTATATTTCAAAAAGTATATTTCAAAAAAATCCCTTGTGAGAGAGGCAAGTACACCTTATTCTTATAAGTTAGGAGCCAAAATCTTATTCCTTAAAAACACAGACACTATTCCGGTCACTACTACACAAGATCCTCTTTATGACATTTCCTTGATAAAACAGTAACAAGAACAATGACAGTAAGAAAAGGTACTTAGGCTTCCCCTGGGATTTTATTTTTTCGTATTTCTTCACATGTTCTTCTAATTGAACACTAAAACTTTGGAGTAAACAAGCCACCCCTTCCCTGCTCCCAGAAGATGCACTGACCTACCTCGTCCCTGGGTGACTGCAATCTCAAAACAGAACTTACAAATGCTGAGGAATGCCAGCTGTTTAGGTTTTTCCTCCCTTGTAAAGCTCTGCTTTCCCATAACCAGCTGTCACTGGCAACTAAAACCTTTGATATCTGGTTGAAATATATCTTATCCAAAAAGAACTTTGGGTTTGGTGCTTGGGAACCAAAATACAACTGACATTTTATAATATATTATGGGATAATACTTTACTTATTTATATCATTAAATAAATAAGATTTTCTGTCAGCAATAACTTTAGCCAAGGAGCTTTTTATTGCTTGGAATTTTAGAGGGGGTCTTCGGGAAAGCAATTACCAGTGGTAGCCACTTCTGTCCAACCACTCCACTCTCCTATGATTATCATTTTCTGTAAATTGGATCCATTTAACCTCTGTAGAAAGACTCATCCTTATAATAAAATCATTAGACCATAATGACTGATGAAATGAGAAAGTGGCAGAAGGAAACAGGTGTTTGAAAGACATTTATGTAGCTCTATGGAAAGGCTGGTGGCAGTTGCTATGTTACTATTGGCTAGAGGGTCTTATTATGTCTCCAATTTAATACCTATAATATGTTTCTCTCAGTCATGCACTCAGGCAAAAAAGTGAGGCAATGGAACCTGGGAAGATTTGCAGTTGGGTCCATCTTAAAGGCTGTGTATATATATTTGAGTGTGTGTGTGTGTGTGTGTGTGTGTGTGTGTGTGTGTGTGTGTGTGTGTGTGTGTGTGTGTGTGTGTGTATTCCTGTCGAGTACTTCCAATTTGGACAAATCTGACACTGAGATCTATTACCTAAATATACATCAGGGTATACATTTTCCTAGCTTCAGCATCGGGGAAGACAGGCATGTCTTTTATTTCCTGTCCAGTGATATTATTTAGGCTTTAAATCATTTCCTTTACATTTTTTATTTGAAAGAAGAGGAGCCTAAGAAGAATAATGCATCAATGACTTCACCATCAGACTTTAGGGATTTGACTGCTATAATGCCATGTGGCTTTTTCAAATAATGAAGTTTTTTTTCTTTTCTTTTTACTTTGGTAGTTCCATCAAACCAGAGCTGCTTTATTGAAAGGGATCCATTTTTTTTTTTTTTTTTTTTTAAGAAACATTACTTAGGGACATAAGAATAACACAATGTGAGGCTGATTTCCCCTAAAGATAGAATGGCAATGAAATGAAAAAGAAAGAGTGGTGATGTAGAGTCTAATCCTTCCCTAGAATAAAAAGCTCAAGTTAAAAGGGCAAAACTAGTCCATGCTTCTTAAGATGAAAGTGATGGTTAGGAGGATTGCTATTTTGACCTAATGGGAACTGCAAAGAGAATAATGAGGTTACATGACCCCACGCTAGTTTGTAAATGACTACTTTCTTAGAGAACAATTCCATTTTCAGCAGCTGTCTACCAATTACATTCTCAACTAACACACACACACACACACAAACACACATACACACGATGGTGGCTGTACCTCTCTTCCTTCATAAATCCCAAAATACTTCATTTCCACCTCAAGTCTTGTTACAATGGGTTTAGAACAAATTAATTCAAAATAATCCTACATTATGCAGCCAGGATTTTGCCTTTCTCTTTAATTATCTTTGTGCAAGCTCCTTTTAAAAAGCATGTTTAATGTAGGCATTTGTCTTTCCTTTGCTGTTCTATGCAAATTTGAATAAGATATTTGGGTACAGAAACTTGAGCCACTGTTGTGTCTCTTTAGGGACCCTCCCAGGGAGAGAGAAAAATTGTTCATGCATTACAAATGCCAGTGAGGCAGATTTTAACCATGCAGCCCTGTCGGAGAGCCCTCCTACTTTTGCAAAGTAAACAGCTTTCTGTCTTGCCTGTCGCCATTTGATCAATGTCTTTATGATAACACAATAGCATTATAAAAACAGGAACAGGAAATATGATTAACACAAACAAGAACTCTGCAACCCTGAATGGGATTGAAAGTGGGGGGAAAGCAAGATAATGGGGGGGGAGTAACAAAGGAAACCAAATAAATGTAACTCCATATGTACTTCGATTGGCTTTATTGATTCCACACCCTCTCATCACTTCTACCTCCAAAACAGTCAGCCAGCTCAAGACTTAATTATTTTCTTTCTAAGAAAAAGAGAGAGTGAGAGTGTGAAAGAAAGAGCAAGGGAGAAAAGAGCTAGAATCTGTTTATAAGGAAAGCAGTCATTGCTGCTCCTTTTTTTTTTTTTTTTAAAGCACTTAAGGGTCATTAGTCTAACACTGCAGCAAATGTATTATTCATTTTCCTTAGCCCAATTTCTCGCCTAAGAATTCTGCAAGAAAACGATACACACTTCAGTAGAGAGGTGATTGATCAAGCCAGAAGGAACAGAATTTGGGCATCCTGATAAAAATTTTTCTCCGTCTTCTCCGTTAGCATAAATCAATTTTATTTATGTAGTAACACTTGAATACTAACTACCCAATGCCATCCGTCAGGACAAAATTGATGACTATACCTTTAGGTTAATATTACTTGAACATTTCATTCTGAATAATTTATACACATTTCTGAATGTCAATTCCACATTGTTTATTTGGTTTCACCAAGTATAGCAGAACCACAGCTTTTATTAGAAAAAGGTTTCCATCTCTGCTTATTTTGTGCATTAGAGGGGCTCATCCTATTTGGGGCCCTTGATATTAGTCCACAGAAATTGAAACATGAAATAATGTTGTACCTAATCTAGGGTTGCTCATAGCTTCCTTTTTTAAGGGCTTTTTTCTCAGTGCTTTTTCATTTTCAGTGGTAAAAACAACTGGGATTATATATAACCAGATGAAAAGCTGGCAAAATAGAGGTGAGCAGACATTTAATAATAACACTTACATGTTGTCTGTGAAGAGGGTGTGAGTACATTGCATTAACAGCCTCAATTGCTATTTTCACTCTTCAGCAAATAATCTAATCTGTCCACCAAGGCTTGCACTTTACACCACCCTCTCCTTTCGGGTGACTTTCAATGTGTGCATTATTATTCACCTTGTGAAGAACATGATACATTTTATAATCGCTCTATTTGCTCCTTCTTAGGTTTTATGGTAATCACCTTCCTACTGGGCAGAAAACACAAAAACATGTGCACGTTCAGGCTCTGGAACTGAAATGAATGGTCAATTATGAAGTGCTGGTAATATTTACACAATAAGAAAAGAGAAAGGCTTTTTCAACTCAACTTAATTACTGAGGATCTTGACCTTAGTCAACCCATGTCAGATTGTGTTTCTTCTCATCAGAAACACACCCATAATATCAGTTAAGTGCGTATGCAGCTCAGAGGTGATACCTAATTGTGCATTTTTACATTAATGAAGAGCCTTCCATTTAATGTAAAGATTCAATCTACTAGATAAGTTCTATCTTCCTCTCCACCCTCTCCCCACTTTCTTGTACATACACTTTCCTCTACTTCTGAGAAACTTTCTCACAAGCAGTTGTCACAGAGTTTGGTCTCATGAGAATATCTCACAGCCATTGGGAGGAAGCAGCATCTTATACAGGGTAATGCCTTAGACATTAGAGGAATAGTATCAAAACAAGGCGTGAATTCCAAATAAATCACTCTTCAGTTTGATTTATAGAAACAACACTTCTGCTGTGTTCGGAGTCCTCATTAGCAGGAACTTGCAAAGCTGCTGGATTTTATATATGTCCAGAGATACAGTACTGCATGTGTGTGTGTGTGCGTGCACGTACACACACTCGCACACACACGCACACACACAGAGTTGGAAATGAATGAGGGCTGCCATTTGAAAGACTTCCTTCTGATTTGCCTCAGATGTAATTATGATGTTAAAGGAATAAAAATAAAATCTACCTAAAATGTAGGCAGATTAAAAAGTAGCCTGTGCTTAGTTCTGCTTAGACCATCACCTGTGCAGCTTCATCTTTTAAATACTTTGAATAATTTATTCAATTCCACAGATATTTATTGAACTCCAATTACTTGTAAGTCACTGTTCTAGAAACCGCACAGTTGCCAAGCTGAGCAAGTCTGAATTCCCAAATGACCTCCTAGTTAAAAGAGGTTGAGAACACAGGTATTGCAGTAAATATATTATTATGTATGCATACATACATATGTATAAAGAAAACAAAACAAAGCCAAGTTTCATAAGAGCAGCATAAAAATACTTTTGAATTACTAGAGCATGATCTATTTTATTGAAGGTATTTCTTTTGGTTGTGCTATGTCCATTATGCATAATGCTATGTGTTGATTAAAGTTTACATGCCAAGATTTTAATTAGGAATTTTTTATCTTTATTTTTATTTTTTTTTTTGCGGTACGCGGGCCTCTCACTGTTGTGGCCTCTCCCGTTGCGGAGCACAGGCTCCGGATGCGCAGGATCAGCGGCCATGGCTCACGGGCCCAGCCGCTCCGCGGCATGTGGGATCTTCCCGGACCGGGGCACGACCCCGTGTCCCCTGCATCGGCAGGCGGACTCTCAACCACTGCGCCACCAGGGAAGCCCAGGAATTTTTTAAAGTACTTTGTATATTCTGTATTGCTATGCAAGGATTAGCAGTTAGAGTTACATGGGCTTATGAGCTAAGAAAAGAAGGGTACTATGCATTTTTAAGGGCTCAATTGTGAGGACAGATTCTTAAAAGCATTATGCTAAAACTAGACCAGCTGGAGGCAACATCCAGTAAGTTTAAATACTCTTGGTGTCATTTATTGTTAAAAAGGTGAGTCTCACTACTTTGTAGCAAATCCCAAATTATGTAATTGTTACATATGTAATCTAGATCTCATTAACATTATAATAATATATCAGTGAATATTTATGGTCACTATTAGAAATATTGCTTCATGACATTAATTTGCCTCTATCTTGTTCAATGAAACAGGCCTAAAAAATGATACAATTGTTATAAATTGATAGAAATGTAATTATATATTTATTGCTTGTATAATTTTACTTAATTAAGGAATAGCCCTATATGTAATGCTTATTCAAGTTCAATAAATATTCTTAATAATCAATGCTATTGAAGCAATAACTGGCCATTGGCCATTTCAATTATTATTAAGGCTCAATTACTCATTTTAAATATTCAATTTTCTGTGCTATTCACCTACAGGACTTTAAAAATAACTTTAATTCAAGATGATTTCTTTATCTTAAGGCTTAGCTTGCGACATGTTTTAAAACTCTATCCAGATGGACCAAAACAACTTGATGGATAATTCTAAGGGATGACTTTTAAAAGACAAGGAAATGCTAGAACAGTTAGACCAAGTAAATGCCTGGGGTCCTGGTCCTTGCTAAAACCTAAGCTTCCTAGACTTTTTAGTTGGGCTACAGTAATAGGTGTTCATAGAGTTTCTCAGAACTAAAATCTATTGCTGACATACCCTTGATGTTTTCAGATGAATCTCAATACTGCAGAGATAAATGGGTTTGTTTATGGGCTGGGGGGTGCCAAGACAAACTAATGACACAAGTAGTTCAGGCTGATCCCTTCCGTGACTCTGTTGGTGGGGTGGGCTTGCTGTGGGTATACTGTAGGGTTGTTCGGCCAGCGTGTTCTTGCAGCCCAAGCAGTGCTGAGAACAAGAGCACAAATCTTAAACACACGGTCCAAGGATCTTCAAAGCTTCTTGAGGTTATGTAAATGCTCACAGTAACCCTATGAGACTTGTGTTACTATCATCGTTTTATAAGACAGGAAACTGAACCTCAGAAGCCATGTACCTAATAAGTAGTAAACCCTGAATTAGAATCCAGAGTCCCCTAAATGACAGAGCTCTGATCTATCCACTGTGGAGAGCTGCATCCTCACTGAGAAAACAACCCAGGGGCTTCAGGTTGGAACCTAGTTAGATGACTAATCCGCTACTGGCCCATCACTAGAATGAACACCTGAGAATGGTTCCTTGGGGGTAAAAATACCTGATAAAAAGGAAGCACCTTACATAGATTTTAATCTAATAAGCGATATTCGCCTAGCTGATTGCACTATCAATCAGTTGAAGTAGTCACATGGTCATAAAATGTTAAGACCAGAAGGGATTAGGAGTATAATCAAACCCATCCCTTCTTCAAAGTGGTTCCACATCCATGTTAAATTAAAATTGTGAGAAGTCATAGTTGTTTGCTTTTCCCATGTTTCCTTTTGCCAGTGCTGATTTGGGAAAGGAAAACACTGTGTCATTAAAATTTTTCAAAAGAGTAAGGGAAAACAGAAAAATACTTGGCATATTACATTCATCTGAGAGACATTCATTTTGTTAAAATGTGAAATCTATCAAGCAGACAGTAACTAATCTGAGACGCGGTGTAAGGTATAATAATTCCTGGCAGTGAGGAGTACTGCTCATACGGTCTACTCACTCTGGGTATGAGAAATCGCTTTACACTTCTCACTTTGACACACCTGAGTCAGAAAGCTATCTTTAACAATAACTGAAAGAGTTCCATTAACACGTTTTTAAAAACAATAAATATACAGGAATAAACTGTATACAGTTCACCTAACATAGTAAACTAACATGTCCATAGTTATATATGAACTAGTATGTATATTTAATTGCATTCCACAAATAAACTTTTTAAGGTTCTGTTTTCTACCTCTCCGCATACGTTGTTTTTTATTAACATGTATTCAGCAAATATTTGTTGCTCGCCTACTAGACATTGGAGATACAAAGTTGAATAAGACATTTGATCTGCATTTATTAAAAATCTACTATGCCAGAGATTTTGGGAACAATCAGCACCATCAGGTAAAAGTTAGATAGTTGGAAGTAGACTAGACAATAGAATGTGATCACTATTGTTGAGGAAAATATACCTAAGTAACCTGCCCTTGCTAAAAGATAACCTGTATCTTTGCACTGAGGAAAACCTTGAAACACCTGAAAAATCCCTGCATGAAGCCCCTTTGTTTAGCATCTTTTGGTATACATGTCTCTATAACTAAATTGGGCAGAAATTGTTTACTTTTTAGCTAATAAGGCAAAAGAAAGTTATGGATGGATGGTCACACAAATCCAGAATTTCTGCACAGAGGAAGCAGTCAGAGAGACACATACACCCTCCCTCTTCCCTCCCTCCACCACCTTGCTGGAACACTCTTAGTTTTGACTAGAGGCTATGGAGAAAATGTCCTTTATGCTAGTTTAGGAGTAAAGGGCTCTGTGAAGAACATTTAGCAGTTACATAAGTCATAAATTACAGAAATATCCTCTCACCGTGAGAGTTTTGAACGTGATGGTCCCCTTCGCACCTCTCCCCATCGACCTACTTTCAATTGGCACTTCTTTTGAGCAGTCGCTTTTGTACAGAAGCACGGGGATTTTTTTTTAACTGAAATGGAACCATATTGTAGACATTTTGTCAATTAGATTCTAATGTCTTAGATATCTTTTCATATCAGCACATAAAGATCAATCTCATTTTAATGATGAAATATTTCAATTACAGAAATATTAGAATATGCTTAATACCTACCGATATATTGCTTACAGTTTTTATAAGTCTTGGCCAACACTGTGATCTTTCTGAACATACAGGTGATGTCATCTGAATAGCCTTGTGAATATGTTCATAGTGCGTGGTTTTCCACAGAAGAGGTTGTTAGGAGAATTTCTGAGTTACAATCTGTAACCATTGATAGATACTGCTGACTTTCTTCCAAAACGGCTCTGTTTATTGGCTCAGTGGTGATGTGGACCTGTCTGTTGCCTCACATTATCATCTGCTCATGAGACTATGCATCAATATGATGGGAGTCATTAACTCATTATTGTTTTAATTTTGCATTTCAGTGATTACTAATGTCGCTGAGAAACTGTTTCATAGGTTTGCCATTCCTTTGTATTTCTTCTCCAAATTTCACTTTGAATCCTTTAACTGTTTAAAAAAAACTTTTGTCTTTTTCTAACTGATATTTTTGGAGTTCTGTATATATTCCATAAATTAATCCATTGTCTGTTAAATATATTTAAATTATTTCTCTTCAATCTCTCATTTGCCTTTTAAGTTCATAACATTTCTTGTAAAAAAAATTTTACATTTTTGGGGACTTCCCTGGCAGTCCAGTGGTTGGGACTTAGCCTTCCAATGCAGGGGGTGCAGGTTCGATCCCTGATCAGGGAGCTGAGATCCCACATGCCTCGCGGCCAAAAATCTAAAACATGGAACGGAGGCAGTGTTGTAGCAAATTCAATGGAGAATTTAAAGAAATGGTCCACATCAAAACAAACAAACAAACAAACAAACTTTAAAAAGAAAGAAGGGGAAAAAGAAAAGAAAAAAAATTTTATCATGTCAAATATATCACATTTTATGGTTTTCTGTCTTATTTAGGAAGTCTTTTATCATCATGGTCTTTTTTAAATATCCTAGATATTCTTATATTTTTATATTTTCTCATGCTTTGCTCTTCTATTCATCAGGTATTTGTTTGTGTAAGGTGTTAACTAAAGGTCTAAATTTACTATCCATCTGTCACAAATTACTTATTGAATACTTTACCTTGTCCCCATTTATTTGAAATGCTACATTTATCATAAATTACTCCCATATACACAATCTACTTCCAGGCTGTTTATTCTGTTCATGATCTATGTATTTATTCTTGTACCAAGATAATACTGCTGTAATTACTCTAGTATGTTTTGATAGTTAGGAGGACAATTGCTCCTCTTTTTTATTTCTTTTTCAAAATATCATTGACTATGGAGGTGGGGGAGGTGAAATGGGTAAATGTGGTCAAAACGTCTAAATTTCTAGTTATAAAATAAGTCGTGGGATGTAACATACAGCACGATGACTATAGTTAATAATACTGTATTGTATATTTGAAAGTTGCCAAGAGAGTAGATCTTAAAAATTCTCATGACAAGAAAAGAAAAATTTGTACTCTGTATAGTGACAGATGTTAACTAGGCTTATTGTGGTGATCATTTCGCAGTACACACAATATCGAATCATTATGTTATACACCTGAAACTAATATAACATTAAATGTCAATTATATCTCAATTTAAAAATATATCATTAATTGTGTATATTTTCTCTAATATATAAACATAAGTATGTCAATATCCATTTAAATAATTGTTGGAACTTGGATTAGGAATGCCTTAAGTATACAGAATTTTACAGGAATGAATAGTTTTAAAAATCAATGTTTAAATTTGTTCGGGTTTTCTTTTAGGTCCTTTGGTAAAGTATTATAATTTTCCATATGTATGTTACACCTTTCTTGTTAGTTTTATTTTTATATATTTTGTGGGATTTTTTTATTGTTATTTTTGTTTACTATGAATGGGCTTTTTTCATATTTTTTAATTGATTCTTTTTGATATGTAGGAAAACCTGTTTTTGTATATGGATCTCATATCCAGCAACCTACTCATATACTCATGTCTCCTCCTATTTCTAATATACTTTTTTCAACCTTTTGGATTTTCTAGGTCCAAAATTAATGTCTGCAAATACTGAGAGCTTATTCTCTTCCAATATCACTATCTCTACACTGTTTTCTTATTACATAGGTTAGGACCTGAGTACAGTGTTGAAGACAAGTGATGATAGTATTTTTGTGTATATCTTGACTTGAATGGGAAAGCTTTTAATAATTTACCATAAAATATTTTGCTTACTATAGGTTTCTGGTAGACAGCCATTGTCAGTTTTAGGAAATGTGTTTTTCTCCTTAATAGATATTTTTTAACTAAAAAATTAAAGCTAAATTTTATCAAATGGAGTTTTTTAGGCATCTGTTTAGTTGATCATATGGATTTTCGCAGTTAATCTATTTAATTTACTAATTGATGAATTGCATCTATAGATATCCTGATATGAAACCATCCTTACATTCCTGAGACACACTTTATTTGGTTATGATGTGATTCTTATTTCCATTTGCTAATAATTTATTTAGATATTTGCATCTTTGTTCATAAGTAAGATTGGCCTACAGTATGTGCATATGTAACATTAGCCTCATAGAAAGGGTTGAGAAGCCTTCCTGCAGTTTCCATGCCATGGAAGATTTTATGTAACAGAGAAACATCCAGTGACTTGACTGTTAACCATAACTTGCCTAAATAACCATTAGAGTTTCATAACTTTCCTAGTGTTAACATCCATATGACCATGGTATATTTGTTAAAAACTATGAGATTAATGTTGGCATAATACTATTAACACAAAACTTTATTTTTAAAATATATGATTAAACAAATTTTACAAAATAACAGCTAGCATCACTCAGTTTTTATATTATTTTCCTCCCACCTCTTATATTTCACCACAGTTCTTTAGCCCCACAAAAGCTTTATTTCTAACACATCACTGCAAAAATCTGTTCAAAAGCTGCAGCATAGAGACACTCCAAAACACTTGTTCTAACTGTCTGTTTCTTTGGAAGGGCCTCTTCAGTCTTACTCTATTGCTCTATCTCTCTGCACGAGGTGCTCTCTGTTCTGAAAAGTCAAGAAGTGGTTTGGAGAAGGAAAGAAAACATAGGAGGAAAAGACTGATTCAAAATCAACCATACTAAATGCAATGTGGATCCAGGACCAAAAAAAGGACATTAGTGGAAAAACTGGTGAAATCCAAATGATATCCGTAGTGTACCTAATAGTGTTGTACCAAGGTTAATTTCTTAGTTTTAACAAATATACCATGGCTATGTAGATGTTACCGCTAGATGAAGGGTGTAAGGAAAATCTTTGTACTCTCTTTGCTACTTTTCCATGTATCTAAAATGATTCCAAAAATAGTTTCTGACAAAGATTTTGAAAAGAAAAGAGCAACTTTTAAGCTTACAGAACTAAAAAAGGTTCTGGTGCATAGTAGTCATTAATGCTTTGTCAGCTCCTCTGTCATCCACCATCCCACGTCCTCCCCAACTAGAAACCCAAGGTTGTACTGTTTAATCACTTTGTGCCTATGATATGAATTTTCCATCTAACAGAAGAGGTTATTAGTGTGTTTATGTGTGTGCGCGTACACGCACACAGGCATGTGTGTGGTTCTGCAGATAGCTGTTTAGACATGAAGTTGCAGAAATAATAGTGATGATAATGAAGACTATTAGCATTACTTATATGTAAAGTAACGTACTCTGCATTACTTTACTCTGCATTACTTATATGTACTCTGCATTACTTATATGCATATGTAATGTATAAGTACATATATACTTATATATATAGGTACTTATATGTAAAGTTCTACGCTGAGAACTTTCCATACATTATCTCATTCTATGCTCACAACAGCCCTATAAATTAGGCTTAGTAGCCTTATTTAGAAGGGAGGAAACAGACTCAGAAAAATAGGCCACTTGCCCAAATTCACCCTGCCAATAAGCTCCATGGTTCAAACACAGATCTCCTTTTCTGACTTCAGAGATTATGTTTTAAAATGCCACTCAGTTATGTTATTTACTTAATGATAATAACAATGTGACTGAAACTTAACTTCAAAAAACATAAAAACTGACATTTGACTTAATATACCGGTTATCTAGGGTCATAAAATTCCAGTACCACCGTTAAGTAACTATGTGACCCTAGGGAAGTCACGATTTCTATTGTTTTCATTTTTTTCATCTGTAAGATGGGTATAATACCTGTTATTTTACTGATGGTGATGAGGATTAAATAAAACAATGTAAATGACCTAACACAATTCCTGATATATGGTAGGAGCTCAATGAACATGAGTGTCTTTCCTGTAGCCCCATGTCATCATGGCTTTATTGGTATGTCTAGAAATAGCACCACTTCCTCACCCTCTATTTCTGTTTTTAGTTATACTTTAGAAGCTAACAGAAACTATATATTTAATAATAACAATAAACATTTATATAATATTTATAGAGCAGTAATCACTATTCTAATATATATAAATTTAGACCTATGTAAACATATAATATACACATATTACATAGTATTACATATGTAAAAACATATATTACATATGTCCTACAGTATATATTAAGTAATATGTAACATATACATATATGTAAACATATACAATAACATATATATATTCACATAATCCTCACAATTTGATGAAGTAGGTATTATGCAATTTTACAGATGAGGAACCTAGGTCAAGACAGTTAAATAACAGGCTCAAAATTAAAAGCTAATAAGCAGTAGATCTAGGATTTGAACTCTATCACGTGGGCCGTAGAACTCATGCTTATAGCCACTGTTCGCTGTTTTTAAATAAACTGTCTTGATGATGATATTTGCTATCGATTTTAAAAGCTATAACATTAGTACATGTAAGATACTGTAGTCCTGTGCGGTAGAAAGGGAAGCCAGAAACTTAAAGATCAGAAACTTCGAAACTGCATTTCCAATCAGATGCATACAGCCTTCTGCTGAACTCAAGCTGATAACATTTGGAATATCTCATTACTTTTAAAAGGTGGGCTGCTTTCTTTAATTAATTAATGAAAGAAAAATTATCTGTGTCCTTATTGATAGAATGACACTGTAAGTCGTTGTTGACTAAAGCAGTGACATTGTTCAGTGATGGTTACAAAACTACACGCTGTCACTTAGCCTTGCACTTGACTGAAGCGACAGATGTAAAAATGACATTATTCTGACTGCTCTGGGATACGCATCTGAAAGAGGTCGGGAGTGAAGACAATTTTACCTTAGGTCATCATTAACCCAAGTTCACAGAGATACTTTCAGATATAATCAAAAGAATTAACATGGTTTTGCCTGAATTCCCTCAACTTTAGATTATATTACCCTTTTTTTTCTTGGTCTTTTGCCAGAAGTTGGATAGTAGGGGTGGGAGTTGGGGGGATACAATTCCAAATGTAGGTAACAAAATATTTTGGGTAAATCTTTAGCTTGGAAAGTGGCAAGGTGCTTTCTGTGGAGTCCAAGTTAGCACCTTAACCAGATTACATTCTAGCCATTTTACAGTTTCTTTTTCAATTCAAGTGCACAGGATGGATAATTATCACTTAACTCACAATATATTCTTACTGTCCAAGATGGCCATGACTGGCTTTACTGATTTAACTGATTATTTATTTACTTTTAATAATAAAATAAGCTCCTTTAACTCCACTATTCAAAACAAAAGCTAGGGTCTTAATAATAATAATCAAAAATTAGCTACGTGCTCTCCCATCCCATCCCCCTAGCCCCCTGAAACGAAACTTCACCTTTAATTCCTTGATCATCAGCCTCTCACCTTCCCTTTATGTGGTTTTTATTCCACGCTTATTCCTAAAAAATAACATTTTTATATCATTATTTTTCACTTTATGAAAAGGTATCATGGTGTATGTAATTTCTACTTAATAGATTACTAAGACATGAATATATTTTTTGCATGGCACTGCACTGCATGTCTTTTGAGTTGCTATATAGTTCTATATCCAGAGTTTGTTCAGCTACTCCTCCCCTGATAGGCGGTAGGTGGTTTCCAGGTTGTTTTTAACCCCTATTATGAACAGCAGTGCTGCAAATATTATCCCATTCTACATATGCAAGTGTTTCTCTGGAATATATTTCTAGGTGTGGAACTGCCAGGTTATAAGTGATGAATGCTCAACTTGAGGAGGAATATATTTTCCACAGTGGTTGTGTCAATTTTCATATCTACTCATAATTCTGCCAACTGATTGGGTAAAAATTCTCTTGTATTAAACTTAAGTGTTTTCCCCAATCATTAGTGATGATGAATATTTGTTCACAAAGGAAGAAGTCACTTCTATGTGATAGGAGTAGCAAGTCTAGGAATTTTAATTTCTATAAATGGAGATTTATAATGGAGATTTGGTACCCTGAGACAAGGGTGAGGAGAGGGCAGGATGATTTATACCTTACTGACAGGTCAATCACAGAAAATAAACGAAGGTTCATAGAAACTTCTCTGCTAGATAAAACCTCTTCCGAGTTCTCTAACTTGCAGCATAAAAGTCAGTAGTTTTTCAGTTGTTTCTTGTTTTTTTCTGTGAGTACCTTGACTTCTACATGTATGTAAGGAATTCTGAAGACAGGTTGCAAATAAGGGTCTCTACAGTTGTCTCAAGTCCCCAGATAGAGTTCCAAAGCTCTTACATCGCGAGATCTCCTAAAGTGGTATCACTGCTCTGGGAATTTTATTCTCAACATGTTTCTAACCCATAAATTTACTGTGCTACAGAACTACTTCTATGTATTTTATTAATTTTGATCAAGAGCCAGCAAAATTTTCTGCAAAATAGTGAACATTTTAGACTGTGCATGCCAGATGGTCTCTGTTACAACTACTCAGCTCTTCCTTTTCACAAGAAAGTAGCCACAGGAACCTCATAAACATAAATGGGTGTGGTGATGTGCCAATAAAACTTTATTGGTTACCGGGGGTTAAGGGGAGGAGGGGTAAATTGGAAGATTGGGATTCACATATACACACTACTATATTTTAAAATAGATAACTAGTAAGGACCTACTGTATAGCATAGGGAAGCCCTTAATACTCTGTAATGGCCTATATGGGAAAAGAACCTAAAAAAGAGTGGATATATGTATAACTGATTCACTCTGCTGTTCACCTGAAACTAACACAACATTGTAAATCAACTATACTCCAATAAAATTTTTTATAAATAAAAAACATAAAACATTAAACATTAAACATTAAAAAACAAGCAGTGAGCCAGATTCAGCCTATGGGTCACAGTTTGCTGACTCCACGTTTAAATTACCAGAGACCTCCATTGCCCTGTAGATGACACCTATGTTACTAGTGTATCTACTAGCAGAGTGGCCAGTCATTTGGAATCATCACAATGTACTGAACACATACTTGCTGCTACTGTATGTTATAGTATATTATGGCATCATATTATCAATATAATATGCATTTATTTTTTAGGCTGTTTCTTTGTAAGTAGCCAGAAACCTACATCTAAACTTTTCCTATGATAACTTCAATTCAACAAATAAATCAAACCTGTATAATGCCAGCTGCTTTTTCCCCAACAACTCAGCAAGGAGATACTATTTTGCCCAACTTACAGGTGAAGAAACTGAGGCTCAGAGAATTTAAGTAACTTGTTCACAGTCACACAGTGAATAAACAGCAAAAAAAAAAATGAGTATCTGAGCTTGGATTTTCTAGGCCCAATGCTTAGACTTCTTCAATTGAAGCATGTGTCCCATGTGTTCACATGCACTGAAAAATCAGTGTGGTCTTTATTTCTGAACCCTAACAGCTACCACTACTAACATTTATTGAAAGTTTATTTTTTTATAAATTTATTTATTTATCTATCTATCTATTTATTTATGGCTGCATTGGGTCCTCATTGCTGCGCACGAGCTTTCTCCAGTTGCGGCGAGTGGGGGCTGCTCTTCATTGCGGTGCACAGGCTTCTCATTGTGGTGGCTTCTCTTGCTGCAGAGCATGGGCTCTAGGCACGCAGGCTCAGCAGTTTTGGCGCACGGGCTTAGCTGTTCCGCGGCATGTGGGATCTTCCCCGACCAGGGCTTGAACCTGTGTCCCCTGCACTGGCAGGCGGATTCTTAACCACTGTGCCACCAGGGAAGTCCTAAAAGTTTTCTTTTTTTAATATACCCAACATTGTGCCAAGTCCTTTGCACACAGTATCTCATGTGATCCTTACTAAATTCTTTAATATTAAATTTTTCATATTCCTACTGTACACATGAAGAAACTATAGCTTGTCAAGGTAAAATAAATTGCTCAAAGTCACAAAGCTATTGATAGTAATTTACTGAATCAAAAATCACAAAGGAGCACCAAAGCTAGTGTCCTGGGCACCCTGCCTCCCTGCCTCCCATCTGACACATACACAGACAGTGGGTGAGAAACTCTTCCAGGGAAAATGAAGACATTGCCTTAAAAATACTGGCCAGGTAGCTGTCTGGCTGTGAGTTATCATCATATATCTTACCACCACTCATGTTTTTCTGCAATGTGTACTTTTCCTCCAGAGCCATAAAATATCTTGTGTTCTAATGTCCTCAATTTCCATAATCCAGGGTATATCTTTCTCAGAAATATTGCAACTATTTCCTTTGAAGGGCAAAAAGAAGCTGCTTTCTGAGAGACTATCATTTCTGGCATGACTGTCAAAATACTGCTGAAACAGATTCTGCAAACATTTCTTTTAGAGAAGGTATACTTGTTTCCCTGCATTGAGACATTCATAACTGCCTTTCTTCATTCCTCTCTTCCTTTTTCCTTTCTTCCTTCCCTCCTTCCTTTCTCCTTCTTTCCTTCTTTCCTTCCTTCCTGCCTTCCATCCCTAGCTAACTCAATCATTCATCATGTATTCTTCTTTTCATTCATGCCACACTTAGTGGGTGACTGCTAGGTGTCAGGCATTGAGCGTAGATAAAAAGGTGACTAAACGTGATAACTGTCCTCAGGAAGCATACAATAAAGCAAAGAGAGCAGGTATAAAAACAAGCAAATGCAACAAAGCCTTCATACTCAACATGTGGTTCACCTGGGAGTTTGTTACAAATGAGGAATGGCAGATCCCATGCCAGACCAACTTAATCACGATCTGCACATTACCAACGTGTCTGTGTGCACATGAAAGCTTGAGAAACCCCGCAATATCGTAATGTCATAGATATGTACTCAGCCGGGATCATCATGGGACACAAAGGTAGCAAAGATCGCTTCTCTGGAGTGGGAGCATGTATTTTTGGAAATGCTTCACGAGGAGTGATGCCTGAGCCGGGTCTATGACACGTAGTGATGTTTGCCAGGGAGATTAGAAGTAAAGATAACCTAGGGAGAAGGGAAGCATGAGCTGTAACGTCACTAAAGGCCTGAAGAAACTCAGTGCTCTTGGGAACCACAGGGAAGTCAGGGTGGGTAAGGAATACCCCAAGACAATATTGGAACACATATGCATATAAGAGTCCGGCTAACCACTAGGCCAGGTAAGGAACTGGGAGTCTATCCTATGCGCCCGTGGTTTAGTACTGGCTGCAAATTAGAATCACTTTGGGAACTTTAGAAATACAGATACCTAGGCTTTACCCCCAGAGATTATGATTTAATTGGTCTGGGGTCAGATTTAAGTTCCCCAGATAATTCAGATGGGCAGAGTGGATTGAGACCACTGTTTACGGCACCGGGAAGCCTTTGACAGGCTTTAAGGGGGACAGCAGGGTGATCGGATCCTTCCTTGGTGCCTAGAAGTCAACTTAAGAGCCTGTTCAGTCACAAAGAAGACACAGCGTGGGTGTAAGCCAGGGGAAAGCTAAAGGGACCAGGTAGGTGACTGAACTGCAAGGAGTAGGCTGAGATCACTCAACAAGGAGCAAGGGGGAGAGCATATGCCCACCTGAACACATTTACACCCAAATTTTAAACTAAACTTGTCTATGAGCCAGATCTAGCCAGAGGATCACCAGTTTACAGCCCCGGGCATAATAAGGCTGTAAGGATATCAAAATGTTAAGGACACAGAATCAATGGGCTTTGAAATTAATTTGGTGTGGCGAATGAGAGAAAGGAAATAAATTAAATGAATGCTGCTCCCGTTCACAAAAATAGGGACCAAAATAAGGAGGGAAAAGTCTGGGGGAGAGATGAAAGTTCAGTTTAGGGTATGTCGAGTTTGAGGTGTTTATGGGACATACGGTTAAAGACCTGAAATAAATACCCATCTTGTGCTTTGTTGGGTATCTGGGGCTGGGATCTGGTTAAGGAGTTGCCAGTGTGTGTGGGCTGAAGCCAGAAGAATGGCCGATAATCTCTTGAAGGAGCAGGAATATTGAACAGACGGGAAGAGCAGCATTTCGGGCACTGAAAGAGCCTACCGAAGGCTGAAAGAGAAAGGTCAGTGAGTTGGACGAGCAGTGGAGGGCTGTGATGGAAGTTGGGCCAGGGAGGAACAGGGAGAGAGGGTCCACTTTACTTTTCCAAGTGCTTTATCTGTTATGTGCTTTCTTAATATTGTTCTTAATATGAAAGATACAGACTAATTAGTTGACAATAATACCCTTCAATGTGGAATACTCCGAGGCCTACAGAATTTTAGAATAGGAAAGACCAGAGATTCATTAACCTTAAACTTCTCCAATCTATTACCCACACTATACCTAACAAGTAGATGTCAAGAGTCTAATTTAACACTACTGATGAGGAGATCCTGCTACCTTATAAAGAGAGCTCTTTCTTATGTAAAGATCTACACACCTAAAAATTTTAACAGCTACTGAACATTAATTCACATACTACACTAGACTCTGTGAATAACAAGCCTGATTCATCTCAACATTTATTTAGTAACTCCATGTACTAGGTACTGGGGATATAGAGAGGAATAAAAATAGGTTCCAGGTCCTTGAAGAACGTATAATCTGATGGTGAAGACAGATGTATCACCAGATGCCTTCTATATAATGTGGCAAGTGCAGCCAATGGCACGCGTCTTTGTGATGAGAGTTGCCCGGCCTGACCTCAAGTGACCTGGCCTGGGGTTCTGAGAGTGGTAAACTGCAAAAGTCTTCTGGAAGACATTATACCTGAGCTGAGTGACGAAGGGGAGTAGGAATTGGGCAAAGGAAAGAGGGTAAGGGCCTTCCAGGCAGTGGGAATGAAAATGAACAAATGGCCTGTCTTGGGGACTGTGTGTAGAATGACAGACAGTCTGGAATAACTGGAAGGTTCACTTGGCCAACTAAGAGACTGGAGGAATGGTCCACTACATCATTTGGTTCGCTGGCCCAAGAAGCTGGGATTATAAAGTGCCTTGATCTCAGCAACCTTTGTTCACCCAAAAGCTAATGCAGAAACCCTCTAAGCAAAACAAATACAGAACTTTCAAATAATTGCAATCTAGAGGCATATTTTATCATTTGCATTACAGATCAGTTTCTGGGGTATCTGTGGAAGATGAACTTGAAGGTACAAGACCAGAGGCAGGAAAACCAGTTATTGCAATTTTCTTGGAGACAATGATGAGTTCTTAACTAGAATGGTAGCTGTAAGAAGGAAAGGGTGGGGAGAGGTGTAGGTGGCCAACTTCAAAAATAATGGGCAGGACTTCGTGACTGACTGGATATAGGAACTGAGAAGCAAAGAGGAGTACAAGAGGACTAATGGGTTTGATTCAAGCAACTAGGTATAATATGAAACACTGCCACGGTTCCTGCCCTAGAGAGACTTCTAAGTTAGTCAGCAAGATTCCTGTTTATAGAAATAACACAACCGTGCACCACAGGGCGAGGGTGACAAAAGCGAGGAAGAGAATCATTCTCCTCCACGGACAAAATAAAAATACTCTTTTGTTTGCTCAGAAGGTCTGAATAAAAGCCAAAAAATTAACCTCTGGAAAAAAGCTCTCTAGTGTTATTTCACAACCATGCACTTATCAAACGCTACACTCTAATGAAGAGGGTGAAATAGGTTCAAATACCGAGACTGCTGGCTTGAAACTGTCATGTGAAAACTTTCGTTCTGATTAATATAACTGAAGCGTTCATTGTGTATCTGCTAAATTGCAATCAAATCAGTAAAATGTTATTCGTTTTTTAAAAGAATCTGTCAGAAGTTCTATGGGTACTCTGCCAACAGTGACTTGGATTTGCACAGCTTAACTGCAGATATTATTAGTTTATAAAGGGGTAAGCTGAGACGCTGAAAATTCAATCCCTTGAAGAGGTAGAGTCAATAGTTGACTTGCAAATAGACCACCAAGGTCCCCAACAGACCAAACTGATACTGTCCCTGGTACAAAGTGGAACAGATTTAATTAAGATTCTAAATCAACGTATTGAGAGGCACCAAGTTAGGTACTGAAAAATTCACCAACTTCATTCTATCCTGATTTACCACAAACAGGGCTTCCCTGGTGGCGCAGTGGTTGAGTCCGCCTGCCGATGCAGGGGACACAGGTTCGTGCCCCGGTCCGGGAAGATCCCACATGCCGCGGAGCGGCTGGGCCCGTGAGCCATGGCCGCTGAGCCTGCGCGTCCAGAGCCTGTGCTCCGCAACGGGAGAGGCCACAACAGTGAGAGGCCCGCGTACCACAAAAAAAAGAAAAGATTTGAGACCTGATTTACCACAAACATAGGTTCCAACTCAAAAAATCTTGAGACTCTCTGTGGGGTTTTCTGCAGAGTATAAAACACAGTTTCTGGTACCATAAATGAATAAATAATTCATGCCCAGTTCTCTATTTTTCTAGGTCAGACATGTCAGTATTACCCTCACCCCCTTCTCCCACTGTTGCTGCTGTTCCTCCTCCCCCACATTCCATCTCCATCTTCACCTCATCTTCACTCTCCTTGCCATCCAGTCTTTGAAAGTCCTTACACTAAAATATTTGAAGACATGGGGGAGTACTTTCACCTCTTTGAGAAAAAGCATTTACAGAATTATATAACATCAACAAGTATATAACATACAACAAGTATATAGTATCAACAAGTATTAATTGAATTTCTCCAAAGAGGACATACAGATGGCCAACAAGCACATGAAAAGATGCTCATCATCGCTGATTATCAGAAGAATACAAATCAAAACTACAATGAGGTATCACCTCACACCAGTTAGAATGGGCATCATCAGAAAATCTACAACAAGAACAAATACTAGAGAGGGTGTGGAGAAAGGGGAACCCTCCTACACTGTTGGTGGGAGTGTAAACTGGTGCAGTCATTATGGAAAACATTATGGAGGTTCCTCAAAAAACTAAAGATAGAGTTGTCATATGATCTAGCAATCCCACTCCTGGGCATATATCCAGACAAAACTATAATCCGAAAAGATACATGCACCCCTTTGTCCATAGCAGCACTATTTACAATAGCCAAGACATGGAAACAACCTAAATGTCCATCGACAGATGAATGGATACAGAAGATGTGGCACATATATGCAATGGAATATTACTCAGCCATAAAAAAAGAATGAAATAATGCCATTGGCAGCAACATGGATGGACCCAGAGATTATCATACTAAGCGAAGTAAGTTGGAAAGAGAAAGACAAAAACCATATGATATCACTTATATGTGGAGTCTAAAATATGATACAAATGAACATATCTACAAAGCAGAAGCAAACTCATAGACACAGAGAACAGACTTGTGGTTGCCCATGGGGAGGGGGGAGGGGGGAGGGAAAGATTGGGAGTTTGGGATTAGCAGATGCAAACTATTATATATCAGATGGATACAAGGTCCTACTGTATAGCACAGGGAACTATAGTCAATATCCTGTGATACATCATAATGGAAAAGAATATGAAAAAGAATATATATATATAACTGAATCACTTTGCTGTACAGCTGAAATTAACACAACATTGTAAATCAACTATACTTCAATGAAATTTTTTAAAAAGTAGTCACTGAGTTTCTCTTATACACTAGGAAGATAATGGTGAAAATACAACCAGGTTCCTGCCTTCATGAAGCTCAGAGTCTACTGTGGTGAAAAAACAACCACAGCTAACGCAGGAAGTACAGGGTCCCAGGAAAGCAAATAGCACAGGCACCTAACCCAGCCATATTGGGAGGGGAGATTTCTGAAAGGGACAATTTCCTTCAATTACCTGGGGAGCAAGAAACATAAAGGAGAATAATCAACTACAAACATACATGGCAGTGGATTCCAAGCCTGGCTGCACACTAGAAACCTCCTGAAGAACTTTTACATTTTCAAATGCCCGGGTGCCGTATCATTTATAACAGAATCCCTGGAGGTAGCGCCCAGGCATCAGTATTCTTTAAAAGGTCCTTGGGTGACTGTAATGTGTGGCCAACGAGGAGATCTACTGCTCTACAGACTGAGGCAAATCAGAATTTCTAAACGAAGGATTGTCCTTCAGTCAGTCTCAATATTAATTTTCCTCTTCAGAATGCTGCTAGATTCCTCTAAAATTTTAAAATTCTTCAGACATTTAAAATATACACAACAGCAACAAAACAAAGGGAGAGAGAACACAAAAGCCAAGGACTCTGCCTTATGTTGAGCAACATATTTAAAGTTCACAAAGAATAGGATAAAATGACATTGCTTTAATGCTACAATGCATCTTTTTCATTACTCACAGAAGTTTTTTACTCCATTGTCATAACCAGTTTATATTTCTAATGGAAGAGATTAAGTATACTATCAAACCTGAACATTTTCTCTATACAGATTTGATGCCGCTACCCGCAAGAGGGGTTTTGAGTTTTGTTTGTTTTGGAACAACAATAATAACAACTATTATTTAAAATTAGAGTCTTTTCACAGTAGAACCACAGTGTTAGGCATAAGTAAAGTTATTGGGGAGTTAGTTTGTTCCACTGGGTGATAGAAAAAAGAAACATTCAAAAAGCACCTCCTATGTTCCAGAAACTGTAGGGGGTAATTTTTAAAATATGTTATTTAATTCTGGCTTTACAACCCTCTGAGGTGTATATTAACATCCCCACTTATAGATAAAGAAACCAAAGCACAGAGATTAAAGTGATGTGCCCCGTGCCACACAGGACCTTGTTCTCAGGGCTGCCCGTAAGCAAAGCCCATACCGCTTGCCCCGGATCTAATGGGCACTTCTAGTAAGGGGTGTTATAACCACTTCCATAATGAGTCAGGTGGACTTGAAAGTAAATTATAACCTTCTCAGAAAACAACTCCTGTTCTTGGTAGTCAAGTGACTCTTTCATAAATTAATATGACTTTTACCTGACAGCTCCTTAACCACAAGGCAACAAATGCCTACAACTTGATGACAACCATCATCTTTATTTAAGTTGTGGGGTTCTGAGGGGGAAAAGGCTATTTAACCCATTAGACTCTCCAAAAACCCTGAAGAAATCTAACAAAACAGAACGGAATGTGTGAGTCACATGAAAAGATATCAGAATGACAAATTTTAATGCATGATTTTTAAAGCTGTCTCTAGGCACTACCATTAAATGATAAAAACAGTTTAGACAGCTGAAGATTTTAGGGCTGGAAAATGCTCAATGTTGAGGGCTGAGAGTTATTAGATATCTAGTTGTTGGGGAAAAGAAAACAAATTGCCCAGTCTATTTAAGGAAACATCTATTACCTAAATCTTTAAAGTGATTTTGTTAAGTTAATATGCCTATCACGCTATGCTTTGTTCCCTAAGAGTGATTTGCAAAACTCAAGGCTCACTTCTGGTAAATACAGGATTTCTTGGCATATGATTTGTGTGCCAATTTCATGCCCGTGGACATTCTTCCTTAACCCCATTTTCCTTATTGCAAATTAATTTTATTTTTATGGAGTGTATGCATCCTTTCTGTCACAAAGGAGTATACAGAAATAATTTTTATATAGAATATCTACTTGGGTGCCACAGTAAATAAGATACTAGAGCCAAATGTGGAGTAAATATTAATATCTCCTAACCAATCAATCCTCAAAAGCAAAATTATTTGCTATTCCTGACATACTCCAATGTCTGTGAGGACATGACGTAAAATCGCCATACTACATCTCCCTCAGACAACGTGTGGCTTTCAGTGGGAAAAACACAGAAGTTTCCTGCTCATGCTCTTAAGACAGAAGAGGGAAGAGAGGCTGGGAGGACAACTTTCTTTAATGGAAATCCTTGGGACTGGCCCAGAAAGACAGCCTTCTCTCTCCTGCTAACCAAAGGCTTGCAAGGACAGGGCTGGGCCCACGAGAAAGAAGGAATAAAGCAGGCAATGTAGGCCTGTCTTCACTTCATTATAGGCCAGAACCCCTGGCAGCAAGATCACAAACTTACAAGATCTGGTTATCTTAAAAGCAAAGGCATTAATTGAGAAAGTGTCAAGAGTTTACAGAGTGGATGGGAAGGAAGAAGCAGGCTTGGAAAATGGTAGAAACTCAGGCAGCTGTGGAGAACCAAGAGGCAGGAAGCACTGAAATGATATTTTCAATAATCATTTGGCCAGGACAAAAAGACATTGAGCATGGGAAGGTGGCTGCAGATCACTGCCCACCACAGGACACTGGCCCCAAAAGGACAGGGATGCTATTGCTTGGATCAATTTGAAATAGCCCTCTCCTTTTTATCTTCAATCAAAACAGAAATTCCTCCTAGGCAGGAGGATCCAGTTGGCTGAACAAAGTCACCTACCTCACGTTCCAGCTGGCTTAGGCGGGAGAAGTGGGAAGGCCCTGCCCCGACGCTGGACTCCTGCCAGTAAACACTGGTGCAAGATTCAGCCAGGGTTGATTCTATTGGGTTGGTGCCTGTGCTGGATGAGTTGGTTAGCATTTTGAATATTACCCCAGAATTCCCGCTCCCTTTTGCTGAAGGCAGAGTTGTGAATTCTATTGAGACTCACACATTATGACATTCTCTCAAATAGGAAGATGTTGGGCAGCCAAAAAGTTGACAAATATCACTACCAGATTTGAATGAGATCAGCCAAAGAGTCCTCTTAGCTCATATGTCATGCAGCCTCACTTAGCAGGGCAGGCAATTATATATACTACTGGGAGAACATGATGTAATTTGGGGAATAAACACGCACCTCCCCCAGACAGGAATCAGAGGGCCCTTGGCTAAAGATTTAATCAAATACTTATTAACAGTAATCTCAAAGCTTTGACTGGGTCTTTGTGTATTTGAAGGAGAGGTCATTAATGGGTAGATGGCTTAGCAGTGGGTCCTTTCTCCTGCCTGGCCAGCCCTTCGTGCAACAATTTGAAAGGAAGGAAAGGAAAGAAAAGAAATAAGATTGCTCTCCATAATTATGTGAAGTACAGACTCCAATGGATGGAGAATCACCTTATTCACTGAAGGAGTTCAGGCTGCAGTGTCTCTGAGAATTAATGTTTGTCCTTGGGAGCTCCATGTATATGTAAGTGTGTTTAATTCAACGCCCCTAAAGGCTCCTGGTATGACAATGACAGAGGTACCTAAGCAAAAGTATCCTTAAAAGTTCTGTCTCTAGCAGAGATCTCTCCAGAAGACCTGTCATTTACCAAGGTGTCTTCAACAAATGTGCTCTTAACGAAAGGTTCCCATGCAGGGGCGCCACTGGGAGAAGTTTTCAGGACACAGGAATATCTCCAGTAAAAATTTTTCTAGTAGTTGCCCTAGCAGTGCTATTGCAGTGCTCACACTGGATTAGTTCACCAAAAGTAATTCACGACTCCCCTTGCCTTTGCCTTTCTTTACTGAGCAGGTTCAAGGACTGACATAATCGCCTTCCCAGACCCCACTGCAGCTAGGGGCAGTCATGAGTCACAGTCTTGGCCAATAAGTATCTGCAGAAGCCCAGAGTGGGTGTTCCTTTTCAAATAAAAAGGAAAACCCATGCTAGATGACACAACTTTTTCTTTTTCTCACCCTTTCTCTTTCTTCCTGCCTGGAACAATGATTCAATGCCCATAAGTGCGGCAGCCATCTTGCATCTATGAGGAGAGAAGTCACAAGTTGAGGATGATAGAGTAGAAGTTAGAAGCCTAGTGCCCGATTGCACCAGTGGGCCAGTGACCCACTCCTGGGCTACTGGTCCTCAGATATCATCTTACGTGAAACATATCAACCCTGACCAGTTTAAGCCTCTGAGCGGGTGATTTTGTTACTTGAAGCTAAATACAATCCTATTAGTGTAGTGTCTCTAGCAGGTGTTTTTCTAACATGGGTGACCCCTATGCCAATAACATCCCTGGCAATGTTCAACATTGTCTTTATAGTTTGTTTATCTTGTCTTACACGATAACAGACTCTCACTGACGCATTTAACAAATGCTGTGGTAGGGACCATAGGCATCTTTCTTCTGTGATGCTTATTTGTGACGTGATTCGTATTTCTAGGCTTTTTCATTTTGATTCCTAACATTTGAACCGGTGTTGTTAATAAAATCTCAGATTCATTACCATTCACTGTTTACTGCGGTTATTTTGTTGTTATCACTGTTGTATTATTTTGTTTTATTTGCCTTGTTTTGAGCTGTCCCCAATTGGGAACTTGAAAACAAGGATTAAGAAAGTAAGAGAAGACATTTTCTATTTATTTGTATTTATACAAAATCATATAAATAATATTTGATTATATAAACTACACAAAATATACAACTATACAAAATATACCGAGAATAAATTTAGTTCCACTGATGGCGAAAATTTTTCAAATTGTTATCCTTCTTAATGTTAATCATACTTTTAGATTCTAACACATAACCATAAATCAATAATATCCTTCTTTTCATATTTTACCCTCTTAAAACTTCATTTTCTCCCTTAATTTGGAAGAAACTATGGTCGAAAATAATGTAAATATCAGTTTTAACTTTAAAAAAGGATTTTTGGGGCAACAGCTGACATTCAGGAAATATGAATTAATAAGCCTTATTATTTTGAAAAAACAAACACATTTTTTAAAATTTTAACTTGTTCAATTCCTGTACTTCTAGTTTTATTTGATTAAAATGTTTTCCCTTAAAAACCTTATAAAGGAGAATTTATGCCTTTACTTACTATGAAACATTTTTATAGTTTCTTTCAAATGAGCAAATTCTGTGGTCTTCTCTTGGCACCACAAAGAGCTTGTGAGTGTTAGTCTGAGCACATAAGATTGGAGTGGCTTCTATATTTGAAGGTTGCTGTCCATCACTGAGTAATGGCTCAGGACATAAGAGCTGAATAGCTTCTATGTCAGAAGGTTGCTGCCCAATACTGAGTAATAGTCTATCACTAGAAAGCATTAAAGAAAATAACTGTCCTTGGGGTTTGGGGGCTTTTTTAAAATGATGTTTTTATTATTTCAGAACAACTTGATTTCATTAAACAGAGCTGCAGAAATTCAGTTTGAAGTGTGTATACGTTCATTACAACTCACAAACAATAAAGGCCAGACTCAACATGGATGTATCAGGAGATAGATATAATTTGCACAGACGTTGAAGTCTCTTTGACACTGACTGCAAAGAAGACCAGAGCTTCTATTTGGAACTGGAAGTTGAATTTGACATAAGTCCGGTGACATTTGCAAGAAACAAAGGCCCACTGATAAATACTAAATTTAGAAGGGTCATCTTGGATTTTTATCTCCAACTGTGTACTCTTTTTGTTGACATATAAGTTATTCATTTAATAGTCCTTTATTTGTTTCATTTTGGAAAACAGGAAACATGAAATCAATCCTACTTTAAATATTTCAGGGTTTAGGATTCAGGGAGAATTTCCAAAGTTTCTAAAAATAGCTCCACATCATTCATGTCTCCTTAAACTCACAGAAATAGAACCTTTCCATGCTTAGGACACATAGAAGAAATAAAAGGAAAGAAACACACCTAGGTTGAAAACATCTTACGAATAGGACAGATGCTATTGGCAGACCAGGTACAACAAATATAGCTAAAAATCCTGGTTAGGAATTTGTTGCCAGTTATGATTCTTGCTTTCAACTTCTAAAAACAAAATTTTTTAAATCTTCCAAAGTAGTTCACCTGTAAGGACTCCATGAGGAAAGAAATCCATTTTCCAATGCTGAAACAGTAATAACAAACGCCCAACTGTAACTGGCATTGACTTTCCAGGTTCTCTACATGCTTACAATCTATAATCAAAAATAAATTAAGAGGGACTTCCCTGGTGGTCCAGTGGGTAAGACTCCGCACTCCCAATGCAGGGGTCCCGGGTTCGATCCCTGGTTGGGGAGCTAGATCCTGCATGCAAGACACAACTAAGAGTCTGCATGCCGCAACTAAGAGTCCACATGCCACAACTAAGAAGTCCGAATGCTGCCAACTAAAAGATCCAGCATGCCGCAATGAAGATCCTGCTAGCCACAACTAAGACCCGGCACAGCCAAAACAAACAAACAAATGAATATTGAAATTAATTAATTAAGAAAGAAACATCAGATTAAAAAATGAGTATGTTCATAATGACAAGATGGTAGTAAAACAGAGGAAAATATTAAGAACAGCGTCCCTGGAGTCAAAATTCCTGGATCCAAATGTAGCTCTAGTATAACAGTTCTCAACCACGGTCCAGTTCAAGAGCATTAGCAACACCTGGGAGCTTGCTTAAAATGCAAATTCTCAGGCCTGATCCCAAACCTACTGAATTAGAAACTCTAGAGATGGTGCCCAGAAATCTGTCTTTTAACAAACCTTCCAGGTGATTCTGGTGCTTGGTAAAGTTTAAGAACCACTGATCTAGCACTTAGGAGCTATATGATCTTGACCATAGTAATAATTGAGCCTTGGTTTTCTCATCTGTAAAACAGGGGGAAATAACAGTCTCCTTTCTCACGCTCGCTTGCTCTCTCTCTCTCTTTCTCTCTCTCTCTCACGTACACATGCACACACACAGACACACACACACACACACACACACACAAAGAGTTCTGGGAACATTTAAAAGCAACTGAAATTCATGGAAAGCCTTCAGAAGAGCACCCATCATACAATAAGCGGTCAGTGAGTTTTAGCTCTATGTAAGCCATTATGGGCTTAAAGGTAACAATGTTGTTAAATGAATAGTTACTGTGTGGTTTGGTGTGATGTTATGTATATTCCTTTTCTGCACACAAAGGGATGTCACATCCATTATGTTATTTTGCCCTCACAGAACACCCCTGAGATGGGAGGGACAGGAACTATAGTCCTCTTTCCATGTATATTCAATGATTATGTATTAATTACCTAGAAACCATGTGCCTGGCCCTGTGCTAGATGCTGCAATACAACATGAACAAGATAAAGAAGGCCCCTAACCTCCAGAAGGTGACATTCTCATTTAATTCCAATCAGCCAGTAAGGCACATGGTTCCTCATGAAATTTATAAAAGCAGTGAGAGCGCTTATTGAAAATATAGATTCTTTGGCCAGACTTTCTAAGAATTTGATTAATTAGTATTAGGTTGGAGCCCTGGAATCTGAATTTTTGATAACCTTCCAGATGATATAGATACAGATGGTCCAGGAAAACCACAGAGAAAAGCCAACCAAGAACACGTATCTGTGTACGTAAGAACATATCCTTACAATACAGTGTGAGTCTCATGATAGGAGGAGCTCAGGATGATATGGGAGAAGGGGACCATCCTTGACTAAGGGATCCCTATCAGAATATCTCCAAGTATTCAATTTCAGTGGTTTTAAAAAACAAAAATTTATTTCTTGCTCCTGCTGTTTGTGCATTGTGGGTCACAGAAACTAGTTTCTATCTTAGTTACTCAGGGTCCTAGACTTATGAAGCAGCCGCTGTCTTGAATGCTACCAGTTGCTGTGAGAAAAGGAAGAGAAAGCTGTAAGGGTTTTGCATGAGAAATTAGATGTGTGGGGGGAAAACAATGCATATCCCTTCCTTTCATAAATCATTGTCCAGCATGAGTCACATGACTCCACTTACCTATATAAGTGCTAACAAATGCAATCATACTCACAGAATTAGAGAAGAATCAGGAAATCACTGAATAACAACCACCATTATTTTGAGATCATTTCATAGATGATGAAACTGAGCTTTAGCAATAAATAGCTTCCCCCAAAATAGCAGAGTCAGTAAATACCCCAAGAAAGATTCATTCTCCAGGGTTTTTTGTGGCATCTGGTACCAATGAGACTCAAACTCCAGCCCTATCTCCAACTGCTCTTTTGGAAGCCAGAACTAAATCAATACGTTTGCTTTTCGTGATCCCTGTTTTAGGTGTTGACGGTTCCAGATGAATGAGACATCAATCCTGTCTCCAAAGAGCTCTTTTTCCACTGGAAGAGACAGTCACAGCACAGTGAATATAAGACACCTCAGAACGTGATAAGCAATGGACCAGAGGGATGAATGTATGAACTAAGTGACATTCAATTGCAGAAGGGGAAAATAATTCTGCAGGGTGAGTAAGGAAAGGTTCGCAGAAGAGGAGACGTTTGCAGTGAACCGGCAAGAATAAGCAGAGTTTTGCTAGTAGGAAATGAGTGGAAGAACACCGGGCAGAGCTGGCAAATGGACATACAGCTAAGGGTCTTATTTTGGGAACTGTAAGATGCCCAGGATAGTCTGTCCACAAGGGTTCCTAAGGTCAAGAGTGTCAGAAACTTTCAAAGTAGTTTAATTTGAGAATGAAGGGCCTAGAGTGGCATGCCAAGGAGCTTTTCCTTTTCTTTTCCCAAGTGGAGATGCTGATTAAAGTTTTTGAGTAAAGCAGTAGTATTTGGGTTAGAAAAAAAAAAAAGTGAGGCCAATTATGGAAAACATGGGGCTAGAAAGAAAAATAAAAAAAGATGCTTCTGGGCTAGGTCAAGTAATCAGAACAACGAATGGTGACTATGACTATCTTGGCCAGTCATTCTAAAATCACAATTGATCTTCCAAGATGGAAATTAATATCAACCAAAAATACTGCGAACACGGTTAGTTAGGAATATAAGAGGCCAATTCAGCTACCAGCTGTATAAATGTTTGAGGATGAAGACGATTAGACAGGAGGGTGAAGGAGGACAGGTAGGTTGGTCTACAATAACCATTAGCCCATTAGAATGTTCCAAGAATCCTCTGCATTTGAATATTTGAAGGGGATAACACCCAGACTGAAAGAGTATTTTGAGGTCCTTTGAACAAACCCATTATTTGACAGATGAAAATACAAGTGCAGAAATGGCATATAAGTTTTTATCAAACCCAGTTCTAAAATCCAGTTCCAATAACAAATGTATCATAGACTTGGTATGCTTTATGCAGAAGTGATCACTAAAGTACTCTTCAGAGCAGTGGTTCTTTTGATGCCTTTAGCCTTCACTCATAAAGAACCAGCTCCCTGTGACCAAATGAGGCTTTCTCTATTTGCTTCTACAAAAACTAGTTTACAGAATCCTCATGGGAGCCTTCCTGTGAGTATGTGTACAGAAGAGAGCGCATGTATTGAAAAGCTCAAAGAATAAGAGTTTTGATGGGTAATGATGTATAAAATCCTTAATATTTGCTTATACAGTCACCTCTTGATTATCCTGTAATGGATTATCTAATTTTCAGATTATCCATGCTCTGTGTTTCTGTTTTAAAAGGAGGGTTTCAACAGAGAGGAAAAGGGACATATTTTGTGCAGTCAATTCTTCAATTTGTTAGCAGTTGTCATATTGTATACAAGATCTTTGCATACACTAGTGTCTAAACCCGTCATTTAAAAAGATCTAACGGCAGGGGCTTCCCTGGTGGCTCAGTGGCTGAGAGTCTGCCTGCCAATGCAGGGGACACGGGTTCGTGCCCCGGTCTGGAAGGATCCCACATGCCACGGAGCGGCTGGGCCCGTGAGCCATGGCTGCTGAGCCTGCATGTCCGAAGCCTGTGCTCCACAACGGGAAAGGCCGCAACAGTGAGAGGCCCGCATAATGCAAAAAAAAAAAAAAAAGATCTAATGGCAGCTATGTCATCTATAGGCTTCCTCTTTCATTGAAATGGGAGACCAAAGTATAAGAAAATGTATTTTGATAAAATATATAAGCAGTTTGACACTCTTTATAAAATACAGATAAGGCCATTAACCTAGCATCATGTGATGCCAATAACTAGAAGAAATGGTAAAATTCAACATGAAAATATTATGTCTAACCAAAGCAATAACTAGTAATTTAAATGGTAGGGGTTAAAAGTTATTGAGTAGGGGACTGGTTCAAGATGGTGGAGTAGAAGGACGTGCTCTCACTCCCTCTTGCAAGAGCACCAGAATCACAACTAACTGCTGAACAATCATCGACAGGAAGACACTGGAACTCACCAAAAAAGATACCCCACATCCAAAGACAAAGGAAAAGCTACAATGAGACGGTAGGAGGAGTGCAATCACAATAAAATCAAATCCCATAACTGCTGGGTGGGTGACTCACAAACTGGAGAACACTTATACAACAGAAGTCCACCCACTGGAGTGAAGGTTCTGAGCCCCACGTCAGGCTTCCCAACCTGGGGGTCTGACAACGGGAGGAGGAATTCTTATAGAATCAGACTTTGAAAGCTAGAGAGATATGATTGCAGGACTTCGACACGACTGAGAGAAAGAGACTCCACTCTTGGAGGGCACACACAAAGTAGTGTGCACATCGGGACCCAGGGGAAGGAGCAGTGACCCAACAGGAGACTGAACCAGACCTACCTGCTAGTGTTGGAGGGTCTCCTGCAGAGGCGGGGGGTGGCTGCATCTCACTGTGAGGACAAGGACACTGGCAGCAGAAGTTCTGGGAAGTACTCCTTGGCATGAGCCCTCCCAGAGTCCACCATTAGCCCCACCAAAAACCCCGGGAGCCTCCAGTGTTGGGTTGCCTCAGGCCAAACAACCAACAGGGAGAGAACCCAGCCCCACCCATCAGCAGACAAGTGGATTAAAGTTTTACTGAGCTCTGCCCACCAGAGCAACACCGAGCTCTACCCACCACCAGTCCCCCCCCCCGCCCCAATCAGGACACTTGCACAAGCCTCTTAGATAGCCTCATCCACCAGAGGGCAGACAGCAGAAGCAAGAAGAACTATAATCCCACAGCCTGTGGAACAAAAACCACATTCACAGAAAGATAGACAAGATGAAAAGGCAGAGGGCTATGTACCAGATAAAAGAACAAGATAAAACCCCAGAAAAACAACTAAATGATGTGGAAGTAGGCAACCTTCCAGAAAAAGAATTCAGAATGATAGTGAAGATGATCCAGGACCTCGGAAAAAGAATGGAGGCAAAGATTGAGAAGATGCAAGAAATGTTTAAAAAAGACCTAGAAGGATTAAAGAACAAACAAACAGAGGTGAAAAATAAAATAACTGAAATGAAAAATACACTAGAAGGAATCAATAGCAGAATAACTGAGGTAGAAGAATGGATAAGTGACCTGGAAGACAGAATGGTAGAATTCACTGCTGTGGAACAGAATAAAGAAAAAAGAATGAAAAGAAATGAAGACAGCCTAAGAGACCTCTGGGACAACATTAAATGGAAGAATATTTGCATTATAGGGGTCCCAGAAGGAGAAGAGAGAGAGAAAAGACCTGAAAAAATATTTGAAGAGATTACAGTCAAAAACTTCCCTAATATGGAAGGAAAATAGCCTTCCATATTGAAAGAAAATATGAAAGGAAATAGCCGCCAAAGTCCAGGAAGCGCAGAGTCCCATACAGGATAAACCCAAGGAGAAACACGCCAAGACACATAGTAATCAAACAGGCAAAAATTAAAAACAAGGAAAAATTATTAAAAGCAGCAAGGGAAAAACAACAAATAACATACAAGGGAACTCCCATAAGGTTAACAGCTGATTTCTCAGTAGAAACTCTACAAGCCAGAAGGGAGTGGCACAATATATTTAAAGTGATGAAAGGGGGAGAACCTACAACCAAGATTACTCTACCCCCTCAAGGATGTCATGCACATTTGATAGAGAAATCAAAAGCTTTACAGACAAGCAAAAGCTAAGAGAATTCAGCACCACCAAATCAGCTCTACAACAAATGTTAAAGGAACTTCTCTAAGTGGCAAACACAAGAGAAGAAAAGGACCTACAAAAACAAACCCAAAACAATTAAGAAAATGGTCATAGGGACATACATATCACTAATTACCTTAAATGCGAATGGATTAAATGCTCCAACCAAAAGACACAGGCTAACTGAATGGATACAAAAACAAGACCCATATATATGCTGTCTACAAGAGATCCACTTCAGACCTAGGGGCACATACAGACTGAAAGTGAGGGGATGGAAAAAGATATTGCATGCAAATGGAAATCAAAAGAAAGCTGGAGTAGCAATACTCACATCAGATAAAATAGACTTTAAACAAAGAATGTTACAAGAGACAAGGAAGGACACTATATAATGATCAAAGGATCAATCCAAGAAGAAGATATAACAATTATAAATATACATACACCCAACATAGGAGCACCTCAATAAATAAGGCAACTGCTAACAGCTATAAAAGAGGAAATCGACAGTAACACAATAATAGTGGGGGACCTTAACACCTCACTTACACAAATGGACAGATCATCCAAACAGAAAATTAATAAGGAAACACAAGCTTTAAATGACACAACAGACCAGATAGATCTAATTGATATTTATAGGACATTCCATCCAAAAACAACAGACTACACCTTCTTCTCAAGTGCTTATGGAACATTCTCCAGGATAGATCACACCTTGGGTCACAAATCAAGCCTCAGTAAGTTTAAGAAAACTGACATCATATCAAGCATCTTTTCTGACCACAACACTATGAGATTAGAAATCAGTTTCAGAGAAAAAAATGTAAAACACACAAATACATGGAGGCTAAACAATACGTTACTAAATAACCAAGAGATCACTGAAGAAATAAAAGAGAAAATCAAAAAATACCTAGAGACAAATGACAATGAAAACACGACAATCCAAAACCTATAGGATGCAGCCAAAGCAGTTCTAAGAGGGAAGTTTATAGCAGTACAATCCTACCTCAAGAAACAACAAACATCTCAAATGAACAACCTAAACTTACACCTAAAGGAACTAGAGAAAGAAGAAAAAACAAAACCTAAAGTTAGTAAAAGGAAAGAAATCATAAAGATCAGAGAAGAAGTAGATGAAATAGAAAACAAGAAGACAATAGCAAAGATCAATAAAACTAAAAGCTGATTCCTTGAGAAGGTAAACAAAATTGATAAACCATTAGCCAGACTCATCAAGAAAAAGAGGGAGAGGACACAAATCAATAAAATTAGAAATGAAAAAGGAGAAGTAACAACTGTCACTGCAGAAAAACAAAGCATCCTAAGAGACTACTACAGGCAACTCTATGCCACTAAAATGGACAATCTGGAGAAAACGGACAAATTCTTAGAAAGGGATAACCTTCCAACACTGAACCAGGAAGAAACAGAAAATATGAATGGACAAATCACAAGTAATGAAATTGAAACTGTGTTTAAAAATGTTCCAACAAACGAAAGTCCAGGACCAGATGGCTACACAGGGGAATTCTATCGAACATCTATCAAACATACATCCTTATCAAACTCTTCCAAAAAATTGTGGAGGGGGCGTCCCTGGTGGCACAGTGGTTGGGAATCTGCCTGCCAATGCAGGGCACACAGGTTCAAGCCCTGGTCCAGGAAGATCCCAAATGCCACAGAGCAACTAAGCCCGTGTGCCACAACTACTGAGCCTGTGCTCTAGAGCCCATGAGCCACAACTACTGAGATCACGTGCCACAACTAATGAAGCCTGTGTGCCTAGAGCCTGTGCTCCACAACAAAGAGAAGCCACCGCAATGAGTAGCCTGAGCACCACAACGAACAGTAGCCCCCACTCGCTACAACTAGCAAAAGCCCACGTGCAGCAACGAAGACTCAACACAGCCAAAAATAAAATAAATAAATTTAAAGAAAAGAATGGAAAGGGAACTTTCACTGGGATTAAAAAAAAAAATTGCAGAGGAAGGAACACTCCCAAACTCATTCTATGAGGCCACCATCACCCTGATACCAAAACCAGACAAAGATACTACAAAAAAACAAAATGACAGACCAATATCACTGATGAATACAGATGCAAAAATCCTCAACAAAATACTAGCAGACAGAATGCAACAACACATTAAAGGATCATACACCATGATCAAGTGGGATTTATCCTAGGGATGCAAGGATTCTTCAATATACGCAAATCAATCAATGTGATACACCATATTAACAAATCGAAGGAGAAAAACCATATGATCATCTCAATAGATGCAAAAAAAGCTTTTGACAAAATTCAACACCCATTTATGATAAAAACTTTCTAGAAAGTGGGAATAGAGGAAACGTACCTCAACATAATAAATGCCATATATGAAAAACCCACAGCAAACATCATTCTCAATGGTGAAAAACTGAAAGCATTTCCTCTAAGATCAGGAACAAGACAAGGATGTCCACTCTCACCACTATTATTCAACACAGCTTTGGAAGTCCTAGCCACGGCAATCAGAGAAGAAAAAGAAATAAAAGCAATACAAATTGGAAAAGAAGAAGTAAAACTGTCACTGTTTGCAGATGACATGATACTATACATAGAGAATCCTAAAGATGCCACCAGAAAACTACTAGAGCTAATCAATGAATTTGGTAAAGTTGCAGGATACAAAATTAACGCACAGAAATCTCTTGCATTCCTACACACTAATGATGAAAAATCTGAAAGAGAAATTAAGGAAACACTCCCATTTACCACTGCAACAAAAAGAATAAAATACCTAGGAATAAACCTACCTAAGGAGACAAAAGATCTGTATGCAGAAAACTATAAGACACTGATGAAAGAAATTAAAGATGACACAAACAGATGGAGAGATATACCACGTTCTTGGATTGGAAGAATGAACATTGTGAAAATGACTATACTACCCAAAGCAATGTACAGATTCAATGCAATCCCTATCAAATTACCAATGGCATTTTTTACGTAACTAGAACAAAAAATCTTAATATTTGTATGGAGACACAAAAGACCCTGAAGAGCCAAAGCAGTCTTGAGGGGAAAAAATGGAGCTGGAGGAATCAGACTCCCTGACTTCAGACTATACTACAAAGCTACAGTAATCAAGACAATATGGTACTGACACAAAAACAGAAATATACATCAATGGAACAAATTAGAAAGTCCAGAAATAAATCCACGCACCTATGGTCAACTAATCTATGACAAAGGAGGCAAGGATATACAATGGAGAAAAGACAGTCTCTTCAATAAGTGGTGCTGGGAAAACTGGACAGCCACATGTAAAAGAATGAAATTAGAACACTCCCTAACACCACACACAAAAGTAAACTCAAATTGGATTAGAGACCTAAATGCAAGACTGGACACTATAAAACTCTTAGAGGAAAATATAGGAAGAAGAGTCTTGGACGTAAATCACTGCAAGATCTTTTTTGATCCACCTCCTAGAGTAATGGAAATAAAAACAAAAATAAACAAATGGGACCTAATGAAACTTAAAATCTTTTGCAAAGCAAAGGAAACTACAAACAAGATGAAAAGGCAACCCTCAGAATGGGAGGAAGTATTTGCAAACGAATCAACAGACAAAGGATTAATCTCCAAAATATATAAACAGCTCATGCAGCTCAGTATTAAAAAAACAAACAACCCAATCCAAAAATGGGCAGAGGACCTAAATAGACATTTCTCTAAAGAAGACATACAGGTGGCCAGGAAGCACATGAAAAGCTGCTCAACATCACTAAGTATTAGAGAAATGCAAATCAAAACTACAATGAGGTATCACCTCACACCAGTCAGAGTGGGCATCATCAGAAAATCTGCAAACAACAAATGCTAGAGAGGGTGTGGAGAAAAGGGAACCCTCTTGCACTGTTGGTGGGAATGCAAAGTGATACAGCCACTCACTATGGAGAACAGTATGAAGGTTCCTTATAAAACTAAAAATAGGATTACCATATGACCCAACAATCCCACTACTGGGCATATACCCAGAGAAAACCATAATTCAAAAAGACACATGCACCCCAATGTCCATTGCAGCATTATTTACAATAGCCAGGGCATGGAAGCAACCTAAATGCCCATCAACAGACGAATGCATAAAGAAGATGTGGTACACATATACAGTGGAATATTACTCAGCCAAAAAAAAGGGAATGAAATTGGGTCATTTGTAGAGATGTGGATGGATCTAGAGACTGTCATACAGAGTGAAGTTAGTCAGAAAGACAAAAACAAATATCGTATATTAATGCATATATGTGGAACCTATAAAAATGGTACAGATGAACTGGTTTGCATGGCAGAAATTGAGACACAGATGTAGAGAACAAATGTATGGACACCAAGGGGGGAACGCGGCCAGGGGTAGGGGTGGTGGTGTGATGAATTGGGAGATTGGGATTGACATGTATACACTGATGTGTATAAAATTGATGACTAATAAGAACCTGCTGTATAAAAAAATAAATTAAATTCAAAAAAAAAAGTTGTTGAGTAAACTCTAAGAGGAGCATTTTTCTTACCATGCTAGTCTATTTTCTTAGGCAATTTCATTCATGGCCATACTTATACATAGATGGTTTAAATTTTTTTTTTTTTTTTTTTTTTTTTTTTTTTTGCTGTGTGCGGGCCTCTCACTGTTGTGGCCTCTCCCGCCGCGGAACACAGGCTCCGTACACGCAGGCCCAGCGGCCATGGCTCACGGGCCAAGCCGCTCCATGGCATGTGGGATCTTCCCGGACCAGGGCACGAACCCGTGTCCCCTGCATCGGCAGGCGGACTCTCAACCACTGCGCGCCACCAGGGAAGCCCAACGATTTAAATTTTACATCTCTTTTGAGTTCCAGACCTGATTTGTTTATTGTGGCAAAATAGGACCAGATTTAGAACTTAAATCTAAGTTTAACAAAGGGAGACATCACCAGCCAAAAGTCCTACAACTGTAACACCTCAGTTTCTTCAAAATGACAGGCTCTCTTTTTATCAGTTAAAATCAATACTCTCTGAAAAATGCTTGAGGTAAGCAAAGGAAGAAAGAGTTTTGAAACTCAGGTTGAGAAGTATGATAAAATTCATTAGGGAGAGAAAGGATAGACCTATATATCAACAAACTTCAAAAGAGCTATTTGAAAGGGGAGCTGGCTGATATGCACTTGAAAGCATCCAAACTATTGGTCAAATATTACGGTTTTTGTCTTTTGGAGAATTTTTTTTCATCTGCCTAGCAGGTTATGTGATGCATAGCTCTGTGTATTATGGGGACTGACATGCTTTATTATTTTCAAACTGCCCCATGGCATCTCTACTTGGATACTCCAAAGCTATCCATCACGTCCAAAACCAAAGTCAGGAGCTCTCTTTGAAAGCCTACTTCCAGTTTTCTATTGTATCACATCAAGACACCATACATATAGCTAATCAAACAGAAATCTGAGCATTTTCCCCTGAGATCTCTCTCTCCTTCATCCTCATATTCAATCTACAATGAAGTTCTGTTGATATAAGTGCCTTCTTCCCAGCCTAAGCTCGAAATCCTTTCAATACTTTCCCACTACTATTAAGTCTGGTCTGGATTTTGTAAGGTTTCAACACTGCCTATTGCTCAAGTTTCATCTTTCCTCACTCTGTTTAAGACCGTCTATTCCACATGGCTTCCTTTCAGCCCTTCCAATATACCACGCTACTTCCCTCCACAGTCTTTCTACACATGCTTTTCACTCTTTTCGAATACTTCTATATTAGGGATGGATTTTGCAATGTCTAGCCATACCTACCAGGGGCCTCCAACTAAGAACTTTATAAAGACAGCATCATTAATTGAGAATGATTAAGTTATTTCTTGAAAAGAGAGCTAACTGTATCAGTTTAATAGGTAGTTAATACAAGCATGAATATAGTATACAGCTGTATATGCCACAACTACAAGGAGTATATAGTAATCTTCCATGCACTAAACTGTTGCCAGTTGTGGTTTTGAGATAATGTAGCTTTATATTTTACACCAAAACTTTTTAATGTGCAATTTGCCGTCCTATCTGCAAACACATTCAGAAATGGCTTAGCCTGCATAAAATATCAATAGAAAACTTGTGGGACTGCTGATAGAACAACAGTGCCACATCCACAGTTCCTGAGCAGCTGAAGGAGAATGGAGAAGACAAGACGCTTCACAACGCTCTAAAGCTGTTTCCTTTTGGGATGGGACGCCTTCCAGGACCTTGATGTGTTTTTGTTTTTCTCTTAATCTCCTAATTCTCCAAGAGACCTTATCTTGTCAAAGTGATTTTGCCAACCAGAATACTTTTCAAGGATCTAACTCCTTGGATAGTATAGTGGGAGGGGTTGGGACCCCTTTTCCAAGTATAACAGCATTTTTTTCAAAAACAAACAAAAACAAAACACAAAAGTGTGATGTTAAGACTATGATAAAGAAAATATTACTCGAAGCAGCACGAAATACACCACCGAAAGCCCAAATCCAAAGGCAGTAAAAATGATGGTGTCTTTTTTATCTGTGGGCTCCTCCATAAGTGTCAAGCGAATGATACTGGCCCCTGGCCCTGACAGCCCTGTCACCCCATCTCCCCACTGCCCAGTCTTACTTCCCCTGACATTAAAACCAAGCCAAGCTTCTGCTCTGGTTGGCAAGAGATTCTTGGTAACAACATCTCACTATGGATAAGACTCTTCCCTGCTATTACTAAGGGAAATATCTCTGCCCGTCCTGGTGCTGTCCCTCACTCCGTTCATCCATTCATCAAATTCTGGCCCATGCCATCTGCCTTCCATGTGCACATTCTACCCTGGGAAAACTTGATTGCAAAGAATACTCGGTCTCTCCACGGGCAGTTGCTCTAAACCGACTCAATGCCAAGGTCTCGGGGACTATGCTTTTAAGTCATGATTTCAGCAGAGATTTCTGCAATGACAGCAGTTAAAAAGTTGAGTTTTCATTCAATACGCCCCTTCAAATTCTGGCTGAGATTCCATAACCTGGGAAATGTCCCTCTTTCTACCGATTTCTGGGCTCAGTAGCTCTGAGTGACACAGAATCTATGAGAGAATTCTACATTAAATCCTGCCTTTGGGATAGGATTATAGCTTCCTGGTTCTTTATCCTGAATAAACAATTTTCCAGAATCATAAACTTTTAACATATTTTAACCACAACTCCTTTTCTACTTTTTATTCCCCAACTATAATAACCTAGTTTTGATATTTTGTGTGTTTTAACCATTCATGCCCAGATATGAATATTACCATATATAAGTCACTGAAATAAATGGATTTATGATATTCAAGAGTCCACCGCTTACCCTGAAGCTGTGCTCCCACTTATGGCTGTGGGAATTCATAACACAGCAGTGGCGAATGTCCCTGTCGCCTCAGTTGCACAGATGGCTAATTAATCGGGAATATCTGGGTGAAAAGATTGTTTTGTGCTGTCTGTGAATGTTGTTTACACTATCCCAGCTCCGCTTCTTAGCATGAATTTCTAAAACCCAGTATCCTCTTCTTGTGTGAGACATGAAATCTGATATGGTGGTGATAAAGAATGCAGTGGAAAAAAACATTCTTCATGTTAGCTCTCCCCCTAAAGCCATTTATTCACATTGAAGTTTAAGATGTGTAACACCATGTTAAAAGGAACAAAGCCTTTTTCCGCCATAGGATTATGAGGATAGCATAAAAAATTTATTGCTGTTTAACTGTAATTAGCATTAGCAAATGATCCCCCTTGTCTTTTTTTTCTAAGCTTCTCAAAAGAAAACTGTTTGTGATTGGGCTCTGTGCCAATATGAAGGGGTAACCCCCTTAAAAAAGAAATTAAGTCTTTTTAACAGAAAGTCAGGAAGATTCTTAATAATAGCCCAAGGAGTATCTCTGATAAATCTTGTCCCAGAAACTAACAGCCCATTTTGCCTTTGTAGTCATGACCGAGACTTGCAACCGAGAACTATTAGCCCAAGTCTCCGAATATCTGTAAGAGGATCTTAAGAGGATGGCCAAGCTGGAAGCTTGGATCATTCTGCACGAGGCGCTCTGTGAGTTTTCTTGGAATCGCTAATACAGGTCAGGGGAAAAATAGACACCAGCACTTCAAACCTTGTTTAGCTTGAACAGTCACAAAGAACTTTTTGTGTCTAACAGGCTTTGCTCTGAAAATCTTCAACCATTGCTGTGTCAAATCCTGGCTCATGCCATATGCCATATGCAGCAATTACGTTAGGTAATAAACTCCATGTTCCCTTCCTGTCCCCTCCCTCAGCCCCCATCGGTGACATTGCCCTTAGAGAATGTCTAGGCTCTCCTATTTGCAGAAAGACTCTCTGTTCAGAAAGCAGATGATTCACTTAACTCCAGAAACTTGATATTGCAGCTATATAAACACATCCCTCTGGGCTTCCCAAATAAGCACGGCCCACATTTACCACTTCCTAGTTTTCGCCAAGACAGAGAGGCTAACTGTAAAAAAAAGAAAAGACTAATGACTTTATATGAGCAAATAACTAGAAATAATGCAATACATATGTGCATATACACATATATATATATTCAGAAATTTATAATAACAGAAGTATTAGCCCTCCCCCTTAAGATAGTAGGAATATAAAAGAAAGAAAGAAACTGGGAAAGCTGGTGGGCATGGAGAGCTCGTACATGAAGCTGCTGGCCCCAGATGCTGATGCATTCCCAGGGCTAGAGGTCCCACCCGCCCTCATGAGGTGTCCTGGGATCCCGCACCGCGCTCTCTGTGCTGAACACCACCTACCAGGCAACTCTCCCTTTGACCACTGCCCGCCTTGCCGCAAACTGCAGTGTGAAGTGCATTGTGGGTTTTGTGTTCCCTTGAGTTTATTCAGGTGTAAGTATAAAACTGATGGCAGTTGGAGAAGGTCAGCATTACATATTCATTTTCTTTTAAATAATTAATGATGTTTCCTGTCTCCGCTTACATTAATTGCTCTCAGGTGTTAGAAAATGGCTCAGTGAGTTGCCTTTTAATGTGTTTCTTTAGAAAGACAGTGTGGCTGCTCTTTGGAATACTAAGAGCAGCATGTACTGTGCAGGACTTTCTAACTGGAGGTTAATAAAGGGGACGTAAACATATGTATTGATGCTCTCTGCCACGTGGAGGAGAAGGCTGCATCTAACCATACGCCCAAGAACGTGAGCCATGAGTTTATCCAACCTCAGGACAAGACTCAGGTTTACCCAGATTCTCCTGGTCGCATGTGGCAGTAGAAACCACTTTGATATTTTCTGAGGTAGTGACACTAATAACGGAGGGAGCATGAAATACAAAGTCATTTTCACGATCAGTCCACAGGGAGATATTTTCTTTCAAGTACAACCCAAGTATTTTTTCAAAGAATGCAAAGCCTTCCAAAGGAATGGGATGTTACTTTATAAAAATCTGATCATACATATGGAGGAACCAGGTTCTCAGAACAAGGTTGATTCTGCCTCTTTTTAAAATGAACTGCCTCACTTATTGTCATATATAAAAAGGTCTGTTCTTTTTTTTTTTTTTTTTTTGGTGGTACGCGGGCCTCTCACTGCCGTGGCCCTCTCACTGCCGGGGCCCCTCCCACTGCGGAGCACAGGCTCCGGACGCGCAGGCCCAGCGGCCATGGCCCGCGGGCCCAGCCCCTCCGTGGCACGCGGTATCCTCCCGGACCGGGGCACAAACCCGCGCCCCCCGCATCGGCAGGCGGACTCCCAACCACTGAGCCAGCAGGGAAGCCCGGTCTGTTCTTTTTTTAAGCATTATTTTTAAGGAGAAGTTGGGCAAACAACATAGCTGATTCTAAGGCACTGCTCCATTTGTACACTCTGCATTGATGCTTCTAGGAAGGATATTTAGAATATATATTTATTTACTTAAAGAAGATCAAGACACTCACTTTGTAATACTTTTCTGTGATGTGTGCTCCCAGAGTTGGACACTAATCAAATCCAAATGGAATCAACTGAGAGTCAAGCTGAATCTCAGAAGCAGAATAACTGGCTTTAGAGAAGGGCTTTGGGGAAAGTCTTTAGGGAGAAGCAGGCTGTACCTGCGGTGTCATCATCCAATCATTCTATGTACCACTGGCTATGTCTGTCCTTACAGTCTGAGATCCCATTGTGAAGGAAGGACTTAGGGGACAGCCATCTTCCTCTTGTCTCTCTTTTCAGTTTGTAGGTTACATACAAGCAAGACCAAAAGCGTTCAAAATAACATTCAAATTTAGGGGTTAGACTTCTTAATTTTTTAGTAAGACAGCAAGAGTAACCAAAAGAGCTTTGTTCCCAATTTAAATTTTGATTGATTGGAAGACAGATATTTTCTAACCATGGGAAACCACAACCTAATCATTAACCTAATCATCCTGTTAACTTTACCAAGTAAACATAAAGCACTTTATGTCATATTGACCTACACATGTGCACGAAATATGTGTGCAACATTCGGAGATACAGCGAGGTGCGTGTCTGTGTGCAGACACACACACACACACACACACACACACACACACACACAGAGTGAGTCACTACAACAGCTGTTCAGCATTATTTACAATATATCAGCATCACTGCTGACCTAAAGAGCTGAAGAAAATAACAGGCCGTATTTTCAGCTTAATAAAACCCTGTAGTAGGGAGCCCTTTATGAACAATTACAAGCATTTGCCGGAAATACACTTGCTGATTTAACAAACTGGGGAGGACAAATGTGCAACATGCTGTTGTAATGATGTTCAGATGCTTTTCTTAGTATTCGTTGATCTGAGATAATGCACTCTTGCCCAATCATTCGACAGAGCAGCAGCAGAAAGAAAGAAATAAATACATGTAATGTGATGCGCTCCCACAATAGCAGAGCTGCTGACTGCCCCTGACAGATGGGAAAAAAAAAAAAAAAGTCAATATGATGCCTGAGACAGCCCAGGCTCGGCACTGCAGAATAAATTACATGATTCGCTGAATGCCTGGGCTTCGCTCATACATACAAAAAAATTGGAAAGATAAAAGCTTGCACTGGCTTCAGATGATATTTACTGCTTGATGGATTTACTAGCGGCCCCAGTACAGTCATACTGTATTGAATTATTGGCCTCTATTTAGCTGTGTGTCTGTCGGAGTTTGAGTGTCCATTTAAGCATAAGTGAGCTGGAGACTCGCCAAGCCTCTTGGAGGCTCTGGGTACAGAGGGAGACGTGAGCTAATGGCCACCAGCTCCAAGAACAGAGAGCTGGAGGACACTGCGGGGAGGCAACAAAGCCCAGCTACAAAGTACTTTCGTATCAATATTAATGCCAAAATAAATATTAATGGAGGCTGCCAGGGACATCATTTTTGAATGTGCCTTGTTTTCTTTGTATTTTAACACAAATGGCTGGAAATGACTGTGTGATTTTTGTCTCTCTCTCTTTCACACTTTCTTTCTTGCTCTGAATCTAAGAAGGAATTTGGAAAAGACCATAGCTTTGCTCCTACCCGTTGTCACAGCAGCAGGGTTTCTATAAGGCAAAGGAGGCAAATGAAATGCCAGCTTTAAGAGGTATACAGCTTCCAATAAAATATATGATTAGAATAGTAATGTACAGTACCACAGCTATTGTTCTGGGTGCTTTATTGCATCGTGCTAGGGCAGTTCAACTGAGAAGCAGCATTTCATGTACAAACAGCCCGATGGGAAAGTCACATTGTTATCTCAGCTTCAAAAAAGAAGGTGGTGTGTGGGGACAAAGGGTATGTGGGGACTCTCTGTACTTCCTGCTCAATTTTGCTGTGGACCTAAAACTGCTCTAAAAATAAAGTTTATTCATTAAATGAACACACACACATACACACACAAAGAAGGCACAGGTGTGGTGGGCCAGTGGCAGAAACAAAGAGAGCTAAGTGCCTAAGGCATTGCATTGAGCTACCCAGAGTCTAAAATGTGAGTGAACTGAAACTGTGCACCACGTGTGCACAAGGGGCAAGAGAGGGTAACTGGGGGAGACGGAACAGTTATGAGAAGGTCTGGGTCTGGTGCTTATTCCCAGGTTACTCGCTACTCTAAGGTCTGGTGCAGCTCTCCTGACTAAGATCCACGGCAAGAGTCATCTGTGCAAGGGAACTGCTTCCACGAGCAGCAATCATACACTCCGGGAAGATGCACGTGGAACATGCCAGACAACTGAGTGTACAAGGCCAGCTTCGAGGGGATCTCCCTGCTCCGGCAGGAGCGCACACAGCGTCCAGGGGCAGGAAACAGGCTGCAGGTGAACCATCCCTGTGGTAACTCACCATGGAACCAACCCTGAGAAAATCGCTTAATTTCTTTTAGCCTCTACTTCCTAGCCTGTAAAACAGCTGAAGACATCGTACGAATAACCATTTACTACTTCACAAGGTATTTAGTGGACCAGGTGGGGCAAGAATGATGAAAGGGGGGGCATTGTTACAGCCACGCACGCTCGGTGCTTTCACAGCCACTCATGAACTCTCTTCGTGACACAGTGATGTGGGTCCCGCTAGACCCATTTTAGAGAGAAGAAAAGTGAGACACAGTGTCTTAGCCCACGTCACACAGCTACAGCCCAGAAATGCTGACCCTGGACCCCACGCTTCCCCTCTGGTACATTTTCTGGGCTATGACACGTGAATGACAGACATCATCCCCCTCTTTGGGCATCAGGATTAGGCTGTGACTCTGGATCTGGCTGTGCATCACAGGCCCGAACTGGATGGCTGTGCAGACTCCCGTCGGGTCCCCAAAGTCACCTGTCCCTCACTCCAGAGAGAGACCCACTTCTGTGAGGGAGTCCTGGGCCCAGCAGTGTTTAGATATACCAGCTGGGGGATCCCGAGCTAACCTGGGGGTCCCAATGTCTGGGAGGAGATCCCTCGGCTGGCTCTGGGGCAAAGCAGGCTACATAGGCTGAAGGGGTGGGGAATGCCAGGAAGGGTCCTGCCCATCTATTTCAATCCGACCAGTTCTGCCACTTAACTCCATTCTGCACATTGCTTTCTAAGAACAAAAGGATTCAAAAGGCAAATGGAACTAATCACTGTTGCTCAGACTTATAATAATGCAAAGTAATTGTTAGTTTCACCTGGCTGCTTGACACACAGCAGCTCGCTACTTCACCAGAACAGGGCCACAACTTGGCTGGTATTGTTTCCAGGTGCCACAGATAAGTAAATTGAGGTTCCAAGAGTCCTTGCCTGGGTCACACGACTGGGAAGTCAGACACTCAGCCCCAAAGGCCAGGTTTCCCTGGTGGGTGGGATGCCCTTCCCAAGGGCACCCCTGAGAAGTCTCTGTTCAGTGATGGTGTGTGATATATTTTGATCAATTTCTGTGAAATATTATTTATTTTTCTAATAATACTTCTAAAGAGGAAGAAAAGAGATGCTATGACTGGTTGGAACTCATCTATCCTCACAGGGATTTTTCCTAAAGGCCCCACGTGTTGCATATCCAGTCTTGGAATCAAACTAGCTAGAGTTCCAGGCCCAGCCCCACTGAAGGCTACCCTTCAGGCTCTGAACGAGTTATTAAGGTTTCCTGTGCCTCACTCTACCCAAGTTCAAGTGACGGGAATAGCAATACTTTAAGTTATTGTTAGAAATATTGAAATAATGTATGAAAGCACTTAGCTCATAGGCCCCAGTACCTGATGATGATGATGACGATGATGATGATGATGATTAACATAACAACAAGCACTATTTACTTTATAGCACCGTAGCTATAAGGCCCTGGCCACTTAATGTCATAATATGAGCAGATCAGGACAGAGAGAGTGTTTTATTGCTCCTAAGAACTACCAGAAATGATATTGCTAGTAGCTCGTATAATCTGCAAACTGTTAATAGGTCAGGCCTGCAAACACACATGGGGCAGCAGTCTCCCTTCAAAGGGATGCTATGTTTCAGAAATAAGAGCAAGAGGGACTTGGAGTTTGGCAGTCCCTGGCATATGCTTGGGGAGGTGATGCTAAGACACCCTTTGTTTCTTGACTGGGGCAACGTGGTTTGTGATGTGTGCCCTTTATCACACGAGGGCGCAACAAGCAGGAGCCTCTCTGCAGGGGAAACACGTGGCACTGCCACGATAGGAACCCAACTGTACTACCTGGTGACAACATAATCTCACGTGATGGCAGGAATGGAACTGATGAGGAAAAGGTGGTTTTAAATTCATATACATACATAGTTTTTTGACCAGTCTATAGATTTGTTTCTAATAACTTAGCATACTAGGGTATACGGCTTCCTAGAAAATAATAAGTTGAAGTACTTTAATAAACACTACTAAAGGTAAAGTATGATATATAGTGCTTTAATATATTTACATTTAATGATATTACATATAATACCCACATTTTGACGTATCAAAAGTAGCAAAAACAAATGCTTTCAGGTTCTTGCACTGCAATCATGGCCTACATAGTTTTAATCCATTAGCATAGAACCTGCAGTTTTTATCAGGAGTTGTGTGAAAGGTGACTAAGGCTTAGTCCTCGGTATATATGATGGATATCAAATCACCTACACTATCATTTACCAGCAGTCACTTATAGACAGCAGAGCTCAGTTGAAATCTACCAGTAATTAGAGTTAACGGTGGCTGTGTTAACAGGACTCAAGTTAATGGATGTGCTAATTATTCTTCTCTGTGACAGACCCTGACACCTGTTTGGTTTTTAGTTGGGAGGGACAAAGACAGATCACGGAATGTTAGAGCAAGGAGCGCATCCAGTGCAATCCCCTCATTACACACAGGCACGGTTTCAGACTCTAAGATGCGTGAAAAGTGTGGACGTGCAGGACAACTGCTCACGAGAAATACTAAGAATACAGTAAAAGAATAAATAAATAAACTACTATGGTGTGAATATTTAAAATCTGCACACAGAATGAAAAGGAGTTAATGGGGAGAACACAAAGAGTAAGACACAATGGCTAACCTTAAGATTGAAGTGATTAATAGGAAAGCTCCCTTGGGATCAATCAGTACTAGGACCACTATTCGTCAGTATATTCATTAACTGAGAAGACGGATGAGGTGAGAAGTCGCTGAATTTGTCCATGACAAAACGGAAAGATTAAGGAAGATAGTGAACTACCGTAGGGAAAAAATCTAGGGAAACCACACACTGAACTAAAATGAACAAGCCAAAAAAAAAGGAAGCCTGGATGCATTAGACTCTCAGAAAAAAAGAAAAGCGTGAGAGAAACTATGCATTATTCAGGAAGAATCTTTTCTGAATATTCAAGAGCAGACTAAATTTGATTAAGGCCTCAGATAATTGCTGTGAATAATTTTGTTAATAAATAAGCACACACCATACTAGTAGACATTCATTCTGCATAAGATGAAAGGAAGCCGACCTCGGCCATGTTGTAACTCTTGTATTTGGTGCCCTGTTGCCTCCAGTCTTTGAGAACTCTTCCTTAAATTGTCCGCCATGTCAGACTTCCCTGCATCCGTTATTTACCACCCTCAACCCCCCAGGGCTGCTAATTTGTGCCGAAATGTGACATCCAGAACCAAACACAGCTAAAAAAATCTCCAGAGAGGTGCCCCCAAATATGCAACATATTTCGAAGAAATTTGGGACCAGGAGAATGGACCCCATGCTCTCCGAACGATCAGGATAGGAAATAAAGCATAAAGGGTTTGGTGCGTGGAATGTACAACTGCCTTATATTTAGAACATTTGCTTAGAAACTTTACATTGTGAGTGAATGTGGAGCCTCCTTAAATTGCTCATAGTCCCAGCAGTAGAATTTGTTCACAGGGTGGAGCTCTTCCTTCTTTTCTTAACCCTGGTGACCGCTGGGTCTGGGAGCCATCTTTCCCTCTTTCTCCCACTGCTATCACTGGTGACCGAAACGCCAGGAATGGCTTTTAATTCAGCACTGTGGACTCTGATAGCTCTCTTACATTTTAAGAGAAATGACAAAGCATGGGAAGAGAGACGTAGGAATAGGGCTCATTCAGGAGTGAGTGAGCATCTCCCCACGTAACCTCGCCTGATTTGCAGGGGATCTTTGTACCTTGTGGGAGACTCATTTGATTTCATCTCAACCTCCACTGCTTCTTCGGGTTCTCTGCTGATGTGTTGATGCCCCAAATAGCTGTGAAGGCAGGGCTTCTAGACTTTCTGGAGAATACCCATCATTTCTTTGGATGGAAACCCAAAAGATTAAAGTCCATTAAGAAGGCGTCAAAAGATAACAGAGTTTTAATACCCTTATTGTCTAATCTTCTGGCTATTTTATTTATATATACGTATACATATAAATTTTATTTTTATACACACACACGTGTATATATATATATATATATATGTATGCATTTCTCCTGGATGTGAGACCACTCTGATGTGAAACATGTTAAGAAAGAAGCTTCTATATATGCAGAAAGATCACATAAACTTGATTCCTCATAAAATAAGATCTATAAACTTTAGTTCTACTAAATGCCATCATAGTAAGTACCTGAGTTAGAGTCTAAATTATTATAACAATAATTGTGCTTATCAGAATAGTAGTGAACCCTAAGTGACAATCTATATTCTCATAGCCAAGTTTCAGCACTTAAAGCCATGTGGATAAACCCTGCTGTGCATGATGTTCAGTCATGGCACTCAGGTGCCAACCCTTCCATAAATTATGTGATATTAGTCATGGACACCCAAGGGGTGCTATGAAAAACAAAATGGACCACAGCCATGAAAATTTACACACATATTAGTAGACCCTCCAACTTCACCATATCATGGTACTGATACCAGAAATATGCATACACGTCAGGTTTTTTTTAAAAAAAATGAAGTGTCTTCACACCTCAGGTGGCTGTTTCCTAATATTATGGTTCTAACTGGATGCCACCAGATACAGTCAGACACTGACCACTGTTGAAAATTACCTGCAGTGTCTTCACCAACTAACAGCTTCTTTAACCTAACGAGTCATCAAACATAACTGACCTTTAAATTTCCATCTCTATTAAATGAGAATCATTACTTCAAAAGGTTATTAGAATGAAAACAGACATACACACACAAATATAAACACTTTAAAAATTATAATATTCCACACATACATATAAATAGTACTTCTACATCCCTGTTAAAATTCCATGTACAACAGTGGAAATTCAATATAAGTAAGTAGTGCATCCTATTGAGGAAACTTTATCTGAAAAACTAACGGTGGGGGGAACCTTCAAGATGGCTGAGGAGTAAGACGTGGGGATCACCTTCCTCCCCACAAATAAATCAAAACTATATCTACATGTGGAACACCTCCTACAGAACACCTACTGAATGCTGGCGGAAGTCCTCAGACCTTCCAAGAGGCAAGAAACTCCCCACATACCTGGGTAGGGCAAAAGAAAAAAAAAAAAAACAGAGACAAAAGAATAGGGATGGGACCCACACCTCTGGGAGGGAGCTGTGAAGGAGGAAAAGTTTCCACACACTAGGAAGCCCCTTCACTGGCGGGGACGGGGGCTGGACGGAGGGGAAGCTTCAGAGCCACGGAGGAGAGCGCAGCAACAGGGGCGTAGAGGATAAAGTGGAGAGATTCCCGCACAGAGGATCAGTGCCGACCAGCACTCACCAGCCTGAGAGGCTCGCCTGCTCACCCGCCGGGGCACGGGGGGTGGGCTGGGAGCTGAGGCTCAGGCTTCGGAGGTCAGATCCCAGGGAGAGGACTGAGGTTGGCTCCGTGAACACAGCCTGAAGGAGGCTAGTGCGCCACAGCTAGCCGGGAGGGAGTCCGGGAAAAAGTCTGGAACTGCCTGAGAGGCAAGAGACCATCGTTTCAGGGTGTGCGAGGAGAGGGGATTCAGAGCATCACCTAAACGAGCTCCAGAGACGGGCGTGAGCCACGACTATCAGTGCGGACACCAGAGACAGACAAAAAACGCTAAGGCTGCTGCAACCACCAAGAAGCCTGTGTGCAAGCACAGGTCACTAGCCACACCTTCCCTCCCAGGAGCCTGTGCAGCCCACCACTGCCAGAGTCTCGAGATCCAGGGACAACTTCCCTGGGAGAACACACAGCATGCCTCGGGCTGTTGCAATGTCACGCCGGTCTGTGCCACCACAGGCTTGCCCCACATTCCAATTATGACTACCATACCCCTCTCTCTCCCCAGTCTGATACAGCAAGACAGCCCTAATCAGACACTGCTTTAACCCCCTCCAGCATGGGCGGGGAACAGACGCCTGAGGGTGACCCACACACAGAGGCAGGGCCAAAACCAAAGCTGAACCCCAGGAGCTGTGCGAACAAAGAAGAGAAAGGGAAATTTCTCCATGCAGCCTCAAGAGCAGCAGATTAAATCCCCACAATCAAGTTGATGAACCCTGCATCTGTGGAATACCTGAAGAGAAAACGAATGTTCCCAAAATTGAGGCGGTGGACTTCAGGAGCAACCATAGACATGGGGTTTTCTGTCTGCAACTGATTTGATTCTAATTTTCATGTTTAGCTTAGTATAGTTTTTAGTGTTTGTTATCATTGGTGGATTTGTTCATTGGTTTGGTTGCTCTCTTCTTTTTTTAATTTTTTATTATTATTTTTAAATTTTAAATTATTTTTTATTAACTTTTATTTTGTTTTCATTCCTTTTTTTTTCTTCCTTTTCTTCTGAGCCATGTGGCTGACAGGGTCTTGGTGCTCCAGATGAGTGTCAGGCCTGAGCCTCTGAGGTGGGAGAGCTGAGTCCAGGACACTGGATGACCAGAGACCTCCCAGCCCCATGTAATATCAATTGGCTAGAGCTCTCCCAGAGATTTCTGTCTCAACACAAAGACCCAGCTTCACCCAATGGCCAGCAAGCTAGAGTGCTAGATGCCCCAAGCCAAACAACTACCAAGACAGGAACACAACCCCATCCATTAGCAGACAGGCTGCCTAAAATCATACTAAGTTCACAGACACCCCAAAACACACGACCAGACATGTTACTGCCCACGAGAAAGACAAGATCTAGCCTCATCCACTAGAACACAGGCACCAGTCCCCTCCACCAGGAAGCCTACACAACCCACTGAACCAACCTAACCCACTGGAGGCAGACCCCAAAACAAGGGGAACTACAAACATGCAGCCTGTGAAAAGGTGACGCCAAACACAGTAAGTTAAGCAAAATGAGAAGGCAGAGAAATACGCAGCAGATGAAGGAGCAAAGTAAAAAACGCACCAGACCAAACAAATGAAGAGGAAATAGGCAGTCTACCTGAAAAAGAATTCAGAGTAATGATAGGAAAGATGATCCAAAATCTTGGAAATAGAATGGAAAAAATACAACAAATATTTAACAAGGACCTAGAAGAAGTAAAGAGCAAACAAACAATGATGAACAACACAATAAATGAAATTAAAAATTCTCTAGAAGGAATCAATAGAATAACTGAGGCAGAAGAACGGGTAAGTGACCTGGAAGATAAGATAGTGGAAATAACTGCCGCAGAGCAGAATAAAGAAAAAAGAATGAGGGCTTCCCTGGTGGCGCAGTGGTTGAGAGTCCGCCTGCCAACACAGGGGACATGGGCTCATGCCCCGGTCCAGGAAGATCCCACATGCCGCGGAGCGGCTGGGCCCGTGAGCCATGTCCGCTGAGCCTGTGCGTCTGGAGCCTGTGCTCCACAACGGGAGAGGCCACAACAGTGAGAGGCCCACGTACCGCAAAAAAGAAAAAAAAAGTGACATGTACCACAATGTTCATTGTAGCACTATTTACAATAGCCATGACATGGAAGCAACCTAAAAGTCCATCAACAGATGAATGAATAAGAAGATATGGCACATATATACAATGGAATATTACTCAGCCATAAAAAAAAATGAAACTGAGTTATTTGTAGTGAGGTGGATGGACCTAGAGTCTGTCATACAGAGTGAAGTAAGTCAGAAAGAGTAAAACAAATATTGTATGCTAATGCATACATATGGAATCTAAAAAAATGGTTCTGCTGAACCTAGGGGCAGGACAGAAATAATGACGCAGACATAGCAAATGGACTTGAGGACACGGGGAGGGGGAAGGGTAAGCTGGGACAAAGTGAGAGAATAGCGTCGACAGATATACACTACCAAATGTAAAACAGATAGCTAGTGGGAAGCAGCCACATAGCACAGGGAGATCAGCTCGGTGCTCTGTGACCACCTAGAGGGGTGGGATAGGGAGTGTGGGAGGGAGACGCAAGAGGGAGGGGATACGGGGACATATGTATATGTATAGCTGATTCACTTTGTTATACAGCAGAAACTAACACAACACTGTAAAGCAATTATACTTGAATAAAGATGTTAAAAAGAAAAAAAAAACTGAAGGGATTTTGCTAGGCAGGGAATCCTTGAGTGGGAGATCATTCCCTTATAAAAATTTCAAGAGTAACGCTCTAATCATGAGGCTCCAATGTGAAAGGGAAATCTATGATCACGTGTCAGGCATACATGTATTTTAAATGGGATACTGTAAAGGGAGAAATCTTCCCAGTAGAATCATTCATACTTAAGGAACTAATGAGATCATCTGCCAAAGATAATGAATCCATTAGTTGAAAAAGAAATCAAATTGTAACTCTATATCCTATATTTATGCTGTTACATATAAGGATTGAATGAAATATGAACAAAAAATACCTCATCTTATCACCCATGTGTCCAACTGAACCATTTCCAAATTAAATCAAAAATGTGATTGAAATTGTTTCTAGTTTTCATGAGCTCACTGGGAAGAGAAAGGATTTTCTTCAATAGTCTGTTGTAACTCTGTCATTATGCTGTAGTGAGGTATTTGCTAAAACGGCTGCATCTAATGAGTAAACCTTTCCATCTGGAACAGCCAATACAGATACAAACAACCTCATCAGTTTAAAAAAAAATAAACTATTTCACAAAGAAGAATTCTATTTTAAGAAATGTGTCTTAGAACTATACAAAAGGTAGAAAGCACGTGGAGGGGACGACCATCTCTGTCTCTCTTGGTGGAGTTGTTCTATCCATTCCCAGGCTAAGTACATACACACGTGGCCTAAACATTTGCCATGTTGATAATGTGTTGCCTCTGGATGGATTACAAAAAATTCAGTACATGTTCATAACAGAAACATCTGACCACTGCGGCACCCCCCCAAAAAAAACTGCACAAAAGGAATGCTGTTATAACATGTTAACTCTGCCAACCAGAATGAGAAGATAAAAAATATAGATATAAAAACATGCTTATCTTTCTTTTTATTCTGAGAGATTGTTAGTAGGCCCTTAATGTAAAGTGTCATGGTCCATTCAGAAATCCTTGGCACCTCCCACTGCACTTTTACTAACAGATATTCAAGGAAAGCTTTGTTATTTGAATAATTGGTGAAAAATTGCATAATGCTAAAATCTTCTTAACTGCTAATTATTTGGGGTGAGTTCTTGTAAAATATTACCTATTTTCCCTTTACCATGTATCTGTTACTATCTTTCAGCAAATATCCAGGCTGTGATTTGAGTGTCCAAACTGCCTATTTTCCTTCCTTTTTAACTATAGACATTTTTCATTCTGATGAATCAATGAAGCATAGGCTACTCAATTTTTCTTTTTCATGAAGTTGCTTTATTTAGTCTTAGTCTTAGAAATCCAGTCATCGTGATTTCTCTATTTCCCAATACTGTATGCTTCCTAGGTGAAAATTAAATCTAAACATGTGTACAATTGTATAAAAAAAATCATAAGAGTTTAGGTTAGGATTGGATTTCACAGCTCTCATCTTGCTGAAATGTTTTCTAACCAAAGGCTAAATAAATGCTCATTAAAATGGAATCCAGAGAGTTGAATGTGTTAAGGATTTTCAGTGCACATGCTGGCATTCTGGTTTAGAGATCATGGATGAGATAGGGGTGCAGTCTTAGCATGACTGAGCCTCCTGCCAGAAAGTTATCAGTCTTCTGGGGGAGACAATAGCAGGAGCTTTAATTTTTCTTCCTGACTCCTGGGTATAATGTAAAATTAATGTGCATCATGTCAAGGTTATGGCAGGGCACTGCTGTCTGAAAGAGAAAACAGTTTTTGCTCCCCACCCTCCAAACAAAGCAAATTTCTTTGTTATTGTCAATAATGGCAAGCTGGTGAAGGGTATTTCCCAGCACCAATTATGCAGGAGGAAGTTGACAGACCTCTAAAATTCAGTCTGAAAGCAAAGAAAATTGTTTATTCATAAAACAAATATAGCTCCACCTTATCTAACTTTAATGTCATAAGAGGAAATTCAGTCATAAACGTTCATTCAGCAACTTCACTGTGCACAGCATTGTGTCTTAGTATTAACGGGCTATAAAGAACAGAAAAGAAATGGCACCTGCCCTCCCAGTGCTTGAGTTTTAAATCAGTGATTCTTGGACTCTGATCTGATCCAGCAGGCCTCTGACCAACCCAGAAATCCGTATTTTTTTCAAGAAACTCCCACATAACTTGAAAATAAATGGTTGACAGAGAATGATAGTTCTACCAAAAAAAGGTGGGGAAAATTTAACACCAACAACATATCCCATTTGCTGTCATCATCCAACTCTTCTGAGAGGTCTAACCTCATATACAAACCCACAGGTAGACACATCCTAGCATTTGCATGATAAGGTGATGTGTTCTTTGGGGGATAGAATACAGGGTTAACATTTTCTTAGTGGAAAAGATTTTAAAAGTTTTTTCCCTCTAAGAATGATAGAAAGGAAGAACCAAAAACAAATAAATGTCTGTTGAACAAATTTTAAAAGAATTAAATGAAAGAAAGTGGGTTATAAAGATAAAATTAAGGCAAAACATGGGACTTCCCTGGTGGCTCAGTGGTTAAGAATCCTCCTGCCAATGCAAGGGACACAGGTTTGAGCACTGGTCTGGGAAGATCCCACATGCCGTGAAGCAACTAAGCCCATGTGCCTAACTATTGAGCCTGAGCTCTAGAGCCCATGAGCCACAACTACTGAGCCCACGCACCACAACTACTGAAGCCCACATGCCTAGAGCCCATGCTCCACAACAAGAGAAGCCACCGCAATGAGAAGCCCACTCACCACAACGAAGAGTAGCCCCCACTCTCCACAACTAGAGAAAGCCTGTGCACAGCAATGAAGACCCAACACAGCCAAAAAATAAAATAAAATAAAACCTGAAGAGTCATGCAATATAAATAAATTTTAAAAACTAAGGCACAACAGTTGATATAAAACCAGTGTCCAAACTAACTTTTCTTAGCAGAGGTGAAGGCCAAAGGACAATATGCTGTTACCTGATTTAAAATGTTGCAAAATGAATATAGATCCCTTTTCCACAACATATTAAATGCAAATCCAAGTAGTCCTCCAAAGGTAAATTGATTTTAACTGTGTCTACATTTTCTCTACTTCTCTCTTCAGAGACCAATAACGTGTAGTATTACATGTGGATTAGGCATAATACTAGAGCTTTGTGCAGAAGACAGACCTCTAGGAATATGACATGGAAGAGCCTGCTTGATGTTTACCTAACTTTTTGAGAAAACTAGAATAGAAGAAGGAGGCATAAAATTGAGCTTAAATAATTAGCACAACATATTAATAGGGAAAAGTCAGGGTAATTTTGAGAGCTCCCTCACCTTGCCACCTTACATGTGCTAGGTGCTCAGGCTACAGATATTGGGGGAATCCCTTTTAGGGTCATTCTATCTTGCCTCCATATGGCAGCAGGATGGACGGGTCTCCTTGGGCTGCCATTACAAAATACCACAGACTGTTGTTTCAACACTTACTTTCATAGAGTACCGGGTGCTAGAAGTCCGTGTTTAAGGTGCCAGCAAACTAGGTTTCTGGTGAAGACTCTCTTTCTGGCTTGTAAATGGCTATCTTCTCACTGTGTCTCCAAATTCCTTTCTTCTGTGAGTGCTCAAAGAGAGACTGAGCTCTGATGTCTCTTCCTCTTCTTATAAGGACACCAGTTCCATCATACCTAAGGACCCCACCCTTATGACCTCTTTTAATCTTAATTACCTCCACGAAGACCCTGTCTCCAAATGCAGTCACAAAATATGCATTTTGAGGGGGACATAATTCAGTCCATAACAGGGTTGGGGAACCCCCGGACAAGACCACATGTAGCCCATGGGCCACTTGTGCATGAGCTAGACCAAGGTGCCCCTTCCTCTCCGCAGATGAGGTCCTAGTGTGGTTTATGAATGTGGGTAGCCACCGGATGTGTGGAGTAGGTCACAGACTCAATTCCAGCCCTTAATTACCCTCTTGCTCACGAGTTCTCTACAGAGCACTGAAACGGAGCAGAACCCTGTGAGGCCCTTCCAGGTACAAATCCTTTCCGTGTCCCCTCTTCTTGTTTGTAGGAAATAGGCTTCATTCAGACTCCTTGACCTTCCCTGAGTTCCAAAGGGCAGATTCAAATAGTTGCCCATCAGGGAAGGGAAGGAATGCAGAAACAAAGGAGGAGTAGTCAAGAAATGATACTGCAGCATGGGGCATGGTCCTAGTTCCTCCTCAAGAAATATACATAACAATAACTTTGAGTTCTTCTGTAAGAACTAAGGCCCCACCCCGGTGGAGGATGGTAACTTCAGGCTAAGCACAAGATTCCTGGAACACCACCCTCTTGCCTCACCACCAACCAATCAGAAGAAAGTCTGCACACAGGGGAAGATAATGAAGACTCTCACCCCCTCCCCAAATGATTCTCCTTTAAAAACTTTCATGGTCAAGCTGAATCTTCAGAGTTGCTTTTTGGACATGAGTCTGCCTTCTCCCAAGGTTACTGGGCTCCTGAATAAAGAAACCTTTCCTTTCCAACCAACACTTGTCTTTTGAGTATTAGCTTTCAAGCAGCAAGCAGCTGAACCTGAGTTTGGCAACAGTACAACTTATACAACCAAAAGCAGATCTGAAGAATCTAAAGAGGAACCTGAGGCACCTTGGGACATCAGGAATAACAAATGGGGCCTTCAGCAAAAGAGAGTAAGAGGCCAACATTCAAACACGGATACAACGTAAACCCATCCTAATACGTCTTACTTCCATGTTAGACAACTACTAGGTAATCTGGTATTGTAGACCTGGAACTCAGATGACAGCCTTCTTAGGTTCAAGCACCCTGATGTAGACCTTCAGGAAATGCAGGCACTTCCATGACACAGACAAGAGTCTATCTGGGATCCAAGCCAAGTACAAATATATTCTTAGATCATGAAAGCACAGAGGTGCCTCCTAGTGAAGATTAACCTAGCCCCCAAGAAACCCTTGGCCATGAAAAGTACTGGGGGTCAGGCTTGACTTCCTGGACTGCCCTGGCTGCAGTCTCCTTGAGGAAGGGCAATAATGTTCTATGGATAAGACCCCAGATTCCAAGGCCAAGATACCTGGATTGGAACTCTGGACCTGCCCCTTGTGGGCTGTATGACCTTGGGCAAGTTACTTAACTTCCTACGCTTCATTTCTTTCATGTGTAAAATGGTCACAAGTATACTACTTCAAAGGTTGACTGTGGGGATTAAGTAAATTGGTACCTGTACATAATCCCTCATCCAAAATTCTCAAACCAAACAGCTGAAAACCTAAAGAACTGACAAACTTACTTGGCAGCAAAACTTGATCTAAACTGAAATTAGGCTATGTATAATCTTTGTTTATTCTACAGAGTGCTAATATTCCTTTTTCTGCTATAAAAAGATGAAAATATTAGATTACAGAGAGCTACCTCAGACTCAGTTTGGGGTATAAAGTTATGTTTGGTATACAGACCTTTCTAAAATAGAAAAATAAAAAATTGAACCCAAGGATTATAGGAAAGGCTTATGGACGTAGAATAGTAATTAGCACTTGGCAATCTATTTAAGTGTCAGTTTTGAAAAGTCTGTCCTGTGACTAGGTGTTCTGCAAATAAAAAAGGGAGAGCAGTGACTCTATCTACTGCACAGACTTAAACTTCAAACTATAGAATCATAGGATAATAGAGCTAGAAGCAGCCTGAGTGATGACTTATTCCAGTCACACATTTGTAGATCTGAAAAACAGAAATTGCACTTCCAGCCACAAAGCAGTAACAGGGACCAGATTCACCCTCCCACCTGAAATAACCAAAAAAAACATATAACAATAGTTTTCACAGGACTTTAGTCAATGAAAAACAGTGATTCCCTCAGAGATGGGAAACAAACAAGAGAAACCCTATGACTGCCATAGCTTATTGCCTTGGGAGAGTTTCCAGGCTGTGGCGCAAGGAGGGGAAACCCAAGCAAAGCCCAGTAGAGTTCCTGAGTTGTGGATATGAAGCTACGAGACCAGACAGACCAAGGCAGCTAAAGTCTGCAAACCAGAGTACCAGACAGAAGAGAGGTCCATAGAGTCTGAACTTTGGAGATCAACAGAGGGTACCCTGGAGTATTCAACTAGTACTATCCATACATGCATATGAAGAAACTGTCCAAGGCCTGGGAAAGGAACACCCAAAAAGAGTAAGAGGGAACAGTACTCAGCACTCACAAAGGACTGGGAACGGTGCCAGTTCCCATGAGCCAGAGTGGAAAAAAGAATCCAGATTTATGGGGCACCGGGTAGAGTATACAGCAGGGTCTTTTTTCAATACTGGGGAATAATTAATCCTAGACTAAGCATTGCTCTGGTCCTGTCTAAAATACCTTAAAAGCAAGACCCAAAAGGCTGAAGCTGTTTCCAAGCAGCTTAAATGAGTCCCAGAACAAAGTTCAAGAATATCAACTGGAATATGAAATATCCCCACCAACAAAATAAAAATCACAACGTCTGGCATCCAATACAAAAGTATCAGGTATATAAAGAAATATGACCCATAATAATAAGAAAAAGAAATCAATCAAAAGTGACACATACTTTTCCCTATTCCTCCCACTATGTATAACTAAAACTCTGGACATTATGTATAAAACAAACATAAGAAGACTCTGAAAGGCAGAGAGAAGAAAGTAGGGAACTAAGAACCCAAGACACAATGTGGTGGTGACTTCCTTGGGTTTTCTTTTTGCCTCACACATCCCAGATTTGGTGCTGAACAAGCACACAAGCCAAATATATCAATATCTGCAGACAGAAAAATCCTCAGCAAGACTCTTCTTTCTAGCCAAAGAACCATGAGAGGGGCAGCATAACAAGACAGAAAACTTGAGACAACCACCTCTCCACTCCAGCCAGACATTCAAAAATAAGAACCGCAGCCCCACGCCATCCACAACAGCTAAGGGCCAGTGGGGAGCCCGAGTTTCCACCCTATGAGTCCCTAATGGGGCACCACAACACCCCTACTGGGGTCATGTCAGAAAAGACCAAGGAGGGAGCCAGGTGTTTCCATCCCCACTAACTAGTAACAAGTCTCCCCTCCCCATGATGTCACCAGAGACCAAGTGGGAAGATAAAACTCCTACCCCTACCCTAATGAAGCTGTGTCGCCCCTCACCCTGCCCTAGTGATGTGAAAGAAAGCTATATAAAATGGAAAGTTTAAATAAGATCCAGAGTCTAATAACATAATACAAAAACATCCAGGTTTCAATTGAAAATCACTCATCACACCGAGACCCAGGAAAATCCAAACACAATGAAAAATGTCAGTCAACAGATGCCAACATTGAGGTAACAGAGATGTTAAAATTTTCTGGCAAAAATTTTAAACCAGCCCTGATAAAATGCTTTGTCTAAGAGCAATTAAGAACATGCTTAAAACAAAGGAAAAAAACAGAAAGCTTCAGGAAAAAAAAAAAAATAGAAAATTCCAGCAAGCAGAAGATATAAAGAAGAACCAAATAGAAATTTAGAGCTGAAACATACAATAATGTAATAAAAGCTCAGTAAATGGGCTCAACAGCAAAATGGAGTGGACTTAGAAAAGAACCTTGTGAACTGGAAGACAGAACAACTGAAATGATCCACTCTGAGCCACAGAGAGAAAACAGACTGAAAAGTAAAAATGAAGAGAGCCTCAGTGACTTGTGTCACTGAGTCCCAGAAGGAGAGGAGAAAGAGGGCAAGACTGAAAAAGTGCTCAAAAAATAAAATAAAATAAAAAATAATGGCGAAAACTTATGAAATCTGGCAAAACACATGAACACACAGATTCAAGAAGCAGAGTGAACTCCAAACAAGATAAAACCAAACATCATAATTAAACTTCTGAAAAATAGAGACAAAAATTCTTGAAAGAAACCAGAGAAAAATAACATCTATAAGGGACAACTATTCGATGACAGCAGGTTTCTCATCATAAACCACTGAAGCCAGAAGGAAGTGGCAAAGTATTTTTCAAGTGCTGAAAGAAAATACCTGTCAACCTAGAATCCTATACCCGGTAAAATATTCCACAAGAAAGAAAATAAAATAAAAGCATTCAGGTGAAGGAAAACTAGGATAATTTGTCACCAACAGACGTGCCCTAAAAGAACGACTTAAAGAAATTCATTAAACAAAAAGAAACAATAAAAGACAGAAGCTTGGAACATCAGAAAGGAAGAAAGAACACAGTAAGCAAAAATATGGATAAATACAAGAGATTTTGCTTCTCCTCCTGAGTTTTCTAAAGTGTGTTTCATGGCTAAAGCAAAAATCATAACATTGTTTGATGTGGTTCTAAATATAGAGAGAGGAAATATTTAAGACAATTATATTCTAAATGGGGGAAAGTAGAGTGGCATAAAGGGAGGTAAGATTTCTATACTTCACCCCAAATGATAAAATATCAGTACCAGTAGACTGCAATAAGATACAGATAGATAGATAAAGATATAGATATAGATGGATATCTATCTATGAGACCACCAAAATAGCCAAAGAGATGCACTCAAAAACATAAATAACTCCAAAACAAAATTCTTAGAAATGTTCCTATAACCCACAAAAAGGCAGGAAAAGGAAAGAAGAGAAATGAAACATAGAGAACAAATAAAAACAAAATATAAATGGCAGACTGAAGCCCTAACATATCAGTAATTACATTAAATTTAAATACGTTAATTAAAAGAGATTGGCAGAGTAGATTGTTTTTAAAAATCAACCAACTATATGCTGTCTATAAGAAAATCACTACAAATGTAGTGACACAGGCTGTAAGTAAAAAGACAGAAAAAAATATAACATTAGTAAAAACAAAGCAAGAATGGATATATTAAGATTAAATAAAGTACACTTCAGAGCAAAAAACAACAAAAATCACCAGCCCCAATTAGAACATTATATAATGATGAAAGGGGTCAACAGACCAAGATGACATAGCAATCTTAAATGTGTATGCACCAAGCAACAGAGTTACAAAATATATAAGCAAAACTGGTAAAACCGAGAGGGGAAATAGACAAATCCACATTGACTATTTCAACATTACTCTCCCAACAATTGACAGAGCAGCTACACAGAAAACCAGCAAGAATACAAATTCAACACCACCAACCAAAAGGATCAATCAACAACTTTATAGAGCAGTACACCTCACAAAAGCAGATTACATATGCTTTCCAAATATCCATGGAATGTATATACCAAGATAGACCATACCCTGGTCCACAAATATAAAAGAACTGAAATTGTGAAGTGACTATTCTCCAACCACCAAAAAATAAAACTTGAAATCAATAACACAGAAATAATTTTTAAATCTTCAAACATTTAGAAACTGAACAACACACTTCTAAATAATTCATGGGTCAAATAGGAAAACTAAAGGGAAATTTAAAAAACCTGAAATGGGTAAATTATACTTTTTTCTTATCATTTAAATCTTTGTAGCAGATAATTGTTTAAACAAAAATGAAAATAATGTAGTGGGATTTATAACATATGTAAAAGTAAATTAGACATAAACCACAGCAAGACCTTTTTTGATCCATCTCCTAGAGTAGTGAAAATAAAAACAAAAATAAACAAATTAAAATTAAAAGCTTTTGCACAGCAAAGAAAACACTACACAAAACAAAAAGACAACCCTCCGAATGGGAGAAAATACTTGTAAACAAAGCAACCAAGGGATTAATATACAAAATATACAAACAGCTCATGCAGCTCAATATCAAAAAAACAACCCAATCAAAAAATGGGCAGACCTAAATTGACATTTCTCCAAAGAAGAGAAATACATACAGATGGCCAAAAAGTACATGAAAAGATGGCCAAAAAGCACATGAAAAGATGCTCAACATCACTAATCATTAGAGAAATGCAAATCAAAACTACAGTGAGGTATCACCTCACACCAGCCAGAGTGGACACCATCAAAAAGTCTACAAACAATAAATGCTGGAGAGGGTGTGGAGAAAAGGGAACCCTCATACACTGTTGGTGGGAATGTAAATTGGTAGAGCCACTATGGAGAACAGTATGGAGGTTCCTTAAAAAACTAAAAATAGAACTACCATATGACCCAGCAATCCCACTACTGGGCATATACCCAGAGAAAACGGTAATTCAAAAAGATACATGCACCCCAATGTTCATTGCAACACTATATACAATAGCCAGGACATGGAAGCAACCTAAATGCCCATCAACAGAGGAGTGGATAAAGAAAATGTGGTACATGTATACAATGGAGTATTACTCAGCCATAAAAAAGAACAAAATAATGACATTTGCAGCAACATGGATAGACCTTGTCTAGAGATTGTCATAGAGATTGTCATACTAAGTGAGGTAAGTCAGACACTGAAAGACAAATATCATATGACATCACTTATATGTGGAATCTAAAAAAAAATTGGTACTAATGAACTTATTTACAAAACAGAAGTAGAGTCACAGATGTAGAAAACAAACTTACGGTTACCAGGGGATGGGGAGGGAAGGAATAAATTGGGACACTGGGACTGACATATACACTCTACTATATATGAAATAGATAACTAATAAGAACCTGCTGTATACCACAGGGAACTCTACTCAATGAGAAAAAAAAACTGAAAATGAGTCTATGTGTATATATATACATATATATATATGTATAACTGATTCACTTTGCTGTACAACTGAAAGTAACACAACACTGTAAATCGACTATACTCCAATAAAAATTTTTTTAAAAACCTAAAAAAACAAAAAAATAAGGAACAAGGAATATAAAAAGAAAAAAAAAAAAGACATGTCCAAAATAGGCAAGTCTGTAGCGACAGAAAATAGATAGTAGATTAGTAGTTGCGTAGGGCCAGAGGGCATGGGGGGACTAGGAGGTAATAACTAAAGGTTACAGGGTTTCTTTTTAACAGAATGGAAATGTTCCAAAATTGACCGTGGCAATAGTTGTACAACTTTGTGAATATACAAAAACCTATTGGATTGTACACTTAAGTGGTTGAATCTAATGTTATGTGAACTATATCTCACTAAAGCTGTTTCAAACCAACCACCCAAAAAAAAAAAAAGTAAACTATATGACAAAAATAGCACAAAGGTTGGGACAAGAGCAATCAAAGTGTGCTATTGCATACAAGTGATATATACACCAATACGGATGAATCTCAAAATAACTGTGCTGAATAAAGTCAGACCAAAAAAAGAGTACATATTATATGAGTCCATTTATATAAAACTTTAGAAAATATAAACTAAAGTGTAGAGTCAGATTAGTGGCTGCTTGAGGATGAAGAGAGGACAAGGAGGACGCGGGGGAGATTACAAAAGGGCACAAAGAAATTTATGGAAATGATGGACATGCTTATTACTTTAATTGTGGCAGTAGTGTCACAGGTGTACACATATGTCAAAACTTACAAACTTAAATACTTTAAATTTGTGCAGTTTTTGTATGTCAATTCTGCAATACAAAATGTTTTAAGACTATAAAAATGAAATACAGAAATCATCAGAGGTCACATAATTTTATACTTTTATATGTATTTGCTTACTCGCTGTTTTCTTGAGCAATTACAGCTTTTGTTGACTTTAAAATACTTCTGTATTTGCTTGCAGAGATATTTGTTTTTATACTTCCCTATAATTAGATTATAATCTCTGTGGCTCCTCTAAGTATGTGCAAAGGCTGTAGACATGGAAAATGGGCAAAGCCAAGACAGAGCGTAAACAAACTAAATGCCGCCAGGGATCAACTTCAGCTGCACATTCTTTGGCTGTTATTTTTAGTAAGTGAAATTAATGTGAATATTGAAGTGTCTCTGTCTGTGAATGAGGATCTCCAATGTGGATGTGAAACTTTCATCCAGTGCCAAATACCAAAGTGGGAACTGGCTTCCCAAAGTTGTTTTTACTTGTAAGATTTCAAGTAGATATATTTCTATGGTTGTTAAATATCAGCTTCTGGGCATCCTGCCATAATTTTAAGACAGCTGAGAAAAGTGATTCTTAAAGTGTGTGGTCCACAGCCTATTGGAAATTTTCAAAGGGCTTCCAGTTGATTCATAAATGCATCGAAAGGACAAATCACAGGACACTGTCGGCACTTAAGTGTTTTTTCTCAACTGCAGGTTTAGATCTATGTTACAAGTGACAAAAGTCAACAGTCTCTTCTCCTATAGCATTCATTTAACAAAAACTCAAACTGGATATTAAGAGGCTGATTAATTATGAGTAGGCACTTCTGCAGTTTTTCCTCAAAGTGTTCTGCAAACCAACTGTACCAGAACCATCTGGGAAAGTTGTAAAAAATTCAAGTGCAGACTCCTGCCTCCCACCCAAATCTACTGGACTGGATACATTAGAGACGAGAGCAGGAATCTTCATGCTTGACAAACATCCTAATGCTTCTTATGTATACCGAGATTTGAATGCTACAGTTTTCCCCATTTGGATCTAGCCCCACTTGAGTAGCAAAATATATTTCATGACATTTAGAACACACTACCACCTTGTTTTACTGCAGACTGCTTTGTTGTCAACAACTTATCTTATTCTTCTGTTTATCTCTGTGTTGAACTGAGCTACAAGCAGAACTATAAGGTCAAATTCAAAGATGACCGAGAAAACCCAGCGACTTCCAAGAAGTGGTATGAAGGATAAATGAGGAAGCTTCTGGGTGTGTGTGTTGTCTGTTTTGAGGAACAAAAATATTACTTTTAGATGGCGATAACGAAATTCACTTCTAGTGAACAAAATAATTATTGAAGGCATCACAGTGGAAAAAAATGTAGTGATCATAAGCCTGAACCCCCCTAATTTGTCACTGGAAACAACTGTTCTTATAATGTAATGTTTGTTTATGTGAGAAATTTAGTAACACAATTCTAACAGAACAAATTTTCTGTCAGAAAAGTTGCACAGAAAAGTTTTCAAAGATTACCGAGCTTTTATGGACCTAAAACTGTGAGGACTAAAGGGCCAGGGAGGTGGAAATAACCAAGATCAAGGAATGTGGCTGTACCTGGCCAACCGTCTAGAAATAATTTCAATTTTCATACTCAGAGTTTCTCATTCATAAGAAATTAAATTAGCCCTGTAATAACCTAATAGGTATTTACAGCCGTAGGTTAATAACTGTAGGTTAAATACAAATGTTGGGCTCCCTGGTCTACTAAACCAAGAGACGGTGTAGACGCTACAAATAGACAAAGGCCATGTTTAAAAAACAGCTGAATCAAAATACACGGTTGTAATGGAGCACATCTTCAGCACAAGGAGAAAGTGGATAAGGTCACAGTGTGTCCTTTCAGTGTCAGAGTGGATTACACCTCCAACACCCCTTTATCTGCTGACTCACTAACATACCACAGCCGGTTAGGGGAGAAGAGCTGGTGAGTCTGAAGGGAATAATCCTGGTTTGGGGAGCTTAGACTGTATCCAGCTTGGGTCTCAATCTGTGAGCCTCCAATACTATTTACTTCTATGGTGTTAACAAGTAAGCCACAAGTGGCCCCTGCCTTATTGAGTTATGTCTGCCAGGAAAGACAAGACAAGACAAGACAAGCCTTGGTAGGAGAGTAAAGCCTAGGCTGTGAGTTAATAATGGCAGGCTGTTTCTCTGTGATATTGACTAAGCGCTTCACGTCCATGTTGTAAATCAGAAGAGGAAGCTTAGAGGCACTGGGAAGCCAAGTAAAACAAAATGTATTTACTGTGATTTAAAGAAGTCATAGAAAGAAGCCACACAGTAGATATGGGAAGGTCACACAAACAGAAATTGCTGGTATATGAGCCTCCTACAATAGTCCAGACTCTTCTTATTCTGTACACTACGTGTCCCCTCCTCATCTCTAGAAGATTTGGGGAGTTCACATGAAAAGATGTCACATTCAAGGGAAGTCTTCACCACCATCCCTTTCCATGTCAAAATTTATGTCTACCCCAAATTCAGCTACTTTCCTGAAGCCATACTTCCTCCACACAATCAGCAGAATTACTCTCTGCCTCTGTTTTATTCGTAATAGACTTCTGACCTCTTCTATAGCACATACACATTTCATGGTTAAGGTTTTGCCTGTCTGTCCCCTTTGATTAAGCCCCTAAAGATAAGGTTCATATCTGATGATCGTTCTACCATCCACAGCACAAAGCACGTGATCTTGCACAGAACTGCCATTTTATAACATCTAGTCAATTGGGTTTAAAAGAGTTATAAAAATGATCTCAGAATTTCCAGAGCAAATACACTTAGCCAGATAAAATAATGCATATTTTGTCTGATTTTTAAAATTCATAGAAACATCCACAGAAGTAGATATTAGATTTACCCAATTTCAGCATGGATCTACCCGGATTGGACGTTCAGCTAATGCCGACTACACAGTGCTGTTGCTATATTTAAATGTATCTGAAATTCATGATCCAAGAGCATCATCTTCTTCACCCTGAGTGTTGGGAATATACTATATATTACTTTATAACTATATACAGAGACCATAATGTCTTTTTACAATCACTGTCTTCTTTTTGCAATTCTTCCATTTTGACTCATAGCTAGGAAGTGTTTGATGGAATAATTTGAGTTTAGATAAACAGTCTTAATTGATGCTTAATCTCCAAATGATCAGAGATCTATTCAAAGGCCTACCGTTCTACCACATTGTAGTGATAGGAATGCATAATTAAACATCTGTCCCTAAACAGATACATTAAGAAAATAGAAATAGATACAAATATTTTGAAAACTTGATAAAAATCAATTTATATAGGGAAACACTTACATAATACCATTATTGTAATCAGCTTTAAGATAGTGAAATCTTTTGATCCCTTCCTTCAAAATCAGCTAAATACATAAACTTAGTTAAATTCAAATTGGTTTTCATTCTACAGCAACCTATGTCTTAAACATATACATAAGTGTATAAAGTATACCTGCCCTGTAAATAATTTACCTCCGGGGAAGTTCTACTTATTATTTTCCTCTAATGTAAAGATCAGCTAGACAATTTAGAGGTCAATAGTGAGCATTTGGTAATTCAGGAATGATTAAGAGTATTTTCAGCTATAATTTCAAAAACTGGAAACTGCTAGGATCTAGGGAGCAATTTTATCGGCCATTAAAATATTCTTAAGCTGTAGAATAACATACAATCCCTTTACTGATGAGCAGAGCTATTACTGGTCAGCTTAATTTTAAACAAATTTAAATATATTAATTTTCCTAATAAATATTTAATTGTGTATGCTGACGACAGGAAAGTAATTCTGCAGATTGGAGTTATCTTAAGGTAATCAAAGCCTCAGGAGGACTGAGGAATTGTGACTGTGGCTACTTCTTATAACCTGGGGTTGCAATTTATTTTTCATAACACAAAAAGCCTGTTTTCCTCCTAAGCAAGGCACATGGTAAATTCAACAATTCTAGTTCAATTCCACAAACATTTATTAAGCATGTTCTACAAGAGGAGTCAGCATCACACAAAGGTTAACAGTGTGACCTTGGGAGCTACCTGCCGGGTTGAATCCTCGCTTTACCACTTCACACCTGGGTGCCTGTTAAAGTTACTGAACAGCTCTGTGCCTCAGTTTCCGCATCTGCAAAATGGGGATGATAATAACAGTACCCACTCAAAGGATAAAATAAGTTTAAACAAAATGATGTGCATGAAGTTCTTTAAAAATTCCTGATGTAGGAAGTGCCTAATAAATTGTATGAGTCTGGACTCTCAAGAGAAAAAAAAACTATAGCTATAGATATCCATTTAGATATATATAGGGAGAGAGGGAGAGAGAGAGCAATGGACATTTATTATGAAGGCTCATGTGATTACGGAAGCTGAGAAGTTCCACGATCTGCCATCTGCAAGCTGGGAACCTAAGAAAGCCAGTGGTGTGATTCAGTACAAGGCTGAGGACTGATAACCAGGGGAGCCGATGGTATAAACCACAGTCCAAGGGCAGGATAAGATGAGATACCTAGTTCAAGCAGTGAGGCAGGAAAAAAGGGGTAGATTCCTCCTTCCTCCACCTTTTGATCTATTCAGGCCCTCAATGGATTGGATGATACCCACACACTTTGGAAAGGGCCATCTACTTTACTAAATCCACCAATTCAAATGCTAATCTCATCCAGAAACACCTTCCCAGACACACCCAGAAATAACGTTTAATCTGGGCACCCCATGCCTTATTCAAGTTGACACACAAAATTAATCATCACATCAGTGTTAGCTGCTGAGGTGTACAAGGCACTATGTTTGGTGCTGGGATAAGGCATGAATACAACACAGTCTCCTCTCATAAAACAAGGCAGTTCTGCAAAGCTCCGGCTAACAGTCATCATTCTGGCCTTCTCCGTAATTCCAACTGGGAGCATTCTGAGGTGGAATACTAGGAGGAAACCATGAGAGACCTTCATTTCAAACTTCCAACATACCTCATTGGCATACTGATAGAGTTACTAAAAACTAAGGAGAGTCTGGTCTTGAGAAAAGAGCTAATTTGAATGAAAGCCCAAGGAGAAATAACTTTCCTTCTGTTGATGTTCACCAGCCCTCCAGAGAAAGATGTTCCCTGGGAATTGCTTTGTCTGACCTGTTGCTGTTTTAATTGGTTTTCACGTATTGTTGGTCTCTCTTACCAGAAAACATTAATTCTTTTCTGGTCCCTTTCCACTTGAGATAAAATTTAAATTTATACGGTCAAATTAAAAGATCAATACACATTTCCAGACCAGCATATCCTCTTATTTTAAAAAGCCTCTTTTTAAGAATTGAGTGGCTTGGTTGAGTGGACCCCTACTGTTTTTAAGAGTCTATTTGGATTTGAAATGACCCTGGGGGGCCACAGCAGGTAGATGGGGAACATCCAGCATTACTTGGGAATTTTTGGAAATTCTGCTTTTTCCCCTCTGTATCTCAATAACCTTTGTTCTCTTGGCGAGAGAAATCCAAATGTAGTTGGCTTGCACAAACAAAAGAAATTTCTTGGCTCCCATTAAAGCCAAGAACAAAAACATCCTGAGGTAAATTGAATTCAGGGGCAGCTGGACCAGAATTCAGTAAGTATCATTAGAGTTCCATCTTGGCATGTGTGATGTCTCCTATCAGCCCAAGAGGCCCAACCTGCTGGCTGTGTAACTGCTGCAGGAAGACAGCATGCGCACCTCTCTGTCTGCACCATCTCCCTTCTCTTGGGCTGTACGCCCAGCCCTGAACTAATCTCTGTGTCCAGGGGGCTGGAGTACAAGTCATCTGCCCACCCTGAGAGCTGCACTAGAGTGTAGTAGATAAAAGCCAAAGTCTGGCAACACATTACCCAGGTTTGGATCTCAGTTCCACCACTTAACAGGTGAGTGACATTAGACAAATTGTTTAGTCAACCTGTGCCTCGGTTTCCTCGTCCAGAGAATGGAGCCGATTAAGTGTCCCTATCATCATTTTGTTGCGCAAATAGCTAAATGAATACATGTAACAAATGCGTAAGAATAGAAGGCATTTAGAACAGTGCCTGATGTCTAGTAACCACTCAGCAAGCATCAGCAGTGCTGCCAAGTGGCAGGAAGAGGAGGAGGAAGAGAAGAAGCAGCAGGAATCAGCTACTGATGTCGCCAGCAGAAGCATATGGAGTAGAGGAAGAACAGTCTTAAAAGGATAGGGAGGGTGGGAGGGAGACGCAAGAGGGAGGAGATATGGGGATATATGTATATGTATAGCTGATTCACTTTGTTATAAAGCAGAAACTAACACACCATTGTAAAGCAATTACACTCTAATAAAACATGTTAAAAAAAAAAAAAAGGAACTGGTTCAAGGCAAAACAAACAAATAATCCCCCCAGACTGGAAGGTATTTGTCTCTAGTCCCTCCATCAAGCTGTTAGCCTCTGCTCTGTTCCCCAATAGACTCCCACATAGTTTGGGTGCTGTAAGACACCGTCTAGACTTCAGCGAGTAAATCCTCGTGCATGTCCTGCCTTGGTGTTATAAATACAAATATGTTGCTGCTGTGCTTTTTAAAAACATAGAACTTTTACATGGTAAAGGTATGGTTTAAGGCTCCTCCAAGCAATTTTCAATTTGTAAATTTCATCGCTATAAATACCACTCCAGAAATGATGCTAACCATGATTGTGTGGCAGGGTGGGAAAAATAACTACGTTAGATACATCTTTTAAAAAATCATGTTACTCACTAAAAACCTTTTACCGACAGAAAATGGACTGCACGTTAGTTGTGCATGCAGAGAGAAAGGATGTGGAAGACACAAGGAAGCAAGAAAGGAAAGAGAGAACCAAAATAAACCCTCTCCTGTGTGGAGCGTTGAAAATGTGGCACTAACAAAGACTTCCCATTTCACATAGAATAAGCGCTGGCAGAGGCAGCATGCAGGGCTGTGGGTGTACTCAGCTGTGCAGTGCTGATTATAGAAGATGAAAGGGCTTGGCAATTTATTTCATCTCACACTGAAGCACTGCTGACAACTGAAAGTGAGGACAGAAGGATTCATTTGTTCAACTTCTGTTTTAAAAAGCAGACTTCAAATGATACCACAGAGAAAAAAAAGGAAATGCTGTGGTGTAATAAAATGTCTTCTTTTTAAAAATACACTAACTGCAGCATTTGTATTTTGTAGATGGGTTTGGAAGGAAAAGGGGTTGGCTTTGTGTGTGTGTGTGTGGTTCTTATCAATTCCAGGGAACAAAATGTACATACATAGAATCAACTACTAATCAGATAGGGCAAGTTAACCTAATTTGACCAAAACACTCATGTCTATTCATCCCTGAATCCAAAGATGGGTCAGAATAAAAAAAAAAACAAAAACCCTGTAGCATTTAGAAAATTGAAAATGAAATGATTTTATGCAGGATCTTTATGCTAAAGTTGAATAAATATATACGACATGATAGAGAATATATCTTAAATTTCATAATGTTGGTCTTTTAAAATTGTTTGCAGATCCAGATTTTCTTCATTTACCTATATTATTTTGTTTGCTTGAAACTCTGGAAGAAAAGGTTCAACTTCCTTTTAAATAAAATGTGGTATTACTTTTCATCAACATATTAGTGTTTGACAAGGAGAAATATTTTTCAGTTCAAAGACTCATATAAATTATTATGAAATCTAATCCACCTAGCAAAGTGGTCTTATCCCAAAAGATTTATAAAGATGGGTAATATCCCATACTGGTAGCACATTAGTTATTTATGATTAATACACAAGAACAGATCCAAATGTTAATGGCAAAAATAAAGAAATACATTCTGACTGTAATCATTAATATTAAACTAAAACATCAGTAAAAAGAGCACATCATTCTTAAGCAATTTAGTTAAATGATTGATTTTTTTCTTTGTAACTTATATTAGAAATTTCCACTGTGTTTTCAATGTAGGGCTGTGTTCTAATTCCAAGAAATGAGCAAAGCAATAGAAATGGAAAGGATTATGGCTAAAATAAAATTCACTAGCTTCCTTAGCCTCTTAAAACAATTATATTAAAGAGTTATTTTTTTCAAAAAATATTTTTGGAGCACTCACTGTATGCCAGGCACCGTTTTGGGGACTAGGAATAATAGTGTTTACCAAAAGCTCTATCTGTTATGGAGGGCAAATGTGTGAGGCTATGCAGGCTTACAATGCCCTTCTCCAGAGGCACCATTCACAGAGACCACAATGCAACAAGGCCACCTGAACTGTGCAATGCACAGCCTGCTTCTACTCTAATACATAGAGGGAGACAGAAAATGTACAAGTAAGCTAACACATAATTTAGATCAGAACTACGAGTTAGATAAGAAAAACACAGACTGATTGTGTGTAGGAAGAAGAGCCATATATGGGGATTTCAGGGAAGGTCTCACCAAAACCAGACAAAGACATTACAAAGAAAGAAAATTTCAGGCCAGTATCTCTGATGAATATAGATGCAAAAATCCTCAACAAGATATTAGCAAACCAAATTCAATAATACATAAAAAGGATCACACACCATGATCAAGTTGGATTTCTATTCCAGGGATGCAAGGATGGTTCAATATTCACTAAACTATCGATGTGATACACCACATTAACAAAATGAAGGACTAAAATCACATGATCATCTCAACAGACACAGAGGTCATTTGACAAAATTCAACTTCCATTCATGATAAAAACTCTCAACAAAGTTGGTATGAACAGAACATATCTCAACACAATAAAGGCTATTTATGAAAAAGCAATAGCTAACATCATACTCAATGGTGAAAAGCTAAAAGCTTTTTCTCTAAGATCAGGAACAAAGCAAGAATGCCCATTCTCACCATTTCTGTTTAACATAGTACTAGAAGTCCTAGCTGTGACAGTCAGACAAGAAAAAAAACAAAAGGCATCTAAATTGGAAGAGAAGAAGTAAAACTGTCACTATTTGCAGATGACATGATACTATATGTAGAAAACCCTCAACATGCCACAAAAAAACTGTTCATACTAATAAAGTAATAGTACTTTATTGAATAAATAAATTTATTATTAAATATAAATTTATTAAATAATTTAAAATTTTTATATTTAATTTTAATTTATTTATTAAATTTTATAAACTTATTATCAAATAAATTAATAAGTTAAATAAAGTACTAGTACTGGATTCAGTTAAGTTGAAAGATAAAAGATTAATATACAGAAATATGATGCATTTCCATACACTAATAATGAACTATCAGAAAGAGAAATCACAAAAAAGATCTCATTTATAATCACACCAAAAAGGAATAAATTTAGCCAAAGAAGTGAAATACACATACTCTGACAACTCTAAGACACTGATGAAGGAAACTGAAGACATTACAAATATATGGAAAAATATCCTATGTTCACAGATTGGAAGAATTAATATTGTTAAAATGTTCATAGTGCCCAAAGCAATCTACAGATTTAATGAAATTTCTATCAAAATAGCCATGACATTTTTCACAGAACTAGAACAAATGATCCTAAAATTTGTATGGAACCACAAAAACCCTAAATAGCCAGAGAAATTTTGAGACAAAAAGAACAAAGTCAGAGGTATTATGCTTTCCAACTTCAGATTATACTATGAAGCTATAGTAAGCAAAATAGTATGGTCCTGGCACAAAAACAGACACATCAATCAATGGAACAGAATAGAGAGCCCAGAAATAAACCCATGTACATACAGTAAATAATCTATGACAAAGGAAGCAAGAAAATACAATGGGGAAAATACAATCTCTTTATTAAGTGGTATTGGGAAAACTGGACAGTTATGTGTAAAAGAATGAACTTAGAAATTTTCTTGCACCATATACAAAAAACAAATTCAAAATGGATTAAAGACCTAAATGTAAGAGCTGAAACCATAAAAATCCTAGAAGAAAACATAGGCAGTACGCTCTTTGACAAAGGTCTTAGCAATATATTTTTGGATCTGTCCCCTCAGGCAAGGGAAACAAAAGCAAAAATAAATTTTGTTGCATACCTATTATATTCTAGTTCATGGACCAAACTTTGCATTCCCAGGAAACCCTGTAATGACTAGCAGTAACTTTTCACCAAAATCTTGACTGCAGGCATCCCTTAGCCAAAATTCATATATATATCTCCTGGCTCCTCCGCTACCTCTTCAGAGCAGTTCCTCAGAGCTATCTGAGAGGCTGTCTCCTGAGCCACAGTCCTCAGTAACACCCTGAAAAAACTCACCTCACAGCTCATATGGTGTGCATTTTTTTTTCAGTCAACATGAAGGACATCTAAGACAAGAAGGTAAACTGGTGGGAATGTAAATTGGTGCAGCCACTACAGAAAATGGTATGGATGTTCCTCAAAAAAACTAGAGTTGCCATGTGATCATCACTAATTATTAGAGAAATGCGAATCAAAAGTACAATGAGGGGCTTCCCTGGTGGCACAGTGGTTGAGAGTCCGCCTGCCAAAGCAGGGGACACGGGTTCGTGCCCCAGTCCGGGAAGATCCCACGTGCCGCGGAGCGGCTGGGCCCGTGAGCCATGGCTACGGAGCCTGCGCGTCCGGAGCCTGTGCTCCGCAATGGGAGAGGCCACAACAGTGAGAGGCCTGCGTACCGCAAAAAAAAAAAAAAGACTATAATGAGGTACCACCTCACACTGGTCAGAATGGCCATAATTAAAAAGTCTACAAATAACCAATGCTGGAGAGGGTATGAAAGAATTTGAAAAAGAATAGATACATGTATATGTATAACTGAATCATTTGCTGTACACCTGAAACTAACAACATTGTTAATCAACTATTCCCCAATATAAAATAAAAAAATTTTTTTAAATGCTGGAGAGGTGTGGAAAAAAGGAAATCATCCCATCTCAAAAAACTAAAACTAGAGTTTCCATATGATCCAGCAATCCCACTCCTGGGCATATACCCAGACAACACTATAATTAAAAAAGACACATGCACCCCAATGTTCATAGCAGCACTATTTACAATAGCTAGGACATGGAAACAAGCTAAATGTCCACTGACAGATGAATGGATAAAGATGTGGCACATATATACAATGGAATACTACACAGCCATAGAAAAGAATGAAACAATGCCATTTGCAGCAACATGGACAGACCTAGGGATTATCATACTAAGTGAAGGAAGTCAGAAAGAGAAAGACAAATACCATATGATATCACTTATACATGGAATCTAAAATATGACACAAACTTCTCTGCAAAACGGAAACAGACTCACAGACACAGAGAACAAACATGATTGCCAAGGGGGAGGAAAGTGGGAGAGGGTTGGATTGGGAGTTTGGGATTAGCAGATGCAAACTGGTATATATAGAATGGATAAACAACAAGGTCCTACTGTATAGCACAGGGAACTATAGTCAATATCCTCTGATAAACCACAATGGAAAAGAATGTATGTATATGTATAACTGAATCACTTTGCTGTATAGCAGAAATTAACACAACATTGTAAATCAACTATACTTCAGTAAAGTTTTTAAAAAAGTAATCACTGAGTTTCTCTTACACACCAGGATGATAATGGTGAAAATACATCCAGGTTCCTGCTTCTATTCCCAACTCCCAGAAGCCTTCCCTTTTATGTCAGAGTCTCTTCTCTAACCTGCAAGGAGAAGCAACCAGGTAATTCCTCACTGCTTTCCCCTAGGTCTTTGGCTCTGTAAGGCAGGAACTCAGGAGATGGTGCTGGCTGAGTTTCCATGATCTCTGTACTTAGTTTGGGCTCCATGTTGGTCATCATCAAGGCACTCTTCTCTTTCAATCTGGACCCCATAGTGGTAAAGCAAGTGTTTCTAGACAAGACTCTGAACGTCCATCCTACTGACTGGGTGCCACTGACTACATGGTGGACGTGCATGTTACAAGCATGACATGGGGTGAAGACAAGGTTCATGGCCAAAAAAGATCGGTCTACAAAGAAGGATGGGGCTTCTGGGTAGCAGTGTAATGGACAAAGGCTTTGGAGGGAAAAAAAGGGTGCTTTCTGAAAGCCCATGTTGATGACCCATGGTAGTGTGTTATCCAACAGAAGGCAGGAAGAGAAAATGCAGTTTCGGTGCCCTAGCTGCCTAGGCTAGAAGCTCAGAAAGGGAAGCAGTGTGCCTGTGGTCATGCAGTGAGCAGTAATTTCATTCGTGGAGTGGTTAATTTTACCTGGCAATTTTTTCCAACCCAAAATGTGAAGGAATCTGGGTTTACGTCTTAGGCCCCTAGTTATGAGTCATCCATTGATTGATTCATTCATTCAAGAAATACTTCATGAAAGTAAATAGGCACTAATGATATACTGTGACAATTGCTACCTAAGAGAATTTCAAGAGCCTGTGGGAACCCCACGGAGGGGTACACAGCCCTGGTTTGGAAAGTTTTCTGGAGGAAATGAAGAAGAAACTGAGCTCTGAAGAACAGGACCTTAACTAAAGGAAGAGATGGGGAGTTGTGCTGCATGTGTCTCTAATGGAAAAGATAGAGAAAGCAAGGCCTATTTGGGGAAGCTGTAAGAAGTCTGGTGCGGCTGGAGCATACACTTTGACATGGGAGAGGTGACAGTTGTGGCTAAAGATGTGAGCAGGGACTTTCTCGGGCACTGAAATGGTTTGAGGAGGAACACGACACACTCAGAGTACTGCTTTAGAAAGCTCATCCTTTGGGGGCTGCGTGGAGAAGGGATGGGGAGGTCAGAGCCTGCACTTGACAACTATGCCCCAGAAGTGCAGTCTCCTCCTCACATCCTAGTGAACTCTCTTAATGCTTGGTGGAGAGCTGCACAGACAGACATGAAAGAATTCAAGGTGTACAGGCAGATGGAGGGTCTTCTGTAGCCCACTTAAAAAGCCCAGCCCGGGCCACATTGCCAGGGGTAAGTAGACGGGCTGAAATGACTGGTTAAAATCTTCCCCTGACAGGGATTTTGATACTTTTGTACTCTAGAAGTAGAGACATCAGACAAAGGAATAAGCAGTCCCAGCCCCCCTGCACATCCAGCTGAAATTCGCTGTTGCCAACTTACTCTATTCCCAGGACACAGCCCAACCAAGCACCACCAAACACCAGCGGAACAAGGGAAGTATTGAGGATTCAGTAAGAATGGAGTTCTGTGTTCACTCTCTTCCCACGTAGTGACTGACCTATGGACACTGGGTAGTCAGAGAGTGACTTTTTGTAACAATTCATGAAGACAGGTTCTTATTCCCATTTTACAAAATAAAAGGTACAGAGAGGTTCAGTACCTAGCCCAGGGCCACATGGCTAAGCCATACCCTGGAACAGGGTATCCTCTGCTATACATACCTAGGCTAGTGCTCGGTGAAACAAGAAAAAGTATCAATAGATGAGGAAGTGTGCTCAGTGGCTAAAAATTCTTTGATGCCCCTGGACTAGGGATTCTCACCAAGGAAACAACCTGTCTTTCAACTCAACTAGCCCTTCTGAAACAGCAGTATCAAGAGTCATTTTTCTTACTGTCAAGTTTTAGCATTCAGATAAGTTCCAGTGCAGGGTCTAATCACTCTGGAGACTTCCGTTGTCTGTTAAGTAAAGTGTCCATATGCCATAGTCTCTCAGTTCCTAGCTATTATGGAAGAGAGCCCTAGGAGTATACAGCTGTTGCCTAAAAACCTGCTTGTTCCTAAACCAGTGAGCACAACTGGCTTAGATACTGAAGAGAGCCTGCGTAAACCTCAGCAGACACGGAGATGCCTGGTGCTGGGAGCCACGGAATACAGTGTAGCGTTCATATCCAAAGACATCAGCTACTGAAGGTAGGATCCGTGGGAGATGGGGAGTTACAACCAGCTGACTCAGAGCCCAGCAGTCTAACCGTGCTGTCCAACAATGTAGCCACTAACCACACAAGGCAATTTAAATATCATACATACCTACTGGGATATGATTCACATACCGTACAATGTACTTTTGACGTCTGTAATTCAGTGGCATATTCATAGAGTGGTACCACTATCCCACTATGTACTGGTGGAACACTTCCATGACCCCAAAAAGGAATCTCGTACCCATGAGCAGTCACTCCTCATTCTTCCCTCACCCCCAGTCCCTAGCAATCAATAATGACTGTGAATCTCTGTGAATCTGCCTATGCTGGATATTTTCGTATAAATGCAATCATACACTACGTGGTCTTTGGGGACTGACTTCTATCACTTAGCACAATGTTTTCAAGATTCATCCACGTGGTAGCATGTATCAGTACTTCATTCCTTTTTATGACTGAATAATGTTCCATTGTACAGCTATCCCACTTTTTGTTTATCTGCCCATCCACTGATAGACACTGGGTTGTCTCCCCTTTTTAGCTGTTATTAATAATGCTGTTATGATCATGACTGTACAAGTTTTTATGTAAACTTATGTTTTCAATTCTCTTCAGCATATACGTAAGAGTATTGTAGGGTCATAGAGTAACTCCATGTTTAAGTTTTGCAGAACTACTGAGCTGTTTTCCATACGTGCTCCATCACTTTACCTCCCCACCAGCAATGTATGAAGGTTGGAATTCTCCACAGCTTCCCCCTCTAGCAAGGTCCAGGCAGGCCCATGATGCCTCTTGGCCTGGCTACTTGAGCACTGCCTTCACAGAGCTCCACCCAGGAGATTGCTGAGGAGCTGGTCAATGGGTTTACCTTCTCCATTTCACTGGCAGGGGGCAGATGCATCAGGCCACCAACAATGATCAGGGCAGGTCTGAGGTCAGACTCAGCACAG